>NC_064438.1:10384576-10697076 GCF_023343835.1 Lagopus muta | reverse complement strand
ATATAAGTAATACATAGTTTGTAAGTCTGCTTTACCACTTGTCTTTTGTTTGTAACATTTTATCTTCCACAGAAGTATAGGATTTTCTTCCATCATTGAAATGAAACTCCTGTCATCACTGCAGTGAAATGAAATACTATAAAGGGCTGCTTGAACGTTTTGGGAACAAAATGGAAATAGACTTGCTGCAAGTCCGGAAAAAGCTTTTAAGTATGCAACTTTACAATAGCATTAATCCCTGAGGAATAGGTCTTCAGCTACCATAAATGTTATCACTCCATTGAAATTTGTTGAGGAATAGCAGTCGATATCAACTACGGATTTGTCCCACTGACTTTTAAGGACCTATTCACAGTGCACACATTTAAAGCGAATGTATAAATCTTTCCAACACTGAGGACTGTAAAGCAAGGACACCAAATTTTGAAGTTCTTACATTATATTTTGCACTATTCTTATTCAGAAATCTCTCTTTGGAATCAATCAGGATAAGTACTGAACAGAGTACTAAAAGGCATTTTCAGACCAAAACAATACATGTGAGAGTCTGACATGTCAAAGCTGCTGGGAAATGCCCTTTAGTAAACAAAGACTTTTTGTTTCATGTACATTTGTATTCTGGAACTGAAATCATTTTAATTTCTTGAACTTAGGAAAGCAGAGACAACTTTTTTTTTTTTTTTAATTCCAATTTAGATAAAGCAGAAGAAAATGGAAAAAAAGAAGGGAGGTTGGAAGTAAGCACATGTAGATATTATGGATTTAAACTGACTCAGTACCAACAAGGAGAAATATGAAAAGCAGGAAAAAACCTTGATTTCTAAAATAGTGGGTTTTGCAAACACTGCTTCTTTAAACTTCATAAAACAGAAAACTAGGTCAAATATTTTGAAGTTTTCTATAAATTGTTTTTCCATTTTCTAGACAGCTCCCATACAAGTAACCTCTTCTGTTTTATGCATTCTTTGAGTAGAATTTTAGGAAAATGTAAGGTAGTGTTAAAGGTGTTTACTCTGGGCCCATTCTTCTTGAGTACTCACAAATCCTGATTAGAGGAATGGGAGTTTATGAAGGCATACTGTGTATTCCCTCCAATTCCTTTCTCAGTTGTTCTCATCTAGACTTCTATTGTATATATATTTGTAAAAAAAAATGTGCAAAAATGACAGGAAAATTCCAAATAATGGGCCTGCAGAAAAACAGAGTATCTTGTGCCATCTGAAGGGGAGAAAAAGGTAAAATTGATAGCCCATTGACAAAGCTAAAGCTGCACCTACTGTCATGGATTTAAAGGACTATTTACAAAACAGTCACTGTAGCAAAGGTACCTTTAAGAGACACTTGATCTGAGCTAACTAGTGAGAACCAGAAATTGTGGTGTTTAAGTGGAAGCCTGATGCTCTTCTCAGATGTTTGTTCTTTCTGTTTTCAGTTTGCTATCTTTGCCGTACATTGTATTTCTGGGGTACATTTTCTTTTTCTCTCCCCAGTAATATCTCTGTATTTTTGTTTACTCAGTGCTGCTTAACAATGTTTTCCTTGTTCCCTTTGGTTCTGTCCAGCACTCTCCTTCCTTACTTAGTCTTTCTTCTAACCTTTTTTATTGCTTTCTCACACAGTGTACTTCCCCAGCTAACCCACAGTCTCCAACAGCATTCTCACTCCAAAGGTAAAAAGACACATCCTCAGTTATTAGCCAGGAAACCAGCAGGCCCCCAGGCAATCCTTCTGCATGGAGAAAATCCTTAACTGGCAGTGAGCCACTAAATCAACATATACGGCATAGGTTTTTCTTGCCAATGGAATACAGGATATGTTCGGATAATAAATGGCCTGTCTGGATGATCCTAGTGCAGTATCAGCTGCTGGAACAACCCTGCAGGCAGCAAGCCAGCCATGAGTTAGCACAGTCTTGATGTTAGCCTAAATTACACTGGATACCAAGATTTGGGATTCAAAATGGATGCACAAGCCTACCACTGCTTCTATAACTTAGCTTTCCAAAAGGATTTATTTCTGCCTCTTTACATGCAGCCAGAATTGTGTTCATTGGTCAGATACACTGCTCTGCTCCCTGCAAAAAATATCATGTTCCTCTTTTTATCTATTCACAAACTGACATGATTTTTTGTTATCAAGCATAATTTCCACAAAATCACTTCTCATGTCTCTTCAAGATTTCCTGATAATGGTATGTCTTCTTGACAGAAGAGGTCAACTCTTCAGTATGCCCAATAAGGCAGAGAAGCATGTGTTGCTACATTTAAGGAAATAAATTGGAGATAATCAGAAAATGTCTAATACCCAGGCAAAAATAGGACTGATAGGACTAGAGGGAATGGCTTCAAACAGCACCAGGGGAGATTTAGGCTGGATGTTAGGAAATACTACTTCTCTGAAAGAGAGGTCAGGCACTGGAATGGGCTGCCCACGGAGGCGGTGGAATCACCAACCCTGGAGGTGTTCAAGGAACGTTTGGATTTTGTGTTGAGGGACATGGTTTAGTGAGAACTATTGGTGATAGGTGGATGGTTGGACTGGATGATCTTATAGGTCTTTTCCAACCTTGGTGTTTCTGTGATTCTGTGATTCTGTGAAAATTAAGCTGTCCTATGCACAGGATCTGCTATAGTGCCAGATCCATACTTCGTGAGTTCTAAAGAGACATATGATTGTGAGGGAGAACAACAACATGTTTCTCAAATTTCAGGATCTATTTATACTTTCCTACAACATTCACCACTCTCACCTGGGATTATGCTGAGTCAAATCAGCTTGCTGTACTGCTTCATAGTCTCATGCTTACTTTTCTTTCCTTTTTGATCTCTCAGGCATAAATATGGAGCATCCTTAATGCCACTGGTAAAAAAAAAAATAATAATAATTACAAAAAATCTAAAAATAAAACAGAAACACAAGTTCACGTGGAGATAATTTCATTACAGCTGCAGAACCAGCACATCTACTTATGTGGTGTGCACCTGTAGCTCTCTCTCTTTCCTGCCTTTCACAGGTATTAGACTTTGGACATTGGTAGTAAACATACATCCAACACTTTCTCAGGGTGGTATGGGGGTGAAATAGCCTGTGGGTATTGACAGCAGCCAGGCAGGGATGTGCGTGTCAGCACCAGCTGTTCTCTGCAAAGAATGCGTGTTGTCATGCTAAACAGGATGCATCTTTTCCACATTAGGCTGGTAAAGCTTTGCAACTTTGTCAACCTTTTTAGCATTCAACAAATTCTTTTAAATATATGACTTTTAGTAAGTTAATCCATTCATTGTCTGGAACTGTGCAAAGTGACATAAAAGCACAATGAAGCCTAATTAAACTTGTTCTGTGAAAGCTAATTTGTCAAACCCAGAAGCATAGTTCATAGATAAATGCTAATATTTGAAAGTCAAATTAAAGTTGAAAAGGTTTGTAATAACAGTTAATTAACTCTTGTTTTGTTTTCCTCTCACAAACTTGAACCAGCTGAAATATTGCTCAGTTCATCTTTAACATTTTGGACCACAAAGATAAAATTCAAAGCTTTGAGATAAGCCTTTGATGTTGGTATTCTCTACAGATTATATATTATTTTAAGATCTCTTTGTTTAAAAATTCATTTTTATTATCCCTGCATGAAATGCATGGCAATTCCCCAAATAACTAACCATCAGGGCAATTAACATCTTCGATCGACACCATATTCCTGATAATTAATACAGACTTTGTACCTCCCCTGTGATAGCTGCAAGGGTTTGATTTTTCAGAGCAACCGTTCATTTACAGAATCAGTTTCATCCTAATGAAAATGGATTGTGAAACTTTAATGAACGAGACTTTGCTGTCATAATAATAAAGACTTTGAAACAACACGAAGACCTACATAACAAACATCTCGCCATACTGGTGTTGCCACACAGCATCAAACCAGTCAAGCCATACAATGAATATTAACACCAGCGGTTTTCTAAACTACGTGACATCAGATAAACTCAAAAAAATGAGCATAATTTTGCTTTGGCAACTTCTGATGTCCTCGCTCAATAAAACTAGCATCTGTAGAGTGAGATACCTTGATAGGCCTTCCTCCATTTGCTCTTGCAAAGGTAAGCACATGTCTGGAAATCCCGTGTATGCACGGCGCCGGTGTGTTTGCTGCAAGAGGCAATGGCCTTGCAGCCCCCTCTGGCGGGATAGCTGAGGGGAGCGCATCCAACAGCAGCCCGGCGCAGCCCTGCGATGGCCTGGGGGAGGGGGCTCGTCCAGCTTAAAAACCGACAAAACAAAGTAACAAGGAAGCCTAATTTGTTGGAAAATTAATTTAGAGGAAGGAGTGTCAGATTTTGTCAGCGCTGTCAGTGTTTTTATACAGCCCAGCTTAACCTCCATGCGGCGTTCCCTAAAATGTGCAGGAAGGAATTCTGCTTTACCTCAGTGCCTGGATGGAAAGTCTTTCAAAGTTGTGATCTCAGCTATCGTGTGCCCTTAGCTTTCCTTTGGCTCAGTCCCCTCTCACAGGGAAACGGCTGATCATTCCCATTAAAAAAATGGTGCATGAGAGGGAGGGGACAGAATCATTAGTAAATAAATGAATGGGATGATGTTTAAAAAGAATAATTTGCTCAATCAAGAATAATTTGAACAGCATCTAAGTAGTCATGGAAAATCATAAACTATTACTCTATATAGTGCTCTGTTGACTATTAAATGTCTCCTTTTTCACACCACTGGCCTGAATGAATAACTTGGCAGCACAAAATTAGCCAGGTGGCAAAATGTGCTTGTGTCAGCTATTGGCCAAACAAAACAGCAAACAGCAAAGCTCCTTTTGCAATGTCACATTAACCCCCTCGACACCGGGGTGAGTGTGTTTTGCTATCTGCTATGGGGAAACACCTGGGAGCAGGCCAAATGGGAAGGGCAGGTTTGTTCTGTGCAGCACAGGTGCCCCCGTTCTTGCTCTGCTTATCACAGTGCAGGTTGAAGTGATGATGTCTGCGGCCATTTCTATGCGTGGCATCTGTGGAATGGGCTGCTCCGTGACATCTGTGCCAACTTAAGACCTCAGTTTAGAAATACTGTATCTACAGATGTTCCTTAACAGTAGGGATTTTGTGCATATTAGCCTTTTACCTTTATTAGATCCACATCTTCACATTATCATAGTACTTATCATTTCTTCTGTTTTCACAGTGCCATTATCTTATGCTTAGCTTCAGCTTCCAAGAGGCCTTCAGGAAATGGATGTAAAGAATGTGAGGCACTAAGCCAAATATTAGAGGACTAAACTTAACTGTATTCTGATCCCAGTATCTTAGATAGGATTACCTCAGAAATTAATCTGGAGTTTTAGTTGCATAGTAAAACTTCATATATGGCAAAAGGCTACTCATCTCACTGATGTCAGTGGGATCCTTTTGATGAATTTCACACAACTTAGCAAGAGTAACAAATGACCTTTTTCATTGTAGAGGTTAATATGGGGGAACAAAATACGTTCTTTATACTCAGCAGCCTTTCCCAGCTACAGAAGCTGACCTTCTCCTTGCACAGTTAACAGTAGATTCCCCAAAGTTAAGACTAGGCCTGTTTTTTGTTAACAAAGAATTTATTTAACCTTAGTATGTAATATTTCCCTGAAGTACTATGGAATTTCATTAAGAAAATAAAGGTGGTATTTCATAATTAAGTTGCTGGTTTAATATATATATTTTTTACACAAGACATATTTTATTGATAAAACTGACCGTGTCATTCACTGTAAATCTAAAGCAGAAAGGGTTAGAATATTGGCAGCTGTAATTTATACAAAGTACATTTATAGATTTTCGGTCCATAACATATATATCTCATATTTCAGATTCACTTTACTTCCGAAAATGATAAACATATTGTACCTAGCCAAGGGTTATGTCCTGTTCTTATCCAGGCAGTCTCTTTTCCACTGAGTTGTTTCACATGCCCTAGGCAAAAGGCACGGGTGAATATTTTCCATTAGAAGCAGCAGTGGCAGGAGGAGGGAATCATCAGTACTGTAAGTTAATGAGATGGGGGGCTTTAAATACACTTAATAAACAGTCACTTAGGCTGAGTATAATAAGTCATGGAAATTTATAAACTATTACACACTATAGTACTTCATTGACTATTAAACATCTATTTTTCACACCGCAAGCCTGAATGAATAGCTTGGCAGGGAAAAAAATTGGCCAGGTGGCAAAATGTGCTCAGTACAACCCATGTCAGATATTGGCCAAACAAAATAGTCCAATAGAAGCTGATTTTAAAAAAGCTTCTTTAACCCTTGATAGCCTATGGTGAAATTTTCAAGAGCAAACACACTAATACTTCTGAAAAGAGTAATGCATATTAGTACTATACATGCACTATTTGTTTTTAAATATAGTGCTACTGTCTAACTTGTGTGCATGTCCTCTCTGTAATGCATACCTGTGATCTCCATTTCTTCTGATGGTCACAGTCCAGGGACAGAAGCACTCTCTCTCCCCTGAGGTGAAATAACAGTTTTCCTTGTTTTAATTTGGGAGCCTTTTTGAAACAACAACAGAATAAAATAAAAACAAACAACTCCAAGGAGGACTCTGGGAAGGTCAAGACTAGTTAAACACATTGTGATTCCTGATTACAATTCCATGAGGTAAAGGACTTATTTTACCTCATCCCAAGGTTCTGAAGGAAGTTGCTTATATGCTTGCCCACCTGATCTTCATCATATCTGAAAAATTATGTCTCTTAGGTAAAGTCCCCAGTGACTGGAAAAAGAGAAACATCAGTTCCAGATAAGAAAAGGAGAGAGGAAGACCCAGGAAACTACAAGCTTGTGAGGCTCACGTCTGTGCCAGATCCTCCCAGAAGAGATCTTAAGGCACATGTGAGTTGATCTAAGACAGATCATACCTGGTGAATCTGGTGGCCTTCTATGATAGAGTGACAACACTGGTGGACAAAGGAAAAGCAACTGATGTTGTCTACTTGGACTCGTGCAAGGCCTTTGACACGGTCCTGCACAACATCCTCATCTCTAAATTGGAAAGAGATGAATTTGAAGGTGGATAAAGAATTGGTTGGATGGTTGTAGCCAGAGAGTTGTTGTCAGCAGCTCTATGTCCAGGTGGAGGCTGGTCACAAGTGATATCACCCAGCAATCTGTCTTAGGGCCAGTGCTCTTCAACACCTTTATCAATGATGTAGACAGTACCTTTAGTAAGTTTGCTGATGACACCAAGCTGAGTGGTGCAGTTGACACAATAGAAGGATGCCATCCAAAGGGACCTGTAAAGGCTCAAAGAGTGGGCACATGACAATCTAAAGAGGCTTAACAGGGTCAAGTACAAGGTGTTGCACTTGGGTTGAGGCAATCCAAGATATGAGTACTGACTTGGAAAAGAACTCCTTGAAAGCAGCTCAGAGGAGAAAAACTTGGGTGTCCTGATGGACAAAAATCTGGACATGATCCAGCAGTGTGCTCTTGCAGCCTGGAAGACCAATAGTATCCTGAGCTGCATCAAAAGAGGGGTGGCAGCAGAGAGAGGGAGGTGAATGTTCCCCTCTTCTTTTGTTAGGCCCCATCTGAAGCACTGCGTCAAAGCCTTTGGTGGGGCCCTTGGTACAGGAAAGATGTGGAGCTGTTGGAGTGGGTTCAGGGGAGTGCCACAGAGATGATCAGAGGGCTGGAGCACCTCCCCTATGAAGAAAGGTTGAGGCAGTTGTGCTTGTTTTGTTTGGACAAGAAAATACTGTGGGGAAACCTCATTGCAGTACTTGAACGGAGCTTGCAAGCAAGAGGAGGACTGACTTTTCACATGGTCTTATAGTGATAGGACAAGAAAGAATGGCTTTAGATTAAAGAGGGGAGATTGAAGTTAGATGTTTGGCAGAATATTTTTTTACTTGGAGGGTGCTGGAACAGGTTGCCCAAAGAGGTTGTGGATGACCCCTCTCTGGAGGTGTTCAAGGCTAGATTGGATGGGATACCAAGCAGCCTGATCTAGTGGCTGGAAACCCTGCCCAGGCAGGGGGGTTGGACTTATATGATCTTTAAGATTCCTTGCAACCCAAGCCGTTCTATGATTTTATGATTCTGTTGTAGAGTTAAGGGTTTATCCCTGGATTTAAAACTATAGCATGCCTGGAGTTACATTAAGACAAGAAATGTCTGTGAGGAAATCTGACTAGTTCCTTGGCCCAACATTAGCTCCAGCTGATCTCTGTGGAGAGACCATGAAACCAGATTTCTTGTAGTTTATCAAGCCTCAGCCACCCTCAGGCTGTTCAGGCATCCTAGGGTATCTCATGCCTTGCTGAAGAGCCCCTGTATAACAAAAGGTAGATGAACTAAAACTGGTATCAGATATCATGTTGGAAACAATTCAAAATCTAGATGAAAGATGAGAGTTTTGCACTGTATCTGACCTTTCTTTGTCCTACGTTGTCTCAGTTTGACACTGCAACAGAAAGACAGCAACCTTGTTTTCCAGTGTATCTTTATATCTGTCAGAGCAAAGGATGTACCATTTTGATCCACATCCTTGCCCCAGCCTCATGTGTTTCTTCCTTTCTCCTTCAGCATTCATGTCTTCTCTTCCTGACAAATTTTGGAAGCATTTTCCCAAGTTACACGCACAAAAAGAATTATCCTTAACTAGTGTTGATACCATCCATCACTACAAATTCAACTGTGCAGCACACAGTGGGGTTAAACCTCCTGCCGCAAGCTGACTTTACTATGTTCCTGTGTGTCACTGCGGGGCTGAAAGTCATTGTTAGAAGAATGCTTCAGCCTCCAGCTTCTACTCTATCTCTAATATTTAGTCCATTCCCTTTTTGGGTCCCTTCTGAGTACTTCCATATGCAAATGCCCCGATGCCATCCGCTGATGGAGGGGTGGTATAGATATACCACTGAAAACACATCTGATGCAGCTGTCTCAAGCATTAAAGTTGCTCTTGAAACAAAGGGCTATTTAAGCAGGAAAAAATGGGTATACAGTTGTCTTTGTACCCATTTGCACCAGTCCAACTGATCCAAGAGGCATCATGGGGCAACACTGAATTGAGACCAACATACATAGCCAAATGAAACTGCTGAAAGAATGTGTGAAGGCAGGAAAAAAAAAAAAAAAAAAAAAAAAAATCAAATTACCAGGGCTGGAATTAGGCCAGAACACCTTCACTAACACCTCTATTCATGAAAAAAAAAATAAAAATAAAAATAAAAGAAAAAGAAAAAAGAGTGATTCTTAATGACCACAAATGATCACAGAATCTGTTTTACATCTCTTACAAAAGCCAGCATATTCAGCATCATTACATTCTTCAGGGCAAGAAGGATAAAGAGGGAAATGTGTCTCTGATTTTTTTTCCCCAAGAAATTCATAATGTTTGCACTGATTTCAACAGTACAGAGATTTTCAAAAAGAGATTCAGTCCTTTCAAACTAGCAAGCTAACAGTATTAAAAACCTAAGCTGTCTTAGTCACTGCTTTCTTTTGCAGAAGCAATCAGAAACTGCTTCTTTTCGACTGGTATGCATAAAAAGCCTCCTCATCTAGGCTGTAACACTATTACCTGAAGCAGAATTCAGACCATCAGCCTCTGAAGGTAGGTGCCTTGTAACGTCATTCCAAGGAGTAATTACAGCTCTGTCTTAAAACCCACTGAAATCAATGGAAAGATTTCTGTAGGTCTTACTAGGTTTTACAAGAAGCTATGGACACATAGAGAAGACATTGCATTTCTCATTTCTTCTCATGAAGAACTAGTTTGTATGAATGATGACTGGTTTTAAGGATCATGCCTTAATATACTTATATATATCTTGACATCTAAAAAATCTCCCATTTTATATCCAAACTGTATAACCTACTCAGCCACTAATTATGCTTTTCCAAAACTTTGTTCACTGTTATCTGCTGTCATTTTGTTCTGCAGTCAGCCCTCTTGGTTGTGCTGCAGAAACTCTCACTCAGAGAAGTACAGAAAAACTCAGTACTTACAGAATTAAAAATATAACATACAAAAGCACAGCAGAGTAACTAGCCACTGGATACTTCACACTGTACCATATAAGCATATAAGACATCAAAAGTATGCTGTGCTGTCTTTAGTATCTTTCTGTACATTTTACTTACTGTATGACACCAGTCACTGTAGTACCTTCCTAATCATTTGAGCCACCAATTTGTGTGAACAAAAGGGCATGATTATTGACAGCAAACGGCACAGCTGAAGAAAGTCTAAAGGAAATGGATATTTAGCTATCCCTGTCCGTGGAAAGGTGGACTTCACCAAGGAATGAGCTTATCAAACTCCATATGATGTTATTTTCTGAAAGAGCAGAAAGAAGATGTATTTCTCAAATGGGAAAAAAAATCTGTGTGGAGTTCTGTAACTGCATACCTACATAACATTTCAAAAGTCAACCTCAAGATATATTTTATTATTTCAATTAATAGGATCATTGAAATGTGTCCCTTCAACTCAGTTTTCCTGCTTACAATTTAAGAAAACAAAAGGACATAACTGTATCTGCAAGGAAGAAAATACATATTTTTTGTGTGGAAAGGGTACATATATGAAATTTGACACTTGCTAACAAGTAATGTTTACTACTTCTTAATTAATCTTTTTTTTTTTTTTTTTTTTTCCAACTGTATGGTTTATTTACTCAGTATTGCAAAACTGAGGTTTTAAATACATATACAAATATTTAGGATCAGACGGTGATATAGATTAGACAGGAGGCTGTATCTCTTATTCATATACAAACATTGTGATATATCATCCTTTTCTCCATATTCCTTACTCAGTTCCTTGTCCCCTGAAGTTTGGATATGAAGAAGTAAAAACTGACTTGCCTTTACTTACCCATCCTCTCCTCACGTGGCAATGGAAGAGGGTTGAAGAGTTAGTTAGGAGATCCTCTTTTTCCCTGTACACTTGTTGATCACCATTTCTTATTGGGATTCAATGTCTTATGAGACAATTCATAGCATCATGAATTCTTTTTCATAACGATTTGCTTATGCTGTTGCTTACTAAAATCTCACCTTTACCTCACATGAGTTGAAACTAAGAGAACAGCTCATATGGATCTACATATATCCCTCAGACTATTTGTTCAAGGAGACAGAGATATTTCTGCTGTCAAACTTATAGCTGGCTTAATACAACTTGGAGCCTATAGTATTGCTCCAACATATGCTACTGGTGAAGTTTGCTCTGTCAAAAATGCTATATTATTTTTCACTGCCAAAGCACACAGCAGTCCAGTGCTCAGCTATGGAAACTTAAGGATTGAAAGGGGACTGTTTCTGAACTCTGAAGAATTTTTTTAAAAATATACTTTTTTACATTGGCTACTACTCTCAAACACTTCTGCCACTTTAACGGGCTATTAAAAATGACCAAAATCATTGCTGTCCATAGACCCTGTGGTGCTTAAATAAAACAAAGCAGTATTCCAGCCTACACGTTGAGAAGGAGCATAACCTCATTTCACTTCCAAAGCAAAATAGCATTTGTGCCTGTGGTTCTTGAAGAAGAAGATGGTTGTTATACCATGACTTTGTAAGGTTTGCCATTAGGATTTTTGAACTTGCTTTCATTTCTAGGTCTGTCATAACTGGGAAAAAATCCTACATTTAACACCTTGGCCTGACAGGAAAAGTAAGAAGCACAAGGGCTCCTTTCTTAACTGCTAAGAGAGTAGTGTCTTCATGCTGCTCTTCCAGGGCCTCTGTCATGGATCTGAGCAAATGGTGAATTTTTAAACTGAAGCCCCACTCAGTTCCCCCTAGCCAACAAAGAATGCTCAAAAATAGATGATGTGATTCATACTTATCTACTACTGTTTCATATTTTCTTATAGGGAAATAATTCTTAGTACTGACCAGATATTCTTGAATCAGGTAACGTGATCTTTTCTTACTCTTTACTTACTGCCATCTCAGAGTTCTCTGAACTCTGAATTTCCTATAGTGAAAATTTAGAGAATTTATGCTTCTTGAAAACCCTCCTGGTGTTGCTTTCTTTCCTTATTATCTGCCATTCATTGCATCTATGCAATCTCGTTTTTCAAGCTAAGGAGCAGACCCATAAGACACCACTGTAGATGCAAACCATGTACCCAAATGAGTTGATTTTGGCACCCGGATTGCTGATGAAATTTATGCTTCATTAACAGATGCTTAATGTATATAATGCACATATTTTAGAATTGACCTCAACCTAGCCAGGGAGGCTGGCTGACCCCATGAAAATACAATTACCTAATGAGAGATTATAGAGTTTTACTTATTGTATTTAGTACTTCTAGGAAATTATTTTGTGTCTCTCTGGCTTTGTCAGCCTTCTTGTTTAAAGTATGTTTTAATATTATTAGGGCTTGCAAGCTAAACTAGTGGAAAGACAGGGAAAGGCAGCACAATTTCCTTTCAGATCAGAGCCAATGTTTCTCCAAAACCTTAGCAGGCTGGGTTTGCCATAAGATCAATGCAGCTGAACACTCCACCTGCAGAATGAGCTCACTGTCTGTGCATTACACTAGCTCTCTGCCAGTCCAAGTAGTAAGACTCCTGGGGTTGGTCCTGAACCTGCTACTCCCCACTCCGGAGTGCTAAGCTTTGCTGCCAAGACACCAGGCCAGGTATTAAATGCATTCTTGTTTCTGTTACTTTCCAGCACTCAGAGGACCACATTAGAAAGCCCAGAAAACTTAATTGGAAAGTAAGGAGAGTGCAGAATGCTTAAGGACCTTTTTCAGTCAGGAATATTTGTGAAAATAACAATATTAAGAAAAAAAAGAAATTTAAACATCTCACCTTGTCCCCGTATAGAGGCATCAAAATAATTGTTCCTATCTGAAACAAACAAGCAAATGAATCAGCACAGCGTAAGCTTGTCATCATCGCTGTAGCTCTGTATTAAATTCCATAAGGTCTGTTTTTGTCAGCATTGTGGGGTTTCCATCTTACAAAGAAGAAAACTTCACAAAAAAAAACATACCTCAAATCTCCAGGTGAGGAGCCCTAGGGTATGAATCCATGAAGAACTTCTGATTTGGTCTCACTCAGGACTTTGGATGGGGCATGAGCCCTTCTGTGAATACCTTGGAAACCAGAGCTAAGGGCAGGAGCACTGCTTTTAATTAATTGGAGTAAAACCAGTGAACAGGAAAGCGAGGTTCCCATAAATGCAATTTGGCAGGAAGATTTACCTTAGGTTTTATTGAACTTTCAAGGGAAAAATGAAAAGTCCATTTGTGGCTTTCTAGTTGTGATTATTTGAAATAAAAGTCAAGCATCTTGTGTTTGTCATTGTATAGATTGCACGTACAAGAAATAACGCACAGTAGAATTCAATCATCTTTTTCTGTCATTGTTTCACAAGACTTCTACTTTTAACTGTCTATTGTTCTGTTACATGGAGTTTCCTTATTAACTAGGATCCTTACGTCTTGCTAATCAAAAAAAAAAAAAAAAAGGAAAACCTCCCATCTGTAGTTATGTGTCTTAAGAGAAATACTATATGCTCTTTTAAAATATCTAAACATGACACTGCCTTAAAGACATGTTAAGATGGGGTGAACAAATAGCAGTCATACCTCTGGTACAACTCTACTTTTTACAGTGGAACTACATTTGTTGCTCTTTTATGATATTTTTTTTAAATTTAAAAGTCAGCAAAAAATGATTTAGCATGTAAATAACAAACATCAGAGAAATCTATAACCTCTCACCAAAGCTCACGTTCAGTACTGTAAACATCGGTTTCATGTTTTTTGTGCTTTGATTTGAAAGTGTTCTCCAGTTTAAACAAAATGATTAATGAACATTAATCTGATAGTTTTGACAGATGCTAATTGTGTTGAACTTTGATATGTAGACCAGCCACAGTTTGCTTGGTGGCTTCACAATAAGGCAATTGATCTGAATCCACACTGAAAGTCAAATATATCTCAACACAGTCCTGCAATGTTAGTTCTTAATGCAGTGAGCAGCAGGAACTTAGAAAGTCTGTTAACACTTAAGATTAAAATGCACATTGATTAAGTTTTGTTATTAACCCTGATATATTTGTCAATTTTCATTTGTTGAAAAACAACAAATCTGCCTTCCCTCTGATTTATCTAGGAATGCGATGCCAGAGCTGGTAGTGCTTGCACACTGGTGCAAGCAGTGGGGTACTAAGTAATACAATTTAAACAGTTGGTTTACACAGCAGTCTGGAACACCTGATAAACTAAGCTGACTTAAACATCAGTAAGTAATCCAGATTTCAAAAACAGTAAGTCCTGTGTTCAACTGATTTCAGGGGAGTGAGGCTTCTGGATGATACCTAACCATACCTTTCAGAATCAAAGCTGTGATTTACCTATATAAATCTGAAGGAGCTACAGTATATAAAGGAGAAGCTCTGAACAAGATTCTAAGGCCATGACTCCCTGTGTAAGCAGGGGAATATCCAGCAAGAGCACTAGGATGTTTCTGTCCACACTTATGATGTAAGTCTCTAGATCTAAAAATAAAATAATAAAATTTGACATGTTCACAAAGTTATAAAAATGTGAAATTAAGAGCAACAATCATAAAACTTCTCATATTTCTCATTGTATCTGTGTAGTTTAAAAGTCTTATTACATCCCAGTCATACTTACATAGAGAAAGGAAAAGTCTCCACGAAGAAAAAATTCTTTGAAGTGGCATGACAAGATCCCATAGCTGAAGATTAACTTCAGCTTTCAGTTAAAAGAAAATCATTAGAAATGCACTCTTTTTCCTTTTCTTTTTCAAACATAGATGATCATTAAGCCCTAGACCAATTCAAGAAAGCAATCAATTTGTTGTTAACTCTATGGCAGTTCAAGATTTCCAGTCAAACTGGCATAGTCTCCCACTAAAAATGTGTACTCACTGAGGACCTATACTATAGCTTCAAGCTCATTATTTGCCTTCATATAGCAAGCTAGACTACATTATCCCAAAACAGCCCTCCATAATCCATGACACAAAACAAGAATAAAAAACAGTTTTAACCAATAGAGCTGATGTAGATGACAACCCTTAAAAATGAGGGGAATACATTAAAAAAAAAAAAAAAAGTTACTAATTTTGGCTGTAGGAAGATGAACGATTACTTGTGAAAAGAGACGTAGAAAAAAATCCTAGGGCTATATGCTAGGCAAGGGACCTCCCATCTTATTCAGAGTATAATAGTATTTGGATGCTGACAAATAAATTACATTAATTGCACTCATTCTAGCAACCACTTAAACACCATTAGGGCTTATGCATACAATAACTGTGCCATTAGTCAAATCTGGAAACCTCACTGCTGGTAATCAACATTCTGCCTTCTTCTAGTATAACTATCTTACTAATTTCTTTCTGCAAGCCTCCTTCAGCATCATTCAGCTCCTTAGCATGAAATTAAGGACATTATAATTTTGCTTAATAACATTATATGATATTCTCTTAGAGTTATAGTCTACTGGGCTACTTGCAGCGACTTGCAGAGGGAAACAAGGTTTTTGCCTACATTACTATTTTTTTGCCATGCTGCAAACACCTGCTGCAATACTATCCTCATATTACTGTTCTAATAGTTGCTTTGCTTCTTAGTCCAAGAGAAAGAAAGATTCATTTTCTCTCCTTTCCCTCTCCCAGGGGACTGATGACCTAGGCCAGGAGGAACACAGAACATGAGATACTGAAGAATAACAATGGGAAAAGTTGCCCACCCCTCGTGACCACTTTGAAATAAGAGAAAGGGTAAAGTAGAGTGGGTGGCTTGAAATGTTTTCCATCCTTGTCCTCCAGCTGGCTATAGGAACTACCATCAAGCCCACAGAGTCCTTGGGTTAGAAAGCTGATAGCTTGCCAAAGTTGCCTGGCGTGTGTGTGCTCTCCCAGGAGCTGATGCAGCTGTAGAGGGCTGTATTCTCAGCTACCCAAAGCCATCTCTAGGCATCCCCATCATTGATGTCATTATAGTTTCTTCTGTATATGAGTTGTGGGGAACTATGAAATTTTTCTTAAGCTGCCTGCAAACACTCATGGGATTTCAGCAGCTCTGGGTCAGTTCACAGTCACAACAGTGAAGTGATTTCGTTTTCATACAGGAGCCAAAATCTCATCTGATTATTCGAGGTAGAAAACTCCTTTAAATAATTGGAAAAAAATAAAAGGCAGAGCGGAAAGTTTTAAAATTGATTATTTAGGTTACAGAGATCACTATCTTTTTCGTTTTATTAGCATGTGTTTCTGTTTGATCCAGGCAATAAAGAAAGAGATGAATATGCTCAGCATGGTATTTTCAACTTTGGAAGTGTGGTTTGCCCACAGCTTTAAGTGAAGCTCACTAATTAACTCACAGACCTGAGAAGATGAATATTAGGAACCGCGTCTCACCATTAATCCAAATTCTTCATTCCACAGACAACACCTGGACAACATTCTTAATTCAGCATTAACACTGCATTGTCCTGAACATAACAATTCTTCATCAAAATCGAGGTCTTTCATTTACGTTCATTCTTCCCCCTCTTGTGGTTCATTATAAAATCACAATTGTTGCTTTCAGAAATGTTCCGTATCTGGGCTTTTATACAGAAAGAATAGAAAAGGAGCCACCAAATCTAACTAGACAGTGATACTAACAAGCTTATGAAAATGCAAATACAATAAATAACAAGATTGTTACTGAGGCTAATTCTCACTGCTAATTTAAATGTTCTCTGTAATCTCTGATTGAAAGCAAGCCTTGCCACAAATGACAAGGAATATATTTCAGACAGATTTACCTTAACCATTAATTGGATATTATAGGCTATTGTCTGGGGGAGATTTTAATACTAGCACCCCAAATCATTTATTGTTTTGTTAGTTTAGCATACAGTATTGTAGCCATAATATCTCCAGCCAGATTTACAGTTTGTGTGAGCCAGCATAACATTAAATTATATGAACTTTCACCATATGGTGTGCCAGCTTCCTAGTACAGACATTTTCTTACATTTCTTACTTATACAGGTGTAATTCCTTACTAGATTGAACATCCCAACCTGATTCTGCGAAGAGTAATTAATGACAAGTACTGTCTGAAAATGTAAAGATCATGAGTATTCAAAGGTCTGGAGTAAGAGCAGCTTTATCAATGAAAATTATTAGAAATGGACATGGATATGAGTAGAGACTTGAGAAACCTCTATTAAACTAAAAATGCATTATTTGAGTCATGATAAATCTTGAGAAGCTTGTGAGCATCTAAGTAAGATTGGTGGATTGATAGCAACCCATCAGTCTAGCAAATCAGACACAATGTGGGAAAGTCAGGATGAACTAACAAAATTAGTGCGACAGATTAAAACTTATTAAAAAGTCAGAAAACTGTCAGGCCTGAGTCTTCCACTGTAATGCTGACAGCCAAACCGTTCCAGTTTAGCGGTTAAGTTATTACCGCTCTTCCAGTCCTTTTACCAGTATCTTGACCATGGCACAATGATGAAATAAAACAACTCTCATTTCTAGAACAGCCACTGTGGTTGCCCATCTACTTTCCTCACAGGACTCAACTGAAGGCTTCAAGAAACAGATATTACAAAAAGTTGCATGCTCACAGGTAGAAATGTCAACACACATCTGCTATGCTCAGACTCAGACATAAGACCGGTGGCAGATTGATGAATGACAGCAGGTGGTTTCCTTTTGTTATAGCATAGCAATAAATTCTGACAGTAGAAAATCCTTAAAGAGAGATTCATGGGAAGCTTTACCAAAAGTTTCCCACACATTAGATAATTCTTGTCAAAAATAATATAAAGGGCAAAACAAACAAACGAGAAAACCAAACAAACATACAGAATAAACAAAACAAACAAACAAAAAACCCACCAAAGTGAGTACATTGTGCGGAAAGACTGAAAAAGCAAAGCATTTTTTTGCCAGGTAGAAGAGAATCAGCAAGTGAGCAAAATTACTTTAGACACTGGGAATTTGCCTTTTAGTTTAAGGCAAGCAGGAAGATTCCTACCCCTCACTTTCTAAGATTTTAAATTGTATGGTGCAATCACATCATACAGTTAGGTCGTAAACTTTGGATAGTCGTGAAGTCTTTGGATTTTAAGGTTTAAACAGTACCATTAGGCACAGACTGAAAGGGAGGAGAGAGGTAAACTGCTACAGCATACATATAATGCTGGAAAACATGCTTGAAGGCACATCTCAAGGGCCAATTTATTGCCTTCATTCTTCACTGTCCCAGAGGGAATTTGTTATTGGTTCATAGAAGTAAAAATTTTAGATGTTTGACTCTGCACAGCCCATCCCAGCAAATCAGACAGCATTTTTTGTGCTTACAGGAACTGCTTCACTTTCTGCAATCCCACACGCCCTTTCCTCCTCTCTGCAGATTCTCTCCGAGGGGAGAGAGTAGCAGCAGATGTATAACTCTACAGCTCCTGTATGCCCAGACCCAAGTCCAAGAAACCTATATCAGAATGCAAGAAAAGCCTTCACTCTCTTATTGGATATGCAGTACATATCATGATCTAGCCTGAAGAAATCAAGAGATTAAAGTTAGAACATGTTTTAAATGGAATGGAGTGAATGACTTTTAATGAATATATTTAATGATGGATGAGTTTCCTTCCTTCTTTCCATGAAATTTGGTGAGCAGGATGCAATTTGCTTCACATATCCCTTCCTCTTTCAAAATAACTCATTGAATTTATTAATTTCTTGGTAAAGTAAGGGATTGCTACTCCAAGAACACACTGTTCTACTACAATTGGTCCCACAAATCACTTGATATTGTTTCCATCCTCCAGTCTAATGAAAACTCAAAGAATCAGCTCTATGATACATAGACTCCCAGGAAGCACATTTGAAATTCACTTTTTGTGTATTCGAGTGTGAGCTTAACATTTGTTTTCTGCCAACAGTCATACAATTAAAGTATAAGAACTGTGTGAGCACATGCAGGAAATGACACCAAAAGCAACACAAGGATGGCTGAAGGTCTGATTCTAAATTTGCTCAAATATCAGTAGAAGTTGTTTCTGCATTATTCATCCAGCTCTCAACCTAAACCAAATATGTCTCTTTGCAGCCGTGGAAACTTGATGAACTGTTTTCAAATTCCAGTAGATGTCACCACATCTCCCCCAGCCAGTCCTTTTTTACATCTATAAGAGGCTTTTAAAAGCTGAGTTTGTACTCTATCATGACATAAGAAAGCTGTGAGACTCATTTTGCTTTGAGTTATATCTATGTGTTTTGACCAAAAAAAAAAAAAAAATCTGTTTTATCCTAATCTGTTTCAATGAATTAATGAGGATATAGAACTGATGCCACTACCGTAAAATAAACCATATGCAAATCTGTTATCAGTTGCAAAGAAAGTGACATAGTCACTAATACAAAAACATGTAGTGTTGCATTAATTTTTCCCGTGTTGTTAGATACTTGATAAATTGCAACATTTTCAACAATGCATTAATTATATTATGATCATGATGAGTTTTCCAGCTATACTCCTCATATACAATCCATGAAGCATTTTTTTTCCTTTAATTTACCAAGTTTAAATGAGACCCAGTAGTGTCTCCTTCCTCAAAATTCGTTCAGTTCTTTTCAACTTTCACTTGTTATCTTCCCATCTCATGAAAATGCTACCTGATTAAGTTTTCATGGCTCTCATGGTTACATTTTTCTTCATTCCCTTTGGGAACAAGAGGCCCATGAGTCCTAAAGCTCCCACCTTACAGAAGAGGGCTTGTGCATATTCTGTACATTCAGACTGAGATACTTTGTACTTTTTCCTCCCCACTTGCACACTAAGCGTTCATGAGAACATATATTATTTAATGAATAGCAGATTAAACTAGCAAAAATTTGCATCTCTAGTGAAGGTTACATAAAATCAATGGATATCACTTTGCTTATACTGACCTTCACTCCATGCATCTGACAGCTGTAGCATCTTTCATTGTTTTCTATAAAAAGGATAACTTTTCATCACTTTTTATTTATCTGCATCATGGAATAAAACAAAAAATCACTTATTCTGCTCAAATCCACAGAACATATATTTAAATCTGAATATGTATATATATGTATATATAGAAGAATATGTAAAACCACTCTAGGAAAATCTTATCCCACTACAGAATTCTGTAGTGTAAACCTAATTTTCTGGATAATTTCAGAATATTCCTTTTATACAGAGACAAATATTACATTTATTGTTAAGAAAACATTGGAAGACAAAATTAATCCTTAACAACTCTCATACAATATTTTGTGTCACTCTTTTCTTATGACAGGTGGCCCCAGGAGAAGTCAGCTTTCTGACTATACACATCCCTTCAGAATTTGGATAATTCACACTATGTAATTATCATATATTTCTGTTAATTCAACAGTGTTTTCAAGATTTTAGGAGGGTTCATTTGTGATATGTAAATGTCTTACTCAGATTTCACCCAGTTATATAGCCAAACTGAGTAATAATGTTGCAAATATAAGGGAAACTGATTCCAAAATGCTTTAAATGGGGCAATAGGATTTGAATGTGTCACTAAGACTTTTAAAAGCGTCCTTGTTGATCTGACCGTGTCACTTGAATGGGTTAAGAACTGTCAAGCACTGTTAAAGGATATTTTAAACATTATTGTTTCAAATCCTCTCCTAGCCAGCTGTAAAGGGGCCTCTAGATTGCTGTATTGTCCGTGGGATTTGCAGAATAGCAACCAGAACTAACAAGAAAATGAACAATAGCAACATTGTACTTCTCAATAAAAAATACATCTTTGAAAGGCTTTTGCTATGTGAGGATTGATCTTTTTTCACAAGATTCTTTTGAATTATTAAGCTTAAAATTTAAGCTTTTAATATTGCTTCTTTGTTTTAAAATTAGGTTAAAATTTAAAAAGACGTTTTACTTGAACTGTTAAAATAAGCTTATTAACTTAACTAAAAGATTCTGACTGCAGGAGAACAATGTACAATTGTCCTTAACAAAAACTGGTTTATTATTAACACTAAGGAAGCCAGAAAAAAAAAAAAAATGCTAGTGTTGTTAAAATAACACTATCTGAAAAATATTAGGTAGGTACTGAGTTTAGTTACCATTTCCTAGATTTCAAGGAGCTTAGCATAAGCAAACAAATGTTTGCTCTTCAACAGGCAAGAGTAACAAATAAAGTGGAAAAAAAGAGGTATGCAGATAAAATCAGAATTATCCACAGTGCTGCAGCTCTCAGCTGTCCTGATGTGAATGAAGAGGAGGTATTTTGCCAAAATTTTTGGAAAAAGTAAGCAAGTCCACGGGAGTCTGAATGAAGGCAATAGGTGCCCAAATTTCTTAGGTGCCATGGGAGCATTCTCCAAGAGAAGATAACTTCATTGAATCTTCAACTGGAGAAAGCACTATCAGTGAGATCTTTACTCCTGTTGTAGTTCAGGTGTTTTCTATCTATTGACCTTACACATGAAACAGACCTTCACTTTGTAGGACAGGATTTTAGAACTGCCACAAATAAAATCCTGGGAGGTCCCTTCACTTGCCTCTGACTGCGAAAGTATCCCCTGAATGAAACTGGATTTTCTTTTGCCCATTGACACTGGAGTGCCTGGACACAAGGTAACAAGGAATGCACAACTTCTGTGAAATGTTCTGAAAGAAAACAAAATACAAAGCTCTGCTTGGTAAAATGTTATGCAAAGGCAAATAGAGTAACTAGAACTGCTGAGAACCATTGGATACTGAAGGTTGTATCAGGATCTTGGGACAGTTTATAACTGATCAGAGATACTTCATACTCGTAAAATTTCCTTCCACCATCAGCCATATTTTATTCTACTCTTTACAGCTGAAATGGACATATATTAGAAATAACATAGACGTATATTAAAAACGTCTGTACATTAGAAAAAGTAACCTCAGAATCTTAGTGAAATTTACTTTGTTCACTGACACTCACCAGAGAATGACCTGGTGTATTTTTTCATATGCAGCAAGACCCTAGAAAACAAAGCAATGGTTAAAGAATTTGCTGATTTGTATCCTGGCTTTTCTCCAAAATAAATATATATTTTTTTCTCTTTTGATTAGCTTTTTGAAATCAGAATCTGGGTCCATGTACATTTATTTCAATAGAAAGATTTTTAATTATGATATACAGCTAAAACAAAACCATCTTTCACTATGGTGAATGATATTCATACTGTTTTAAATTCCTCTCATTAAAAACACAGCCCAATTAAGAAAAAAAATTCTCTACTTCTTCAGTGAAAGATACTCTACTTGAAAAATATTTGATTCAATTATTTAATTTTCAGAAGCCATTTCAATTATTATATTCCCCTAACCAACTTATAACCCCTAACTCAAAAATAACGACAATTGTTTTTTTGTTTTGTTTTGTTTTTCCTCTGGTTGGGAGCAAAATTAATTGATAGTTGCCATTCTCCAAATAAAATTAGAGATATTATTGATTAGGCAATTGCACAGGCAGTATTTCAGGTATGTTAATATTCTGTTGCTGCCCCATCCCCAAGCTGGACTTATTTTTCCATCACCAGGAACATTTTCCCTGCCTGGCAATGTAACTGTCTTGTTCTCCTCTCCATTATTAAGAAATTCACAGCACATTAGTATCTTTCTTCCGCTCATTACGACTGCAGTGTACATGTTCTATTTTCATGTCTAATAGGATAAACTATTGCTAATGTATCATTGATATACGGTCTATTTAATGTCTCACGGATCATTCAAAAGAAATCACTGACAACTGAAAGAACAAAGTTCTAAACTAACAAAAGGTGGAGGGGAAGGTTCAGTTACAACAAAAAAAAACTCCATGATTTTATCTGCTCTAGAAAGTGTAATGAAGTAAAAGAGAACTAACCCAATTAGAAAGACATCAGACACTACACAGAAAACCTTAAATTTCTAATTTACACAATTTCAGATAAACCAGTAGAATGCAAGGTTAAACTGCACTCCTGAAAATGGCGGGTAGATTTCAGGAAAGATCTTTTACATGCTTAGCAACAAAACTGTCCTTAGACATAGTCTTTACCATGAACACAAACTGTAACTGTGTCACCAGAAAAATACCTCTGATCTGAGACATTTTTATGGATATGCACAGTGAGGAAAGTCAGCAAATAATTTGAGGTGACCAGTGGATACATAAAGAAATCTGTACTTTAAGAGAATATGAGAAGAAACAAATTATTGTCACATGGAAAGGGCACTTGGATGAGCTTGCAAACAAGTCGTGTATCTATGGAACAGTGTTTGAATTGGAATCCTTTTTTTTTATTTTTTTTTAGGGTGAATGAAGCTGAGCTGACAAAAGGCAACCATCTTAGTTAAGCCATGTCAGATTAGTAACTGAATAACAATCTACAGCGACACTCACACATGAAGAATATCATAGAGTCATAAAGAATATATTGGTATATTTAATGGAGCTGTTCTATTTATTAATATTAATTTTATACGTATTATCATTAGGTGATCTCAAAAGAACTGAGAGGTGCTAGGGAAGCTATAATTATACAAAAAGATGGAAAAGAAAACACCACATCCGTAGTTTTTAGACTACATGGGAAAGAAAGATACAAAAGAACAGAAACAATTCATGTAATCATCTGAACTTCGGCAGTAGAATCCAGAAATTTCAACTGAGTGTAGTGCCCAGTATTCAGGTAACTAAAAAGAATGTTTTCACAAAGGAAAAATAATCAAGGTTTGAGTATTTAGGGAGAAATATTTGTTAGATGGTGATAACTGTACAAATGAGAAAATATAACTTTCTAGACACAATGCTAGGTGAGGAGTTTGCCTCGATGATGGTGTAACAGAGCAATGAGAAAGCACCAGGAAACACATTGTAAAACAGTCTTGGGGTTCACGGATGATGGATTTGATCTTTCACTTGTTTTTCCTGCTATTGGTCCATCCATACCTTGCAATCCCGATTCACTCTAAAGGCAAGCGTTAATTCATTTTTGACATCAGGTGGCAAGGTAAAGAGAAAATCAATCACAAAGAAGCACAACTGTGAAGCAGAATATATATATAAATATTACCGTCTGCAGTGTTGATAGAAGGCATGTTCTTGATATTTAAGAAAGGATTGCTTATAACATATCAGTATGGCTTCCAATAAGTGCCTGAGACACTTAGAAAAAGTCCTCACTAATCAGCATGTTACCCACGATGCTGGTTAGGTCCCAGCCTCTGTGTCATGAAGGCTCCTTCCTTTCTGTTGTTCTGTGGTCCAAGACCGATAGCTTTCTAGTCAAGTGCAGAAACACAAAGCACAGATTTTGACAAAGTCCTTTGTAACTATTGAAATGCTCTTTGCTCTGTCCATGCTGTTTTTCCATTTAACACTAACGACAAAAAAAAAAAAAAAAAAAAAAAAGGAGTAAAGAAATTTAATTTGGTCCAGCAAAAGTACATCCAATAGCTTCTGTCATTGCAGTAAAGCGATGGCATCTGTGAAATCGCACCTTAATGGATTCTGCTTTTAAGATGTACATATATTACTCTTGTGTTACTAATTTATAAAATTCTCACCTCATCATCTCAAACAGTTAAGTGCAAAACTCCTGAATACACCATTTCTGAAGTTCTCTTGACCTTTAAGAGCTATAATATCAGATTTGTCTATCACCATAACAAATTTTTTATAACTTTGAAGAGGAACATCTTCACACAA
Source organism: Lagopus muta (assembly GCF_023343835.1). NCBI lineage: Eukaryota > Metazoa > Chordata > Aves > Galliformes > Phasianidae > Lagopus > Lagopus muta. The sequence continues at coordinate 10,672,329 of NC_064438.1, read as the reverse complement.
TTTTTCAGTTTTTTCCCTCATTAAGAAGCTGTTTAATCAGACTCTTGTTTTAATATATTTTTCTGCAGGAATGCATTTCTAAGAAGAAACCTTTTTAAGTCTTGTTAATTTCACTTCCATTTTTCAGTTTTCTCATCTTTTATTATTGAATATTGTCTTTAGAGATAAACATTCTGAGTTCAAGGAAAAATATTTATTACTGTAACAGTAATTATCATGACATCTGTCATACTAATGAAGGGAAAGCAGGCAGTTTTCCAGATGGAGAAAGGACAATAACAATACAAGATCACTATAAAACAAAGATGATTTTGTTCTACTCACAGCTCAATTTATTACCTTTTGGGAAATAAGGGATACTGGATAGGAGGAGGGTTTTTTTGTTTGTTTGCTTTTATTTTTTTTTTATCCTGCTAAACAGTAGCTTTCCTGATGTGTGCAGATTTTTATTAACTCTGGTATTTGACATATTGCCCAGGATAACTTAAGTTAGAGACTCGTGGCCTTCTGTGATAGTGAGAGCATTGGTGGACAAAAGAAAAGGCAACTGATGTCGTCTATCTGGATTTGTGCAAGGCCTTTGAGATGGTCCCATACCACATCCTTATCTCTAAATTAGAGAGATGGATTTGAAAGTTGGACCAATTAGCGGATAAATAATTGTTTGGATGATCATAGCCAAAGGGTTGTGATCAATGGTTCTATGATTAGGTGGAGGCTGGTCATGTGTGGTGTCTCCCAGGGGTCTGTCTTGGGACTGGCGCTCTTCAGTATCTTTATCAATGACATATCAGTGGGATTGAGCACACCCTCAGCAAGTTTGCTAATGACACCAAACTGAGTGGTGCAACGGATACAACAGAAGGAAGAAACACCGTCCAAAGGGAATTAGACAGACTTGAGAAGTGGGACCGCATTACCTAATGAGGTTTGACAAAGTCAAGTCCAAGCTGTTACACTCAGATCAACACAATCTCAGGTATGAATACCGATGGGGAGAAAAACTTAATTTGTGGTGCTGGTGGACAAAAAGCAAAGCATGAGCCAGCAGTGTCCTCTTGCAGCTCAGAAGGCCAACTGTATCCTGAGCAGCACAAATGGAGGGGTGGCCAGCAAGGAGAGGGAGGTGATTGTTCCCGTCCATTCTTCCTTCGTGTGTCCCCATCTGGAGTACTGTTTCCAGGCCTGGAGCACCCAGCACAAAGAAGATGTGGAGCTGTAGAAGGGGGTCCAGAAGAGTGCCACAAAGACAATCAGAGGGCTGGAGCACATCTCCTATGAAGTAAGGTTGAGAGCTGGGCTTGCTTAGCTTGTAGAAGGCTGCAGGGAGATCTTACTGCAGCCTCCCAGTACTTGAGGGGAGCTTAAAAATAGACTGACTTTTACATGGTATAATAGTGGCAATACATGGAGGAATGCCTTTAAACTAGAAGAGGGGAGATTTAGGTTAGATGTTAGACAGAAACTCTTTACCCAGAGAGTGGCAAGGCCCTGGTGCAGGCTGCCCAGAGAAGTGGTGGATATTCCATCCCTGGAGGCATTCAAGGCAACGCTGGGTAGGGTGTGATAAGTAATAAGTAATATCTAATCAGCTATAATAACATGAGTGTGATGAGTTCATCCAGGTAGTCCTTTGTTTTACAACACTGGCAAATAGGAATTACTTGGTGCATAACAAACAAGAAAATAATGTCTAATTTCAAAGGGAGAGTATAATGCTGCAAATTTTTCTGTTTTGATAGGAATTGTATTTGATGCATAAACAGAATGTGAAATCCCTGCTGAAAAAGTGTCTTTTGCCTCCTGTCTGTGTCTGGAATTCATCTCTCATGACCTAAATTAATACCTATATGCAAGATGTTTAGACATCTGCTCCAAACACATTATCAGGATTTTTCCATAGCCACTATTAAAAGCAGTTCAGTGGCATTATGTATACTCTCTGTCTTGGGCATTCATTCTTAAAGAGAAAAATGTCTGTTTTAATTTAACCCAGAAGGCAGCTGACACCGGACTGCTTTTCCCCCAGATGGATTGGGAAGAGAATTGGAAAAAAGGTAAAATTCAAAGGTGGAGACAAGCTAATTGAAAGAGCAGTAATATCCAGAAAGCTTGAAGAAAATGGTACAAGCATTATGCATTTCAGTTAGGCATTTGTGAACTGAATGATCACAACAGCAATAGAAAGGACACTGCATTAGATATCTTCATGGCATTTAAGCTTTTCTGATTCATTTCAATTTATCTCTAACAGAAATTAGCACTGTAAACTAATTCACATTTCATTTTACCCTGCTTTCCTATTGGTATCCTTTGGCTTTTAGCTCACTTTAATTATTAAAACGAAAAGTTACTCATTGGATGTTGGAAAAAAAAAAAATCTTCGACTAGACAGTGCTCTGTTTGTACTCGTGCTACCAGTTTTCCCTTATTACTATAATTCAGTGATGATTTGGCATGAGACTGATCAATTCACAAACTCTTAGTTACAAAGTCTTCTTGTAAATGTACTAGTACTTCAAAGGAGACTATTATACATAATTTCTCTAAAACTATTCAACCACCTTACCACCAGATAAGCACTTCCAACTCAGATGAAAAAGTTCACTCTAGATCTATCTTTCAGTGCTCAATGCCATTTCCCTAGCTACCTTTAAAAATAAGAATAGTAGTGAGTCATTTAGTGAGTAGAGGGTAACTTTCAGTATATTAAATTTAACATAAAATTGAATGGAAAAATCAGAATAGATTTCTAGGATTAAAGAAGCTAATGTTATTTTACCTACTGGAGAGGAGTGCTGCAGAGAAGGACCTGGGGCTCCTGATGCCCAACAGGTTGGCCATAAGCCAGCAGCGTGCCCTTGTGGCCAAGAAAGGCAATTAAAAAGAGTGTGGCCTGCAGGTTGAGGAAGGTTATCTCCCCCTCTACTCAGCCCTGGTGAGGCCACATTTAGACTAGTGAGTCCAGTTCTGGGCTCACTAGTTCAAAAAGACAAGGATCACCTAGAAGGAGTCTGGCAGAGGGCTGCAAAGATGGTTAGGGGCCTGGAGCATCTCCCTTATGAGAAAAGGCTGAGAGACCTGGGGCAGTTCAGTCTGGGGTGAAGATGACTGAGAGGGGATCAGATAAATGTTTACAAATGTCTAAAGGGAGATGGGAGGCAAATGGATGAGGCCAGGCTCTTCTCAGTGCTATGTACCAACAGGACAAGGAGAAATGGCCTAAAAGTTGAAGATAGGATGCTGTGTACTAATGTGCAGAACTTACTTATTATAAGGGTGACAGAGCACTGGAACTGGTTGCATAGAGAGGTTGTGGAATTTCATTCTATGGAGATATTCAAGATCCATCTGGACACATTCCTGTCTGACCTATTGGAGGGTACCTGCTTTAGCACGGGGTGGACTCAATCCCTTGAGGTCCTTTCCAAGCCCTGCAATTCTGTGATTTTGGGCGTCCATTGCTTAGAAGCATGATATTGAAGATTAGATATTTAGAACAAGTCGTTCAAGATAGATAATCAGTGTTCTCATTGGGCAACGTGACCCTCTGCAGACCAAACCCCATTTCAAATACTAATAGGCAACCCTAGAAAATTAGGTAAGTCAACAAATTTACCAATATATTATCTTGCCTCTTGTAGATACAAATACTATTTTAAACAGAAAAGGTCAGACAAGTAACGTACCACATAAATGAACCATGTATTAAACACACACAAAAAAACATCCGAGAAAAAAATATTCTACGAATAAAATGCTGGGCTGCATATATCTTTAAACAGTTCAAGTTAAAGCCAGAAATTGAACACACTGTCCAAAGCCATTGGAACACAAGTCATTTACTAAGAATTCTGCAGTCCATCGCATACTTGTCCAACATTTCTAGAAACATACAAAAACTAAAACTTTCAGAACAATTTAGATGAAATTAAAACAATTCCAGCAATTATAACATTCAGTTTCCAGAATAACTAAGCTAATATCTAACTTACATGCATTCTCTATAGAGTAATGAGTCCAAACATATGGATATATACAGGTGTTATAGATGCCTTCTACCTTACTCTGCTAACTAAATAAATATACAGAGCCCTAATTTTCATACACCAGACAGGGTACTTGAGTGAAATTCTTGACATGAAATATTTTGTTTCATACTACATTGACATTAAGCATTTTTATTCTGCCTTAAAATATTCATTTTAAAAATTAAAAAACTGAAAATAACAGTCAAAGCAAACACTGGGCATCCAAAACTCAGCCAAAGAAATGGATATTTCATACTTCAAAATTTTAATGACTTTTAAATTTTTAATGAAGGAAGAAGAAAGGAAGCAGGATGACTTTTACCATAAACTCTAGCATATGTAAAAATAAAGTGCACGACTTTAGATGAAAAGTTCAGACCTAGCAAAAATGGTTTCAATGACACTTAAATGACAGAGGTTCTGAACTGGTTCTTTCATTACATATTTTGCAACTACATATATGAGATCCATTCAAGTGTATTTTCTTTCTGTAAACAGCCACATTTATAATATGAATACAAATGAACAGACAATATGGGCTCAGAATTATGGCTACATACTTACAGGCAGAGAGTATTTGTAGTAAAGTCAATTAATTTGGATTCACATTGTTGTACCTGAGAGCAAAGTCAACTTCTTTGTTCCTACTGGCCTGCTCACTGAATATTTGTTTGAGACCAGTTTGAAATGGCTTGAAAATGTTATGGGTCATAATGGCATATTCTTAATAGCTACATTAATTTACTTTACAGGTGTGGATACTAAATTACTTGACACTATACTGAAAATATAACGTCTTTTTGATGGCAGAAATATATCTTGTAAAGAGTTTTACAGAACAGATTGCAATAAACTATCTGAGATTATTTCTTTTCATTAATTTCTAATTGAACTTTCAATTGAATGAGCACTTCCTGCCTAGGTAAGGCACAATCAAGAACAATGCTACTATATTCACTATTATCATCTGCAAAAGTCAGGTCTCACAAGAGCAATAAACAGGTGGTTACAGAGCTTTTACATCCTTGCCTCAGACTGCAGGATGGATTGGCATGAGAACTGATGCCGTGCCCATGCCTAACATATTCATTTTGTTTTTCTGTTTTCGAAGACTGACATTACTGAAAGAAAAAAAATACTGAAAAACACTGTTCTGAATTCCAATTGCAGCCAAATTATATTTTTTTCTGCTACATTTGATTGTGCTCTCAAATTATTTTTATGTATACAAACACATATATAAAATACTTTTATAACAACCTCTATTAAAAAAAAGGAGATTAAGGGATAAATGTATACATACACATAGCTGCATCTATATATATATACGCACACTAGCATGCTACTATCTTACAGTTAAGCTGCACTTCTGAAGGCCCAGGAATTAGGCCTTTTGCCTTGGAAGCACTGAAATTTCCCTGGTTTTATGATTCTGATCTATGAGCAACAACTGTCCAACAGTCTGCTCATACTTTCCACAAGAGAGACTGTTACATTTGCACTAACTATTGATAGTCCACTGCTACTTTCCTGAGTAATATCAGTGTAAATTGGATTTGGAGCTCCCAGTTTTACTATACTACTCCATTGCCATGATCATGAGAACATCTCTGCCCTTTTCTGAATGTATATGCCCCACAATTATTTCTTTTCTTTTTCATGAGATTTTAACATCATCTATTATGGGACAAACTGCCCTGTGTACAAATGAATAGTTTCTGATGTTAGCTGCAGTTAACAGAATGATGTTCAGCACAGCGTTAAGCAACAGGTTTTGACAGATTGTGTTCTGTTAGAGATTATCAACATAAGAAATGAACATAAGGTCCTATTATGAGTTTTGAGTTCATTGTATTACATGAAGAATATTGATTCTATTGTTTAGAGCATACACACATTTCTGCTATGTGAAGAAAATGTTGTCAGTCACTTGAGTAATAATTTGAAAGTTGTGCAGTACAATATGTCTCAATGTCATACACTTAAGGAGTTGCCTCAAAGTATGCACACAAAGTAGAATTCATCCCTTCTCTTACTAGGAAATCACATCTGTGAAACGTCTGATTCACTGTTTATTTTGAACAGTTGCTTAAGACATTCTTGTGTGTCTTTTAATGTTTTTAAAACTTCCCTTGAAGACGTATTAAGGCAAAGACTTCTTAGAACATATATTCTAGAATATAAGAAAAGGTGGTTACCATTTGTCACTGCTTGAAGCAAGGGAGATTCCTCAGACAAAGAAAATGTGGAAGGCAAACACGGCTTAGCAATTTCCTGGTGCCTGTCATCTAAAAACCGCATAATACTAAATAAGCTTTAATGAATTAAGTTGCTTAAGATATCTATGAAGTAAGTACAGTAAAGAAGTGTACTTATTTATTTGGCATATGTCCTAGCACCATAAAGTTTTCAATCACAAAATGATCCAGAGCAATGGATGCAAGTCATCAAGAAAAAATTACATATACTTTCATAACTTACACAACGTTTTGTGCGAAGCTGGGGTAGAAAACACTCAGGATATTGCTGGTAGACTAATTGTAAATGCATATAGCTTCTTGATGAAAAGAAAAAGATGAATCTATTTTTAAAATCAACTCTATTCTTTTTCTTATATTCTACTCGTAAAATCACCTTGTATCAACTCCAAGAGTTCTTGGAAGTCCTGTTTCACAGCTTTATAAATACAAGACTAGCTTAAAAAAATGAAAATGGAAATTCAAGTTGCAATTACCTGTTCTAATTATTTAGCGTATGCAAGCAAAATTTTTGTAGAAGTAGTAAACTGAGTATTAAAAACATGTCTGTATGTACTCACTTCCACTTCTTGGAAGGCTTGGAAAGGAGGGAAGATTATTAAAGTGTAGTGATCCTAAATCTCACACTTATGATAGGTTTGATCTCAGGAAGACTTTTCTATAAGTCTTTTAGTTTCTTTACATGCAAATAAAAGTTGTCTGTATTTACATATCTTCTAAGGAAGCACATCTTCATACAGCTTAGAAATGCCCTCTAACATAATGCCAAGCCAATATTCGAAAATTTTCTGAAAAAAACTCATCTACATATCTTCAGAACTCTATTAAAAGATAGAACAATAAGGAACTGGACTTAGACGGTGACATCCCGTTCGTTTTAAAGAATGCATTTACAGCCTTAGGGATCATTTCTCTTTTGATGCAACAAATGCAACAGATTAATGCATTTGCTAAAGAAACTGAAAAATGTTCCAACTATAGAAAAATATCAGCAATAAGACATCATTACAAGCATTTAAAACGAGCACCAAATTCTTGGCTTCTATACCTTCTTGCAGTTCTACTAAACATGACAATAATTGTCAGGCTGCAATGATAAAATCTCCTAATATGCCTTACTATAGGAAGTTTTTGTGCTGTTTTGCTTTTTTTTTTTTTTTTTTTTAAATTTACCTTTACAAACCACAGAAATAAGTTTGTTTATTCTATTTCTTTTGTCCACAAGCCACATGGTCATGGTCTTAAAATAAATAAGTCATAAATAACAATAGGACTACATCTAAGTAAAACTGAGTATGTACTATCTCATTACGTAAGTATTATCTTGATCGGTTTTCAAAGAATATCTTGCTTTTGGCTCACATTTATACAAAGCTCTCTTCCATATTTGTGCATAGCAGGAAGGAATCCACAAGCCTAGGCTTTACTAACTGCTGAAAATCTGAATCTTCAAGTTGATCAGGACTCATAACTGCTAGTCTTCTTAATGCTGCCTAAAAAACAAAACAAAACAAAACAAAAAACATTAATGCATTTAAGCTTTGAGAAAATCTTCATTGCAGGAATCCATTATAACAATCTCCAAGTAGCAGACAAAGCTCAAAACAGATCAACTCAGTTACATGGACTCTTTTATCAAGCTAATCTTTCACTGCTGTGCTCTACTATTCCCCCTCAGAATCAGCCACTAAACAACAATTCTTTGTGGGTAGATTACTCCTGGACACGAGAAGCAGAGATAGTGGGATACTGAAGGAAAGAATGACAGCCAGAGCATTTTGATTGTAAGCTTCTCCCACCATAGTTGTAAGCAAAGTCTGGAATAAAGATCTTTTAGATAAAAGGGTAATAGAAAGAAACCAGACATGTCAAACCACTTGGGAACAAACAAAACCGCTAATTTTTCATATTATGAGACTATATAACAAATTAATTTGATCATACTATTATCTATAACCTCTCCTTTTCTAAGAGATTAATATTTCTCAGCAGATAAGAATATATAATTTCATACCTTTTAGCAATCTAACACTATAGAAACAACTGAACAGAGGCTGGTTTTCTTCAAGAACAAAAATTGTCTTTAAGCTAGTAAAGTCTGACAGTTGTGATCAGCTATCCTCACAAGTGTTTATCAGTGCTACATTACCACAAGAGTTAATCACCTGCTTCAAAATGCACAGCAGGTAAAGAACCAAGCTAAAAATACCAGACAGTGAAAGCCCTTAGATTTCAGTGCCAATACTTACGAACCTGAGGCAGTGTATCTGTCTCAAGCACAATATTTTGCCCTGTTTACAGAAAGTGTCATCCAGCAGTTGCTAAAACACTAAGAGAAGCAGAAGTGCTGAGACAAGCAGGTAATCACTCAAGAAATAGGTATGAATTCAGGGAATGTGCAGCACAAGTTTTGTGAATGTAGGGTACCTGCTTTAGAAGGGATTTGGACTTGAACATCTTGAGGTCCCTTCCAACACCTGGAATTCTGTGATTCTGTGAACTTCAGTGAGACAGAGCAGCAGGAAAGTCATCGTCTAGTTTGCTGCTGTCATACTATGGCCTCTGCTCAAGCCATGCAAGATTAACCACTCTTCTCAGCTCATATGTGGAATAACCACGGAATTTCTTGTGCCCAAATTCAAACCTTTTTCATCCTGAATAAGTTCTGCTTAAATGAACAAAACTTTTCATGTGCAAACTAGGTGTGTTAACCAAAGCTACAATAACCAAGTGGGGCCAGCAAGCAGCAAGGATTTTTCTCTTAAGCAGTGTTAACCTTCTGCTGGTCACTCCTTGGCTGAGCTCTATATTGTGTGAGAGTCTTAAGAAGAAAAAATGGATCATAGAGACTCTGGCTATTTTACTTGAATATTTTCACACACACATACGCGTGTGCTCATGCACCTAGATAAAGGGCTACTGTCTCTGTGATCACAGGACTTACTTCAGCAAAGACAGCATCATCAGAGAATGAAGTTTAAGAATGATTAAAACTTTAAATTACAAAGTGTTCTAGTGAAATTTCTCAATAATATGAAGTCACGTATACATGTGTCTAAATCTTCAATCAGAAGAAAAATTACTGACACTGTAAAGTATTATACTTAAATTCTTGGCAAGAATTTAGAATGTTTTTGCAATGCTTATGCATTTTGAAATTGAAAGGGCTGCATTTTATCCATATTTCAGGATAAGCACAAGAAGATGGTAAAAAGGTACCTACCAGACATGCTACTAAAACAGAATCACTGTTATTTCTTTCAGTTGGTGATCTGCAAAGTTTAATTAGGCGAGGAATACCTGAAAGCACAGAAGAGTATTGGGAGAAATATTTTAGAAACACAAATTACTTCTGAGATAATAAGGATAAAAGGTCTTTCTCCCTTATAAACTTTAATATTTATCTCTCTTACCAGATAAGTTTACTAATGCAAAATGCTATGCAAATACTTAAGGGACTCTCCATGGAGTTAGCAGTTCATGATTGATTGTCATAAATCAGAAACAAGAAATGCATTGTTTTTACCCTTTGTTGCTCTTTCAGAACGAAAATCATGATTCTCTTTCTTCCCCATCAATTCTCCCATGTGTCTTTAAAAACCTACATCCAAAAGAATATGTAGCTTCTCATCAGATTCCTCACATCTCTGAGCTTGCAGGAATCTGAGTTTTATGCCCACTGTTGGATCCTGCACTAGGCTTTAAATAAAGGAGCGTGGGAGGTAGTCCTGAGTTGGTTGTCACAGTCTGTCACAGCTATGCATTGAGAGGAAGCTGTACCTCAGGTTCCTCTGGGAATTGAGCCAGAGGTTCATTTAGTACAACCTCCTCACCTTCTGAAGAGATTTTACAGGGAAACCTATTCCACAAACTGTACCAGGTAAGGCTAAAAAAATGAAAAGAGCTTCTCCTTGGCTGAAAGTTTCTCCCTCTTTTTCAGTTTTCCATTAACCCAGCGACACATCCTTACAGCTGAGTTTTACAGCTGCATCTGCCACTTCAGGATCCCGGCTGAGTCGTGCCAGTGTAACTGCAGATTTCTGTTGAACTCGCTCACAAGCAGCAACTTCTGCTGAATTTCCTGAAGATGACCTCTCAAAGAGCATTTCCATTAAAAGTTGAACACCTACAAGGATGTAAGAGCCATTGTTAACTTCTCTCCAGCAAGAAATATCACCTTATAATAGTAATGGGGAATAGAAAGTTAGGTAAATATAATCACGACTGGATTAGGGCAGGAAGAATACGTAACTGTGAGCTGCAATTTTGCCATCTGTATTTTGGCCCATCTGATCAGTGAATGTTTGTTTTCACCAGGAAACTGCAGACATTTTTTAACTAGAAAATGCACTAACTCTTTCCTCTTCCATTCAATCCGCTTGGAAACAGCTCAAATACATACTGACTCAAATAAAATTGTGAAAAGTAGATGAATATTCCTTAATTACATTTAAACTAGCCTGAAGGTTGTCACTAACCTCAAAAACATTAGGAAGATATTTCAGGTTTTCCTTTTAACTAAAAGAAAGTAGAAGTGGTGGTGGTTGTTTTTTTCCAAGTTTACGTAATTTCAAGCAAGCCTTTAAAATCTTCCATCTCAAACTGCTTACAGTAATCTGCATCCCCTTAATGAGGGAAATTATGAAGCTCTATGTCCATGTGATGACTCTTCATTTCAGAAGAAACAATGTAAAATGGTTTTATCAACTTTTTTTTTTTTTTTTTACCTGTAGGAATAGATACTCATATTGTAGCAGGAGAAAACCAGAGACTGTGCTGATTTATATTTTCCAAGTTATTTTAACTGTAAGGACAATTATGTGCTATTAGACTCCATATGCCATTAGGAAATTCAGATTACTTTAGGTAGCATCAGAGGATTTTAACCATTAGAAGATTTGCATAAATAATTAGGAGAATTAGCACCAGAATCACACAACGAGATAATGATCAATTGACATACAAAATAAGTCAAAGTTGGGAAGAAAATCCATCCAGACTCTATAAGATCTTAAAGTCCTTCTCAGTAGTGCATGTGTAAGTCTGGCTTTCGACCAGCATCTAATTATCATAGTATTAGGCAAATACAATAAGCTTTTATACACAAGCTGAGTGCCAACCCTTCTGAAAAGCCAGGGGGCAAATGCTTCTGTATGAATTTCCATTAGGGGGTGTATACACAAACTTTATCACATACACACTTTCATTAATTACATGTTTCACTGAGGGAGGATTAGAGAAAACACTTCTGTATTCTTTTAGGAAAGAGAAGGGGCTATTTGGTATTGTGTGTTTATTTTTTATTACTTCTAGTCACAGTTCACCAGTGGTGTGAATACACGCAGATCTAGTACAGTTTATAATGAGTATGCAACAACTTGCTGGAGTTCTTTCAAAGCAATGTCCCTGTGCTACAAAGCACTTCATGCTTGACTGTCTTTTTATGATCTTTGTGCACTTGTGGAAACATGATCAAACACCTTTCCCAAGAACAAAACAGTTTCTAGTGTGCTCAAGGAAACAGATACCCAAATTAAATAATCAATCTGCTTATCTCCAAGGCGTGCAAAATTTTCCATGCATGTTACTTCTCTGTAAACATGGATCCCAACAAGCAAATTAGTTGTGTCTGAACCTTGTCAGTCATATTTATGTGCTCAGAACTCAAATTTTGCACTGAAATACAAGAAACAGCTAAACCCAGTATTGCAAGGGCAGCTGAAAGCAGTGCCTCCTATTTTATTATGTTGGCTCACAACACCACAGGCAAATATTGGTGGTGTGGCAGTAGAGGTTGAACCTTTCCACCATTTTGTTGCTTTGTGACTGATGGCAGCAGAAGGGCAGTCTGACAAAATGGCGTCTGACACAGAAATCCTGATGAAACAAAGGTGTGGAATTGGATTCCTCAATGCAGAAAAAAATTGCACACATTGACATTCACTGGTTCTTGCTAAATGTTTATGGAGACCAAACAGTGAATATTAGCATAGTGAGGCTGTGGATGGTGCTTTTCAGCAGTAGTGACAGTAATGTGAAAGACAACCCACGCTGCAAACAGCCATGCACAGCTGTCACATCATGAAAAGCATCTCAGTTAGTTCATCTGTGCAAACTGGTGAATTAAACCAGGGAACTGTGTGTGAAGTTGAGTGTTGGCTTCAATGCATTGGAAATGATGGTGGCAATATTGGTTTGTCACAAAGTTTGTACCAGGTGAGTCCCACAAATGCTTGCAGAGAAACAGAAAGAACACTATATGCAAGTTTGTCAGGACATATTAATATGAGACCAGTGGTGAAAGTTTCCTGGAATACACCATTAATGGTGAAGAGACATGATATCACCCCTACAAGCCAGAGTCAAAACAGCAGACTATGCAATGGCAACACATGAATTCCCTTTAAAGAAGAGGTTCAAGACACAGACATCAGCACTGTATTTTGATGATCCTTCTAGATTTCCTGGAAGCCAAACAAATTATCAACTCTGACTTCTATGATACTGATTAAGCCAAAGCCCTGAACTTCCACAGTCAGGATAGAGAAGAAGACAACCTTTCTCCTGCACCATGATAAAGCCAGGCCGCATACCAATTTGAAGACCCTGGAGCACATTGCCAATCTTGGCTGGAACGTCCTACCACATTCACCGTTTAGTTCAGATTTGGTTGGCTCCTTCTGACTTCCATCTGTACAGGCCAATGAAAGATAGACCGCATGAGCAACATTTTCCTAGTGACAGCTCCATCATAGCAGCTGTGAAACAGTGGGTTGTCTCCTCTAGTGCAGATTATTATGAGCATGGCATGCAGGCTCTTGTTCATTGCTGGTGAAAAGGAATAGCTATGGTGGTGACAGCAGTGAAAATCAATGTTTTGGAGCTGAAAATTTGCACTATCAAACAGTGTTATTCTGGTCTTTGTACCTGTTTCCTATCCATGGAAGGAAATAGAATGCATTATTTTCAGAGAGAGCTATGTACTTTGGAGCAGACCAGTTCTATCTCAAGATCTATTTCTACATACTTTTTTCCACCTCCATCCATGTTTGAGATTCAAATGGATCCAAAACCAAGCCATTCCTATCAAACATTAATTTTAAAAAATTGTGGAAGGGATATTTCTAGGACAGAAAAGGCAACGTATGTGAAACAGTTATTGAATATCTCTCAGTAGAGAGTACAGGAAAAAAAAAAAGCTTACAGTTTACCTTAGCCACGAAGATGCTGAGAGATGTATTAGTAAGGCAATTAGGTCTTCCCGTGTTCTCATTCATACAATTATTAACCTAACCTGTAAGCTTTCTTCTGGTGGACTTGATTCTTTTTGGTATCATGAATTTCTCACAATGTGATATTTAAAGAAGTGTGGAAAAAAACTGGCAAGCACTGCACAGTAATATAAACAGTGCTTCAAAATTTGTGTCTCTGAATGCTTGTGAGCAAAGTCAAACAAAAACAGTAAGTGGTTCAATATATTTGAAACAATAATATATAATAACAATAATATAAGTGACACAATATATTTCACTGTATAAGAATTGCCACCTTACACAATGTGACTTCTAGAATAACAGTTGTTGGAACAACACCTTGCATTCTGTCTACAGATAAGTTAACACACACACAATCAGTTTACTGTCTTACACGCAAAGTTTTCTAAACCAGTGGTAATTAATTTCCATTGCATGGAACCATCCCAAGGACTCACTTTGCACCCTGCAGCAATATGCAATATCCAGCAGAAAGGGGATGCAAAGTGAAGTAATAGTTCTGAAGCCTTTCTCCTTTAACTAGTAATTATTCCTTTCCTTTCAAATATTCTCCACAAACACATGCAGAATATAATTCAGTTAAAATACATACCATTTCCTTGAACGATTTCTGAAGCACATTGGTCTAAGACAGACATGTTTGCCAATATTGTTACCACCTGTTGTTATAAAGAAAAGGAAATGCTAAGTACAGCCTTACAATACAGAAAGACTAAATAGGACTGTAGTGTATAAAATAAGTATGGCAGAAATATGACAAAATGAGTAGAATTAAAAAGCATTCTTGTAGATTAACAGTCTGTTCCCACTTCTCATCTCTTGAGGTTCTTTACCATATGGCTGATAATTGAAATCCAGACAAGAGAAATAAAGAATCTTTTCCTTGCACTACTATACTCATGCATAAAAGCATGTTATGAAAATCTATACAGCAGAACAATTGTTTGCTCAAATTAGAAGAAAGAGAAACATTTATAAAAACAACCAACTAAAATGCCTGGAGGACCTACAAGGGTTCATCTAGTAACTGCCCTCCCTCAGATGTCTGCCATCACCTTCCTTCACAGGCAGAGGTCACAGGGCAGGTTAAGGTCTACTAAGGTCGCATACTTTCAAGGCTCTCACTACCCTTCTGCTTCAGGGTTCAGCTGAAATGTTGAGGAATCTTCAACATGATTCAAAGTATTATCCAAGGGACACTTTTCACTTTTATTGAAGCCATAGATTACGTGCATGTTAGAGCTCTGTCCCAAATGGAGCTGGTCTTAAGCATGTTTACACTTTTCCTGAGCTAAGACCAAAATCAAGTTTTGTACTAAGAGAAGCCCAAGAGATCCTGATTTACAGATTTTTTTATCCAAAATAACATCAGTCATTTTCAGGATTAAGTGCAACGCAGATTGCTTAAAATTTATGCACTGAGCCATTGACAGAGCTTGAATCAAATAGACATTTTGGCTTTCATTCATCCCTTCCCTTCACTGATATCATATACTTTCTTCATTCATCAGGCAAAATAGTTTTTTTATACTTTATTCTTCAAATAACTTGCTTCATATACGCAAATATATCTCAATATTAACAAAATGTATAAGAGACAAAATAATAAATATTATATATAGTTAGAACAGGAAATTGAAGTAGTGTATTTTCTTAAAAGATTCCTTTTGTCTCTACTGTAGCTGGGATATATAGTCTCAAAAGTAATGATTAGTTTGAGAACTGTTTATCAGTTTTGAGAAGCTGTACAGTGTTTGTTCAGAGACATGCAAACTTCTTTGAGAGATGTAAGTAGATCAAATCATGATTCTAATCTCACTTTGCCATCTCAGTAAAAAGGATGAGTCATTTTCGGTGCTGTGACATAAAGGTCTTCCACTTTCAAAGGTAGTGTTACAGTGTCATCTCTCTGAATAAATATACTTACTTAGGATGCAAATGAGTTGCTGAAACTCTAGAGTGACAGGTAGAAATATGGTAACTCAGTACATGTCTATGTATTTATTCCATATTAATTATCAACAGTGTTTCAGGCAGAGTGTATATGTTTTCCCATTCTAAATTATATCCTGTTAATGAAAATTACTTCCTCTATGCACAGTCTGTACCCCATGTGGCTCTCTGAGCCACAGATGAAGAATTCAATTAACCATAATTTGAATATGCGCCAATTATTCCACTGCTTCAAGTTATTTTGTCTAATAAGTATTTTCATATGTAAAAATATTTTGTGTATATCTTTTCACATAAAAAATTATTTGCATGGTGCTTACATCTGTACTTCAGACTCCTTTGTATTGATTACATAGCCCCTTTATTTTGCAGTGCATTTAGTGCCAAAAGGTTTTATACATAACCCCGTGCAAAAATGTTTAAATCTTCCCCTCAATAAGTATTAGGTTTTACCTAAGTCGTCTTTCAGAACTCTAAAGGCAGTTAAACTGCAGTTAACTGACTCATATGGATAGATTTTCTTTTCCAGAAGCATCATGTTAACAATTAAATGTGACATAGCATAACACATAACACATGTGAACACATAACAGGCAAGCTGAACAAGGAGTTGACTTAAAATTTTGTATTTCTGCTATATTTGCCTCTTTTACAATTAACTATACATGCGACCTACATAAAATCTTCCTCTGTAATACAGACCAAAGTTCAAGGGTGTGTAATTTTAAGGAAAAAGTCTCTAGAGGAAAACAGACTTGTATGTAGACTCAAATTGCTTTGAAGAAGAACACTCCTACCAGCACTGGTATTAATGTAGCAAGATTTCCTTAGGATTTACACTTGACTGCAAACCAATAAGAACTTTTCCAGAAGCATCTGGAAAGCCTATGCTGAGGCCTGCAAATTCCAGCAACCTTTGCAATTTACTGAAGTGTGGAGTTTACATACATGCTATTAAGCACAGATTATCAGATTTTATTTTCCAGGGGATAAAGCAACAACAAACCAAAAACACACATACAATTGCTTCATCATACGGAGAATTCTTGGCAAAATATCTGTTCTCAGAATCTACTGCCAAACCTGAGGCAAGATTCTTAATGTACTGCCATAGAAACCATATACTGCAAACACTAATCCCATCCAGCAGCAGTTCACTGCCTCAGTGTCTCCATGTGTACTGAGCAGATCTGCTCTGGAGCTAGATCCTGACCCTCCCATCTCTTGTATCTCTACTCCAGCAGATCTCTCCAATAGACTAACCCGAGCTAAGTTCACTGTGGGCTCAGTTATAGAGACCAGCCAAAACTTTCAGGTGCTCATCTCTTACAAGAGTACTTACATAAATCTGGTGGCTGCAGTTTTGTACAAAATATTTATAGGTCCAAAAGAAATAAAAATCCATAAACTCTATTAGATTAGCTGTCAACAGGGCAACATGAAGTACAGGAAGAGAAGGACATACTTTTTGAAAAGTGTGCTTGTCACTGAACTGTTTAGTAGTCTGATATGGAAGGACAGACATATTTTTGGGGTCCTGTTCAGAGAAGCTAAGCTGACTGTCCATACAATTCACAGAATTCAGATCTTTCCGTGTTCAGTCATTAGTCTAAAGCCATGCTAGTCATACTGTGGTTGAAACCATGCATTTCTGATTCATTCTCTCTCTCTCAGAAGAGAATAATGTGCTATATTTCAAGGTAAAGAAACATTTATGACAGTTTTGGACCAGCTGAAAAGTAAAAATGTAACTTTGCATGTTTACAGAATTCCTGGATGTGGATCCCAATCACAAAAGTGGTTAGAGCAGAATAAGCAGTGTTTTGTGGGCTTTTTTGGTCTTGGTTTTATAGCTCTTTTTCATTCCTTCTCTGTCCAGTCAAGAACTTGGCTTATGCACCAGTTTGGGGCTTAGAGAATTACCTCTCAATCTTTTAGGAAATTTAAGCTGCCTAAGCTCTTTAGTTCTATAAAATTCAAGCATTTCAACACAATTATTTCTGAGACTCTTTATTGCTAGTTTCTCAGTTAGCTTATATCTATTTTGAAAAATCATTTGTCCAAAAGAATTTGCAATACCAGGGGTAACTCATGAGGGAACACTGAAGAATTATAATTCTCAAATGCTGAAGTAATGAACATCGTGCAAAAATGGACACAGTATACAAATATAAAACTGTCTAAGACATTTGTGTGCATCCAGATGAAAGCTGAATAATTCCAGTCAGTGTTGCATGAACTGCACTACTAGTAACCAGTGGAATAGGCCTCTGGGGTTTATCTCTGCATTTACCACCCAACTGCTAATATGTGCTATGCACTGCCCACCTACACATGCCAGGTAGTGAAGCAGTAAAACACAAAATGCCAGCAGGAGAACTGTCAGATGTGCTTCTATTTTAGCACCCCATGAAAAGGTGGCAAGTTATCAAAATATTAACATGCAGATAGTCCCACTAATGTGACTTATTACAAGGTAAAATGAGACTTAAGAGTTTGTTTTCTGCCCTTAAATGCTCAGAAAAATTCTGGAGCAAGGGGGCTCCAGTTTAGACCCATGCAAATGTTCCCTATTTAATAAATACACTTAAAAATAATAGAAATGTTTCAGGCTTTTCAGAAGTCAGTACAGCATCATATTATTGTAAAGTTGCTCTGGAAATTAATTAAAAGTCTGACTAAATATCTGTATACTTCTATGAATGGAATGAATAGTAAACACAGATACATCCCTCTCTAGTGACAGTGAAACTTATTATAATTGGCAATGTTTATACTGTTGTTTACTCTAATAAACTAAATCAAAAATCAATCAAAACATTTTTAGTTCCACACAGTTTCCTTCTCCCCCACCCAGCCTTTCACACATCCTGATACGACGAACCTTTCTTTTCATTTCTGTGGCCTACTTTGCAGTGAGCTTTAGGAATTACAGTTGTCAAGAGTAATAGAAATTTGAGAAACTAGGGTTAAGAATCTTTAAAATGGTTTTGTCCAAAAATTCTGGAGCATCAGTCAACCTGGAGAGTTTCTTACTAAAACCACGTAACATCATAACGCCTCTCTTTCTGAACAGGTAATGGTGACTAATGTTCATTAACTGGTGAATACTGGTTACTGGCCATTTGTAACAAAAATGAAAACGAGCTGAAAATGTTTTTATAAATACAGATGCATATGCTGTGAGTGTAAAACTCAAATGCTTTAAGTGACAAAGAGGTTTAAACCTAAAGAACACATAGAAAACAGAAGGCTTCTTTACTGCTTGAGATAACTCACCCTTAATGGGAGATATAAGATGATCTTAAAGTGTTTCTCATTAGTGTGAAACCAGCTACTCAGGAAGAAAAATGCAGTAGGATTTGAAAGATGAAAGCACACATTTCAGCTTGTTAAAGGGCCAATATCTTCCACATTTGAGGGTCACTTACCTCATTTATGGGGAGAGATCTATAGAGGTGAAAAGTGTGATGCTAATATGCTGTTGTTGATAGTAAAGGTACACTGTCCGGCAAGCTTTTATGGATAGTCCCAACATAAATAGAAAGTCACAAGCTCAAAATAAGAATTACTGAGTAATTTAATAGAGTGGCAAAATAGATCAATATAGAAATGCTAATCTTCTTAGATAATTACTCCTTTAAGGCTGATTCATCACTAAGTAAAATTAATTTTTGCTACATATTGTATTTGGTAATTAATTCAAATTAATGATATGAGGATAAATCAGATTTGTCTACAAAATTCCAGATACCATCTTTAGGAAGAAAGGGACATCTGATAACTAATAAGAGGGAAGAGAGTCTTTGTGTCTGAATGTAAATTAAAAACATTTAAACTTCACAATTTGAGATCAGCCCATAGGGAGATAGCAGAAGAGTATACACAGCATGGTTCAGGTACAGGCATCACATCATGTTGAGGTAGAAGGACCTTTCAGGATACTATTGGGAAGAAAAACCTTGTTAAGAAATCTCTAGAAATTTTCTCTGGCACATGATATCACTTGAAGTGAAAGACTTAACTCCCAGTGGATCGACTACCCATTTCTCTGATTGGGAATTCAGTTTTCTTCCTGAAAACAGAGAAAAAAAATATACCTAAACAAATAGGGTCTTTCTGCCATCTCATTGGAAGAGGCAAATATTCCCATGGAAAAATAATAGCAGTTAGAGATAGGATCTCCTGTGAACTCTACTACTACTCCGAGACTGTGTCAGGGAACCGCAGTCTTGGAATGCTAAGGCAGAGTATCAGAGGCTAGGACTAGATGAATCTTTCCCCGTGGTAGGAAGGATGTCTTTACCACCTTTTTATCTATTTTATTTCGTAGTGCTAACTAAAGTAGCCAAGGAGTGGGCAGAATTCTCACATTTTTTTTGTTTTGAAGAAGCATATGGGAAATGCATCCTGCATGGCTCACACAGTTAATAGGAATGTTCCATAAACCAGGCAATATAGCTCTGAGCTGGTGGTGGAGATTGACCCTGTCTCTTTTCTTGCTTCTGAGCCACAGTTTCCTTTGTTTCTGATGAAAACCTGGAAAAAAGATCACCCCTAAGACATTATTTGTGTTATTAGAAAGTTTCTTAGATTGTGGAACTGATTCAGTCAATGCAAGACACCTGGTCGCCCTTAGCAGAGCACAATTTGGCCTAAGCTTCTGCATAGTTGTAGGAAACAATTTTATTTTGTCTACTTAGAATCATGGTTTGAGTCTGTGAGAGAAAAGTTAATCACTCCCACTTTAGAAGCGAGAAAGAGCACAGGATCTAGTTCAGCTGCCACTAACTCAAGCACAGTGGTTGGGAAGTCATTTCTGGTGCTTATCCTAGAAAGTATCAGTTAGCTATCTGAGAAGCAAACAGAAGAAAAGGAATCATAGTATGTGGAAATGCTGATATGAGCTCACCTGCTTAGAACTGAGACTGAAATTGCAGCCTTCAGCTTGGTAGTGATAACACTTTTGGAAAAAAATGATGAGTGGAAAAAGAGATTTTTAGAGGTCTGCTGTCACGTTTTATAATGAAGCCAAGAAGACAAAAGTAGCAAAATACATACACAACCAGCTCAGACTTGCAGCTTTATGATTGTTACAGTCTCCTGTTTAGATTCTGCTGGAACTAGCTCTACTCCTGCACCAGCCTGATTGTACTGTGAACCTGGCAGGCAAGGGTTGAGAATAAAAACTGCAATGAATTGTGCTGACACAACATGTTTCCTCCAGAGAGGCTTTACACTGAGTAAGCGCGCTGTCTGCCCAACTTTACAGATGATTAAACAGAAATGCTGAGAAGTTAAATTACTACTTCAAAATCAGAGTAGGAACAATATTGGGAATTGATCCCAGGAATAAAACCCTAGCCACTAGCAAAGAACAGCAAAGAGTTCTTCAGCTGACATGAGAATTTCACTCTTTCAACTGTGCCTCTCGTTTTGCATATTGCTGGATGTTGCATTTTCTGCATCTAAACTGAATATGCAGGGCAGAATTATAACTAAACAGACATTTTGTCTCAAAAACATTTTGTGTTTAAGAGATTATTTTTCTTTAAAAAAAAAAATAATAATAATAAGGGACACCGGGAAAACAATTGCAGACTTACAGAGGAAATTAATTGAGATATCTGTGATATAATGGCATAAAGTTCATATAAGGACATGTGACTTTGGGCCTTGTTTTCATTTCTGCATCTTAGTGGTTGTCTTGTTTCTTGCTTAATTTCTTAAATATATTGTTTAATAACTTAATTATGTAACGTATCACCTCCATTTCTAACTGTATTAGCTGAAAACATGTTTTCTCAGCATGATGCAGTAAACATTAGAATAGATTGCACAATTTTGGTGCACAGTTTATCAAACACAGTTTGCAGCCAGACCCAATAGTCTGACCACCAACCTTTGCTCTGTCCCTGGCTGCTTGTGTAACGTGCCATAGAACACAAAGTCCCAGGGTATCACACACATTTATTCCCTATGAAAGAATAGTTAGTTGATGGTTCAGCAGCAGAAGGGATATTCCTCTCCTGACTAAGCAGGAGAGGCAGCCTCCCACATTATTCTTTTGCTCCTAGAACTTAGAAAACCTAAGCAAGAAAGACTCCACTAACTGCCTTCCTCACCAGCAATGATTTTATCTCCTACTTCTGTCAGGTGCAGGGAAAATGGCATCTTACACAGACTTCATTGCTCAAATTCCATTCTGAGCCCCAAGTTCTCCTCAGACCATACTGACTTCCAAACATAAGGGAAAATCTGGACAGCCGTTTAACAAAATGGAGTCAGGAGTCTAACAGTCCTCATGATGACAAGCAAAAACAAAAAGAAATTGACAAGGAGTTACAAGTTCCTCAGCATTCAAGAAAGACAGGTTGAGAGGTAGTACTGCAACCTGGCAGGAATTTTCATAAGATGTCTAAAGGTCCTCTCAGTATTCTTCTCTTTAAAAAGAATGTTTCCAAAGTCTTTCACTGAGAGCTAGGCATCATTTAAACATCTAAACTTCTTGACTTTCAAATAATATCTGTCTCTGCTCACTTTTTGACCCTGCAGTCATCCATGCAAGGGAAAAAATGTTAAGAGATTCCAACCTTAACTGAGAGAGAAGATCTCAGCTTCAGAGCCTGCAGCATCTCCCAAATGCCAAGGAAAATGGAAAGAATTTAGGAGAGGGAAGAAAAAGAGAGCAAACACAAAGCAGTAACTATATCGATTTTCATCTTCTAGCTTAAAGCTTTTCGCCACTTAAAACTTTTTCAAAAAATAACTCACTGACTTTAGACCTAGAAGTAAGCACTTTAAAATCAATGTGTTCACTGCACGTTAATTCTTTGTCTGCTTGAATAACAGAAGATCAGAAGATGTTAGATTTTACCTCCACAGCTTCACAGGTGAGGTGAGAATACTAGCAACACTGAGGAGACAAGTGGGAATGCAGAGAGAAAAAAAAAAATTATTATACATAAATATGCCTTGCACAAACACACATATTTCATATTTTTCTATGTAGAGGTGGTTAAAATGAAAGGGGCCCTAAATGACAAGGATTTTTGTTAGAACCATTCTTCTGACAATGCTTTCTCTCCATTAAGATATCTGATATTATATATATATACACACACACATTAAACACATATGTGTTACATGAACATAAGCAGGAATCTGTCTGAAAGATGTGCCTTTAAAATGCAAACCTGCTATGCAGGGGAAAAAAGAAAAAAAAGCATTCACATTAAGAAAAATAACAGAGGACACCCTTGTATTCATTTTGACAGAAAACTAGAGGTTAAGCTGTCTGGAAATTAAGGCTTCATCTGACATCTCTTGTGCAAAGTATTCTGTTATAAAATTAAGCAATTCCACTGTAATACTTCTGGTTACAGAAACAATGCCTGCTGCTATTACATGGTCAATTATTATGTTGTCATTAAGTCCAGCAATGCGATTTTTGGTTTCTAACCTCATCTAAGCTAACACTATCTGGAAAGTGAAAGAGGGAGTCAGTTTTCAGACAGTGAAAGCAGGAAGTTTATCATTTGCATAAAACAGCTTCTCAGAAATCAAAAGACAAAACATTTCTAGAGGAGCACAAGCAGAAAACTACTTTCTGCAGGCAACAAAGAATGCATTTGACATTCAGCTCCTGAGTGAAATGCTATCCATGCTACCGTGGAGGCTGTCAACTAATCAGTGCTAGTTGTCTTTAGAAAGGCTGTATGGAAAGCCATCCTGTGACTTTCTGATGATAGAAAATGGCACAGATGAAAACGAAAAGACTAACTTTTCCCTACTTGCGTACGATGTTTTATTTTAAGCTCTATGTGAGAAATGGGGCTCTAAGTTTCATGTGCTCCTTTATCACATTTTATCATTATTAGATTGTATTTTGCTGTATTTTCTATGAATGCTCTTTCTTTGTTCTTTCACGGCTTCAACAGTTAGTATAGTTTAATTCTGCTGTATTTATTTCAGCAGACTGGATGATCTGATCATTCAGAATGGACATTTGCCCATAAAAGCGTAATCCATAGTGGTAGCGCATTGCAAAATAAATTTTTGAATAAAGAATTTCCCAGCCCAATTAACTTTATGTCCTTAGGTGAATGTACAGCAGATGAGACAATATATACGAAAAAGGTACTATGTACATAAACAGAATTAAAGTATCCCTATCAAAAGTCAAAACAGCAATTTAGAATACCCTTTGAAAACAAATGTACTGTTATTTTTCTCCCTAGCCAAGTCTCTGTTATCCCCACTGCAACAACTAGCCAGAGAAAATTAAAATGCAAGGTATTCCTTAGAGCTAAGATAATTGACAGAATCTGCCCTTTAATAGAACACTAAAACAACTGTGCTTTTGAAAGGTGAACAATCCACTCAAACACATATTTGTTCAGGACTTGGAAGGAATAATTCTCCAAAGGCTGTTGCCTTATCAGATCTGCTTGACCAGTAATGCCAACAGCTCTTAAAATCAAGCAGAGCAGCACTCAAGTTCCACCTGAGCAGCCAGTGCTCAGTAATGGAGCAACCCACCATATCACAGGTCCATCACTGCAGAAATAAGTAGGAGTCAGCTCAGGAACTTACTGTGACAAACCACAGATGCCATCACAACTTTTTTATCTACTTTTTTATTCCAGGAAGGAATGGAAGGTGTTGCTGGAGATGAAATCACTAGCCATTCCAAAGTTTTCTCTTAATCTAGATAGATAATAAGATGTCTTGTAACCGACAAATCTTCAGAAGACCTCTAACTCATCTGTCACCTAATAAAGTCATAAACATTTCTTTAGATGTCTGCCTTCCTAATTTGAAGAAAGGGCTCACCACGGAGCAGATTGCCATCTCACTCAGAACAAAGGTGAAGGCATAATGAAATAAGGAATTCAAATTGTGAGAATATAGGAAGAACAAAGACAGAAAGTCAAGAAGAATTATATATATGAATTAACAGTATAAAGCCATGACTAGAACCACACCACAACTGAGGTCTTTTTTGCACCAATACAGCAGCACAGGAAGGACAGTGACTAGGACTTGATCCAAAGCCCACCAATGTCAATGGGCTGAGGATCAGATTCTTATTTGGCTCTTGGAGCTAATTCATCGATGAACTTAAAATAGTTTATATAGGCCTTAATATATCTATATATTTTAACGGTGTCAGATCTTTGTCCAGCCAAGTCTTGAAATCTCTCTTCAAAGAGAGATTCCACAACCTCTCTAGTTCACTGTGTCAGTGCTTGACCAGCTTCACAGTGGAAAAAAATAAATCCCCGTATCTTACAAATATGGGAAGTGGCTTTTTTTCCCCATAAAACCACATTCAGACTTTAGAATGCAAAAGAATAGACACAGATAAGAAAAAGCCACATATTAGGATGAACAAAAGTGAAGATAGGAAATCAAATTAGGTTTGCCTACATCAAGACAGACAAGGTGCTGAAGCCAGCTGATTTTTGCATAAATGTGCTCATAGTATCTTGCTGAGAAGTCACTCACCTGATCTCGGGAATATGGAGTATCCACTATGTGTTTGTCTGAACACGCTGCTAGAAGAATCTTCATAGCATTTAGCTGAAGCAACATTTCACAAGCCATAGTATCAAAGAAAGTAATATTGGCAAGAGCTGCTGAAGCCAGCAGGAAAACTTCACCAGATGAGGCTTCTTGGCACAGTTCTAGGAATGCAGAGAATAAATTGAATAAAAATCATCCTCTCGCTGCAAAAACACATTTGTTTCAAAGCAGTATTTAACTGTCTGCAGTTTGCATTAGTAATCCTTAGCCAGGTTTGTAATGCTCAAAACAGAAGCAGAAACAAAACAAAATAAAAAAATAATCTTAAGTTGGAAATTATATACTACGTCACATTTTGAGGGTGCTTTATAAACATTAATAACATTAGGCATCTTCGTTTGTGCTTCTGAACACTAAAAGCAATTGTTTCCTGAGCATTCATCTAAGTAATGAGAGTATCTACCTAGTATATCATTCTACAAAGAATATTCCACTAAATGTTGTTCAACACCTTGATATAAATGAGATGAAATACTACAGGCAGAAGGCTGACAGCAATTGATCCATAAGAGAATATTTCCCCCATATATCCTGCTCTTTAGAACAAACTGCATACATTTTGCCCATCTCTAAGCCTATTACTTTGTAGTCATCCTGCGTATTTTCCATTTTCGATAAGAAGTGCTGAATTCATGGTTATCTTTTAATTCCTTGCACACATATATTCTAAGTAAGATCTGAATCACCTGGCAATAACACTCCAGACTGTTTTAAAAATTAAACATATTACAGTAATTCGATTACTGAGCTATAAATATTGAAAGGACACTGGTGTGTGATTATTGAAACAGCTCTCCCAAAGTTACACATGGTTTATTTTTAATGCTCACATTTCCTGAGCAGAGTTTATATTACTAAAATTGAAGTGAAACTGGAGCACTGACAATCAGAGAAGTTCTTCTCCTGCTAATCCCTTCTAGATGGCTTATTAAGGTTGTACTTTGCCTATGGTGCATTGCAATAACTGCTAAATACATCTAAAGTCTGCTCAGATGCCTCTAGCAGTCTACTTACAGCAAATATAGAAAACACAACAGCCGTAAAGGAACAATTAGAAAAGTCCCTTTTAGAGACAAATATGAGACAGGAAGATCCTTGGCTCAGTTCATTTGGAGGTTCTAATGGTAGTATAGCACGTGGATATTATTTTCATAAATATGCATACATTTTACTCAAAAATGGACAGGAGTTAAAACTATTATGTAAGTGCAGAATGCCCAGCTTCAGAATTAAAAAATGGCCGAGTTCCTTAATCTAGAAAGCAGAGAATAGCAAACATTCTTTACAGAATGCTGTTAATGGCAGATCCCAGCCTTAAGCTGTAATTTTAACTGGAAAGACTCAGAAGAACTTACTAACAAGCGCTGTTACAATTTCTTCCATATTTTCCAGAAAGCTGCTGAGATGTTGAGTGAATGTGAGATGTGGAGATGTGATCTGTGCAATTACTGCCGCTGCTTCTGCATGAGTGGCTTCTGAATGGGTGTTATCAGTAAGAATGTCAGCCAGGCACAGTATTCCATCGACCTATGGAAAAACAATAGGTATAGGTTGGAAATACTCCAATAAATATTTTTGCAAACACAGAGGGGTTTTACAGTCTTCTTTTCTGGGCTGTGGATTAACTACTCAGTTTATTTTGAATGACTTAAATTTGGTGGCATTTATGACATAAGAAGTTTCAATTCAGAAAATAAACTGAATTCAGCACAAAAATTTGCTGACCAACAAAAAGCCTTTTGTTTACTTCTCCTGTAATCACAGCATGGTTTGGGTCAGAAGAGACCTTTAAGACCATCTAGATCCAGCCCCCTGCTATAGGCATGGACACCTCCCTCTTGACCAAGCTGCTCAAAGCCCCATCCAGCCTGGCCTTGAATGTCTCCAGGGAGGAGGTTGCTCAGCTTCCCCGGGCAACCCATTCCAATGTCTCACCACCCTCACAGTAAAGAATTTCTTCCTAATATCTAGTCTAAATCTTCCCTATTTTCCCTCATTCTGCTGACATTATTTTTGTCAAAAGAAAAAATACTATTCTCTGACAGAAGTCTCAATAAAGCACTCCTCCAAAAATAAGCCCTGATAAGCATATGTTAACTGCTGCTCTTCTCAGACTTGTTTAAAATCTTTTGAATGTATCCCATCGAGAGAGTTGAGCTCAAGTGTGCAAAAAGACATACATACATGGGCAGATTTTTTGCCAAATACTTTCTGAACATGTTGCAGGTTCAGAAAGTACCACTACAGACAGATCCATAAACCATGACAGATGAGTATGTGTGGGTTTTGCATTAGAGCTAGGTCCATTTATCCTTTGTTTATTCAGAAGAGGAACAGAAACATGGTTGAAAGATACATAGATTTATGCTTTTAGAATGTCTGATGTGTTCTAAATTCATTGTTTATGCAGATTAGCTGAGTACATCACATATGCACACACTGCTCTGAATTACTGGAGATTCACTGACACAATGAAAGGGTGGACCAGAATGGAGCCAACAAGATGCTTAAACTACACAGATGTGTTACTTGTTAACATTTGAAGCCAGCAAAGGAAGGTCCTCTGTGTACAAGGAGATAATCTAAGAACTTACAAAGTAACAGGATTTTGCTTCTACCCCACTTTTACATGTTCCTGAATCATACATCATACTATTCAAGCATGTGTAAAGGGAACAAATAGAGCATGAATGAGAGAATCACAGAATTACAGGGGTTGGAAGGGACCTCTTGAGATCATCGAGTCCATCCCAAAAGATGCACGTAATGTCAAATCCACAGAAATTCACCAACGAAAATCTTTATATGGATGAACTATTGGGACAGTTTACAAACTTCATTGAGTATCTGTTTTAAAAACTGATCTTTTTACTTATTTGATGTTCTGAAAGAGCATGGAGTCAGTTGCCTTATAAGCTACTTGGACTTCATAGATACCAGGAGAAATTATCAAGAACTTATCTCTGAAATACACTTTAACAGTCAAACAAAACAAAAAACTCATAAAGCATCTTACACATATTCTGACTTCATTCTCTGTCTATTCAAAGCTTCCTCAAAACATACATCTTAAGCCTTATTTTCTCCACAAAGTATATTTAGTAAATTTCCAACTCACGTTTTTATTATATATTAATATATAATGTTGTATCCTGCAATGAGCATGAATTAAACTATTTTTTAAGCACAAACAACTAATATCAATTAATATATTTTACAAGAAAAGATCTCAGATTGGTGGGAGCAAAAATCACCCTGTGGAAGATCTCACTGGGATGCACTTTTTAATAGGCAGTTGACTATATCATTGGAACTCTAAAACAGATAAATAAAAAAGAAATCTATTTTTTCTTGTAGATTACAAATGGTTTTCAGTAGAGAACCTGAAGCACTGGCAAGAAGAGGAAGAATAAATTTTCGACATTAAACTTTTCCTTGACAAGCTTTCAACATTAATCTACCTATAGCAAAATATTTCCTCCTAGTTATGGCAGAATTCTACAGTTTGAAACAGCAGATTCACATCATTCTCCTGGCTTCACAGTATATTAATAGATCTCACTGTCAAGAATTAATATATGTCCTCACAAGATGATTCAGTAGCCAATGTGTGCTAGACAATATCATATGCAAAAACACCCAATTTTGTCACCTTGAAACTTCCCCAGGTCACACCTTGTCTGGGGCCTGAAGGATACTAACAACAGCAGTCAGTATGAAAATTTAAAGAGATTCCAAGGCAATAAAAAAGTATATCTATTTCAGAAGAAGCTACTTATAAGATTTGGTAACAGGATAGAGCACTACTTAGCCCCAAATTTACTGGTTGAAATTCACTTGGCCAACTTTTTTCAGTGACTTCAGCAAAATGACCTTGGAGTAGTTTGATGCTATTTGAGAACAAGTACTGGCTTCTGAAAGAAGTACAAGCACAGGGGTGGATTTTTCCAACAGCACTGATTGCTTATATATACACTACAAAACACAAGCCACCAAGAAAACAAGGTCTGTATTCAACTTTTAAATTACATATCTGATTTTTTATATTTACTAAGTAATTGTGTTTGGAAGTGGGAAGTTGCTTAATTGTAAATATAAGTGGATTTATTATTTTCTTAATAATAAATAAAGAAGTTATTTCTTAAATCCATAAAAGCCAGCACTGGTTAAGTTTCCTCCTTTCAATTCAAAATATTATAAAAAAAAACTTACAAATTCTGCCTAAAATACATTCTGTACCCTTTTGGCTCCCACCTTAACTACAGAAGTTAAAATAAAATAATTCTGCCCTAGCAGGCAACCCCATTTATAAGTGTCTAGCAATAAATTTTAAAATGACAGGGGAACAATCTAATAAAAGCACTTTAACATCCAAAAAGAAATTGCTGCTCAAAGCATTTTTATAATTAGCTTTCACACTGAAAGGAACTTTGGATGACTGCCCTGTTTTCCTTTTAATTTTGGTGGAGTAATCAGCTAAATGTCAAATCTGTTCATCACCCTGGCAATACAAAAGGACCAGTTAGCCAGATAACGCAAACAAATGAATTCCATGAATGCAATAAGATGCTGTGGAGACCCTGCATTTGAGGAATGGTGTTCAGTAAAT
The DNA here is from genome assembly GCF_023343835.1 of Lagopus muta. Classification (NCBI taxonomy): domain Eukaryota; kingdom Metazoa; phylum Chordata; class Aves; order Galliformes; family Phasianidae; genus Lagopus; species Lagopus muta. Next base: position 10,642,616 of record NC_064438.1, on the reverse strand, counting down.
GCTTGATCACTAAAGTTTCAAAATTGATAAATGGAAAAATGCCAGGAACTTACATCCTTATAAGCATTGCTCTGTTACATAAACTTCATCCAAGTGACAAAAATAAATACTTGACCACTTTACTGCATAGATAAAGTCTTTTGAAAGGAAATCATTTATTTTCTCTGCAACAGGAATGAATTCTAGGGCAGCCCTCTTCCTTCTTAGGAAGCACACCTGTTCCTTCTCCTGAAAATTAAGTAAAGCTAGACATCTGTAAACATGCTTGAACTGTCTTGAGTTAAATGTTGGCAATTCATAAAAATATCAATACAGAACTTGCAATGAATTGCATTATTGGCTTTCCAGTTTGAAATATTACACTCAAGACAAGTCTTAACTCTCTGCTTTCCACAGTGAGGCAGAAACTGTGATCAGATGTTCTGCAAAGTGCTCTGCAGATAAAAACTGCCTTTGCTCCACTGAGAAATACGCTGATTTATACCAGATGAAGTTATATTCACCTATTTTTAAAGTGTGATGATATATCAGTAGAGTGATGCCATTAAAATGTCCAGAAATGTGATTTCAAGTAATCAAGGCTACTGCAGAAATTCCAAGGCAACAGCATTGAGCAATGAAGAAAACACAAAGGATTTTTGTAATGATTGTTGTACAGGGGCCATGGGACCTTACAAATATAAGCCCTTCTTTCATAGTCAACAGAATAGTACAGAGCTGAGTAAAGGCTGAATGGTTACCAACTCAGAACCATTAAAACTGGCAGTTGTCTTAGTTATGCATTTAAAGTGACTTTGAGTGGGTTCATGGCAACTTCAACTAATATTATGAAACTTCCATCCTTCAGAAAGGTATTTGCTCTTCCTGGTGCTTAACGATCAGGGGTCAATGTGAAGATGATCCGATCTATACAGGAAGTATGATTAGATGCATTTAAAAAAACAAGAGTTTAGCATTTCAGCCTGAGGTTTGCATTAAAATAGCAATGCCTAAGCAGCAACTGTGCAGCCATGTTATAGGAAGAAATCAATTGCAAAGATTAAATGAGTTCCTTCTTCTGGGCTATAGAAGAGTGAATATGATAAATCTTATACACACTTTTATCTCCTTTAAGCCCAGGAAAAGCAATCACCCCACAGTGAATGTACTATGGCATTTGGAGATGATCTAATCTTGCTGCACATAAGAAACTGGAGCTAAAAGAAAGCAAATCTTTTGTGTGGAAAGGATGGACAGCATCAGTAAGGCAACACCCAGACATCTTTGTCTCCATTTTAAGAATGAGGGAACAAATGGCTTTGAAGTCCCTCAAGTCTGAGGATCAATACGCATGGTTAGGGACTAAATAATACTTTTAAAGTATTATTTTGGTATCTTTTTAAAAAAGAAACTACGCTACTATTAGCCTAGCAGTTCATATCTGCCCAGTGCCATAAATCACAGTTTACATTGCTTCAAACTACCAGCTGCCACCCAAAGATACATCCAACTTTCCCAGTCTACTTCCTCCTATGCCTTCAGTTCTGTAGGATAGCTGCTGAGTGGCTACAAAGTGCAGAGGAAGAGACTGAGAAGGAATTCACTCTCAGTTATGTAGATGTCATCTACAGTACAGATCCTTCTACTCAATATTGACGTTTATACGTGTTGAATTAGTATATCCTGAGAAAGCAGAGGAGAAACCACCGTGCATAAATTACTGCAGTGACATGAAAAAGAAAGGGGTTTGTAATAGTCTTAGTACTCAGCATTTGTTAAATTATTTCTTCTGCTCTGTAAGAGCAGCTGGAAGAATCACAATAATGACTTATCTGAAATCTCAGGAGTATACAAGAATAGGGGAGAACTATTTCTGTTTACATAAGATAGAGATGAAATTCTGTAAGCTCCATGACATGTGACAGAAGCCAAGTATCTCATCATTTTCTTGCCCTGCATTTTGGTGGGTTGGATATGCTGGCTTGTTTTAAAGTTGCAAGAATCTATTCCTATTTGTAGGAATTTCTTGATATCTGCTTCATAAATTCCAGAAAGCATAAGTTTGCTTCTTTTAAATAATGGATAAGGCTTTATGTATTATACTTTGGGGTCTGAATTTCATTAAAATGAAGCAACACAGGCACAAAAAGAACTCAGCAAGAAGATGAGAGGAAGTGTCATGAGTTATACAATAATGCTGAACAAGATTCTGGGACCTGAAGTCTGAATGAGGGAAGGACCGTATGTAAGTAGTGTTAACATAGCCCTCATTTTTATTTACCCTGGGGGATCACAGTCTGAGTAGGAAAAACAAAAAACCACAAAAACAAAAAAACATCTTATTCCTATAACCAAACAGGGGCTCCGGGGTTTTGCATAGCAAGGCACTCCAGAAAATGAGATATGCTCACTGAAAAAAACATGCTCGGACCATCTAGTTTTAAATAAATAATGTCACAGACACTGCATATGAGGACATATTCTCAAACACCCGGTGTCTGGCATTTAAAAACAAGAATGCTCTTTCAACACATTTGATTACATTGCATTGCTTATTTTTGGCGACACTGTGCATTTCATTTTTTAAGAAGTGTTTGTTAGTGCACCTCTTCATGAGCAAAAAAGCAAACCACACGCAAGCCATGTTTTTTAGAGGACCCTCTTCATCTATTACAATAATGAGGAAGTGCTGCTATCCAAAAAATGCAGCACGGAGGTCACAGCCAGAGAATCTGTCATTATCAAAGAATCTAACTCTCCACTGTGTCTTTTTTCTCTCAGCAAAGAGGTCCTGACAGTATTTCTGCTAGAAATGTAGACATGTCTAAGCCCAAATTTTAAATCTTAACATGATATGCTTAGACATTAGACATTAATAAAATAATTACTGCTGTAACTTCACATACTTCTTCCATCAGACTAACATTCTTAGACAGGTCAGTAGAATACAGTACCAAGAAGTCAGAAAGAAACATAAACCTATCCTGTGCTCGGGGATGACAATGAAAAGCCATGGCAGAGAGCAGAGACCTGTATTAGACTGGGCAGAAAGTAAATGGGAAACTACAAGGTGCTTCTTTCTTTACTGCTAATTTAAATATGAGATTCTGCAAATTCATTCAGAAACAGAGACCCTTATGCAAACAATTTTCCCTGCAAGTATCCCTCACTTCAAGGATGTCTCTAAATTTAGCCTAAGAAATATCTAATCTCCACAGGATACAAGGTCTCTACACTTTTTGAATCACATGTACACTGATTAAGTACACCGTAGCTATAAGACACTTACCTAATAGAATGCACTAAATATATACAGCAGCCTGTTAAAAATCAAAAACATCTAAATACATGTAACTTCCATAAAGGACTGTGCTTTATTCACATTGCCATCTCTAAAACTACTTACTGTTTTTAAGAGGTATCAAGCATTAATAAAATTGTTTGCAACATTCATTACTTCACGATGGCTGTTCAAATTTCTTAATAAATTAATTTAAATAAATTAGCTCCAGAACTGACCTTGTATGTGCAAGATTTTCATTGGCAGAGAAATTTTACAGGCAAGTTATAGAGCTTTATGATAGCCATTTATAATGAAAACACTCTCAGCACTTTAGCTATAAAACTTCTAGTGAGCAACTCAATAAGAGTCCATTCGTGTTGTAATAACAACAGAGGAAATTGCTATATTTATTTGAAAAAGAATTAAAGAAAAAGAATCTAAAAAAGTAGCAGTTTTCATCTGGTGAAAATTGATGGAACTTTCCTGGCTGCAGCAGACTCAAACTATGTCATCCTGAGATATCTCTCTGGACAGGAAAATCTTTTGGGTCTCCTACAAATACTGATTTATTTCTATGGCAGCAGTGTCAATAAAGAAATTTAAGAATTGCTTTAAGTATAAGAAATTTGGGTTTAGGATCAGCTGTTTGCATGGAATCTTTATTAGCAGTCAGAGGTCTACAATGAACCATTAGATGAAATGATCTCAGCATTTTTCTCTCCATTAGCATCTCCCAGCACAGTCAAATATAGCTGCTGTATTGATTCTGTAATAGAAGAAACAGGGGCAATCTTGAGGGGCTGACAAACTTGAATCTTTTTACCACCAGAATGTTGATTTCTCTCCTATCAGGTCTCAACATAAAGGAGCATATTATCAAGGAGAGCAAACATAATTAAAGCTAAGCTAGTATCTGAGTGCTGCACTGAAGAACACAGAAACACACAAATTTTGTTAGATTTCCAATGGAGATTATGTTTTGAGCAAGCAAAGATGAATACAATGGAACACTTGGACATTGGGACAGTCCCAATCTGCATTCAAAATCATATTTGCAAGTCAGGCTTATTTTAATAGCTCATTATCACATCTTTCTCTGTGCAAAGAGAGAAGTGCCTGCCCCTCCAACAACAGGAAGGGTGGGTATGGCATAAAGTAGTGCCAGGGAAGACTCAGACTGGATACAAGGAAGTTCTTTGCCTCAGGGTAGTCAAACTCTCTGACAGGCTTCCAAATGAGGTGCATCAGGAGCATTCAGGAGGCATTTGGATAATGCACTCAACATGCCGGAACTTTTTAGTTGGGCTTAATTGATCAGGTAGTTAAACTCTGTGTTCCTTATGGAACTGAACTATTCTATTAGAAAACCACGACAGAACTTGAAATTGAATTACTGAGTGAGCAGAGTCCAGGTCCAATAGGCTAGGACATTCTTAAGTTATTTTGGATGGAAATGTTTTGTTAAGGCAAAAAGAAAAAGGAAAAAAAGTCAACTTAGATTTCATCAAAGAAGCTAAAAGTATGTTGTTGAAGAAAGCCCAAAACACTGCCTTGATTCTGCCACCCAGTCACTGTCTGCTTGGGGCCTTTTTGTTTGTTTGATTGATTTTAATAATCCCTAAGCTGTGAGCCAGTATGATCAGTGTTAGGATAATACTCACAAGAGGTGTTGTGACAGTGGGAACCTATAATTTAGCAAGTAGTAAATATTACAACCCCTAATAGCACTCAAGCTTTACTTCCCATAGGCAGTAAAAACTGATTCCACATTTCAAACTAACCTAATCCTTCACATCTGTAAAGTACAAATCTGAGCTAAAAACTGCATGTGAACAGGCTTCATCCTGCCATCTCGCAGTCTGCAAGTAGCACAAGAAAAACTGCTGCAGCACTGACAACATTGTGAGGCATCTAAAGGAGAAGCCAGAAATGGGTGACAACTGGAAAAAAGGGCATATAAGCATGTCATTCTGACACTGAGGCTAATCAATACTGTGTCCAAAGAGCATAACGTGATCAAAGTATACCTAACTTCTACAAGTAGTTCAAACTGTGCTAAAAATTGAAGGTATGCTGCAACATTCTCCCCACATCTTTCTCACTCCCGGGAAAGCATCACAATATGGCTGAGCTAGCACTGTAAGTAAAAGTGACTGCTACGGGAGCACCAGCACAAAAAAATTGTGTTATATCAATTTCACTGTTTTTACTAGAGGTGAATTTAGCATACTTTGTGTGTACAGTCTTTGACTGTGTCTGATGGAGACAGAAAGCAACAGAAAGCAAGACTCCATATAAACGATGTACGGCATGGAAAGTCAACAAGGGTCTTGGTGGGGAAAAAATTATATATGTCAGTGCAAATATTTTTTATAAATAGCCTCCAAAAATAAATCTTGCACATCTTGTTATTGTTTATCCCCATATTGGAAGCATTCAAACAAATATTTCAGGCCACTATTTCTTATATATTCTCTATTGACCTTTACTTATAACTCACTTCAGAAGAAAGGATGACTAAAAGTCATTCAAAAATTTTGGCTTAGTCAAATCCACGGTGTACTAAGGACCGCTGTTGATCTCACTATATTATGCTACAGGCTTAGTTCCATACTGAATAGTATTCCTTGTAATTCAAGCACATTAATCCTCTAACAGCCAGAAGTCTGACTGTTCCCTAATGAAGTAAGTGATAAAACTCCTTCCAGAGGAACAAGACTTAATTGAACTAAAAATTGTTCCTCATGTCACGTAGTCCAAAATTTTACTGTGTCTTAACATTTCCAAGTAATCTCAGATTGTATGAACACCTGGAGATATTCTGTTCACAGTGTCTGCTATGAATTTGTTTAATAACGTAGCCAACAGTTATTACACAAAATAATTAGAGCTTTATTTTCTAAATATTTATGAAATGGTCACTTTTTTGCAAAGGACTCCGTGAATGCGTGTGTGCGTGAAATACTTAGCATCACAGATTCTTGGTACCCAACTGTTCTTTTTCCTACAGCCTAAGTCAAATACCAATAGCATTAGTTACCATACAGTTCCACTACAAAACAATTTCTGTATTGTCAATAGCAAAGACAGCAACAACACTGATGAAGAATTTAATTAAATGATTTCTCTCCTCACCTAAGATTTCTTTCTGAAAAACTATGGGCATGAGTTTGTCACAGCAACATGAATTTTGTTAACTGAAAGCAAAATCTATTAAATCCCAAAAGTTCAGGTGGTATGTACAAGATGTACCACAGTTTAATGGACAAATTGACATTTATGGCTTAGATCCTTGGTTGTCTTACTGAAGAACACCATTAACCAGCATTAAAATACAAAAGTCATTACAAACCAAGGTGAACAGACACAGCAAACACAAGACAGTACCTGTGCCAAGCAGGGAGGTTTTTTAAGGCTAAGTGCAATCATGTTTCTATACAGAGCAGCTGACCATAAACCAATCGGCTTAAAAATCCAGTCTAATCAGACATCTTTCAATGAGCTTGTACAACTGATCTTTCTTAATTCAATTTTAAAAGTTAATCCACTTTACTGAAAAGGATTGTTGCATCCTTTCCTATCTATCCATGTTTTTCTCTCTTCTGGTTCACTGAAATACCTTCTGTTAGGATAAGCTTACTCTGACTGGCTTATATTTAAGATTAGAAGTCAGCACCCACAGTTTACTTTGAAAACTAAGAGAGAAATGGGAAGAAGAGAGCAGTGTCATCTCCACCTTTTCCATTACTGCTTTTAGCAACTGCCATGCTTGGTTTCTTTTTTTCTTTTCTTTTCCTGAGAAAAAATATATTGTAATTATGTATGTGTGTTCCAATTACCTGCCCTTTTTCAATATAACAGTCTTCATCTGTTTACTTGAATTTCTCTGTCCTAATACTCTTTCCAGTGGCCTAGGATCTGAATGCTGTGCCTTCTCCCCACAACATTTTTGAAAAGTCTTTTAACTGCTTTGTGCAAACGAGAAAGCTCTCTAGCAAAGAAGCATTAAAACTGTGCTAAAAATGACATGGAAGCGCATCATTTCACTTTTAAAGGTGCTCGAGGCTTCCCTGTTGCGAGGAAAGATGAACTGAAGGGAAACAGCTCACAGATTTCCTACTCTAAGTCACAGCTGCATCTTTTGCAGTTCAATCGAGAAGGCAAAGCCAGCACAGTAAAGGCACAGAGCTTACATAACTCTTTCCTCAATCTAGAGGGTGGTGCAACATTATGGATCTGCCATGAAGTTTATTTCATACACTTGAGGCAACTTATTCCTAAGCAATTTAGTTTTGCTCCTGCACCCTACGCTATAAAATAAAGATAAAATCTACTTATCTACCTCTACATAATTCTTGGATAAATACCGTTATAACAGTGCTACCTATTGTTATTAAAACAAGCAGTCATTTAGTCATTTAGTCGTACAGGAGGGTATATTTTACACTGAATAGTAACCTAATCAGTAGTAAGTTTTGGTAACTTAATGGGATCAAAAAATCTAAATTTAATTGATTTTAATTTAAAAGTTATTTTACCTGCAATATTTTGAGTACATTAACACTTCATTTTTGGGAGTCAAGGGTCTTTTAACAATGCTAGTTTTGCACTCAGTGAAGCTATTAGAGTTTGCTGTGAGTTGATATACAAATGTTCTGATAGTCTAAATAATTAAAATGAGAAGTCCAGTTTATAGATAAGAGTGCTTAAATTGGTAGAACGCTCAGGTTGCAGATAGCTTTGGTCTGCATACACCTACCTTTCCAAATCAGTGCCCGCAGCCTTAAACTCGAGATAGATCTGCACAACCCTTACCGGGAACCCAGCAACAGAAACTTTGCCATAATTCCAGCCTCCACTGGGTGCCACTGTTGTATAACACAACGTGTGAATTATGTTGCATGAGTCACATTTCTTGAGTGAAGTTTTCAAGATATATTCAGTTATCGCTCATTTTATGTCCCAAAAATTCCACAGAATAAGCCTTTTATAAATAAATTCAGGTAGGATTTCATTACTCATAGAACTCTGCAGGTACAATGCTCAAATGCATAATAGCTCAGATTCTTTCCTTATTTGTACTTTAAAAAGCCTCCCAGTGCTGTGACCAGAGCTGCTCCTCCATGCTGACTGATAATCAGCTTAGTGCCCTACATTGAACTATTTGTTTAGTCTCTGAAAGTTAGCTGATGGCTACCTACTGCCTTCTGGAGTGCTTTCATGTATCACTATCACGAGAGTAAATCTTTACCAAAATCTATAAGTGACCCTACACAAGTTTAGTGAGTGTTCTCCAGTTGTGAATGCATATGAAGAGATGATGATAGTGCTGAAGATACAGTATTGGTCTACCTTTAAATTTAATAACAATTAAGTATCAATTTTATGGAATAGATACAATTTCCATTTGATGTTTTGTGTATACCCATCACTTTTTAAATATCAAATTTCTTTCAGGTAAGCGGGAATAAAAAATACTGAAAAGTTTAATATTATGTATCACTGTAGTCACCTTTAGGTTGTCTGCTTGGCAGCATCCCAGCTCTCAGATTTTGCTGTTTCCTTTCCCCAGACCTCTGATAAACAAATAGTAAGACTTAGTTTTCTGTCTTTCTTAATGAAAGACGCTAAGAATTTACACTAAAATGAAAAATTCTTTAAGGCGAAAGACAGTTACAAGGAAAAGTTATGCTGTCCTTTCATAGTAGAATCATTTCTCACTCTAACCATTAGGTTGAACAGACATAACCACAACTGTTTCAAGTTGCTGAAGACAAAGAAAGCAATGTCTCTGTTTATGAAGCCTGCTTTATAAACTTCTGGTCTTTCCTCTCACTCCTCTCAGCAGCCTTTTCTGATAGACAAACAGTTGATGATATTGTCAAGTACAGAATTTTCTATAACCGTTGATATTTGAAAGGATGTCAGTCTTCTTCCAGAAGAAATCCAAAAGGATTTCTAGAGTTCTGCCAGATTCTGAGAGGTTTTCCTGTAAACCTCTGTCATGCAGTTCTGGAGGTTTTGAACAAGTCCAGTGCCCTGAATCCTGGCCATTCCTGCACCACTGAGAAACACACAAGCATCAGGCTTAAGTCACAGAGAAACAGTAGTTAATTTAGAAAGGCAAACTCAGTTCAAAACACTCACACGAGGTAAGAAAAAGAAGTAGATGCAAATCCTAGCCTTGCTAGCGTTCTCTTGTCAGTGCACAGGCTATGGTTCATCAGATATGGCAAACTATAGGAGTAACTATTACCCACATAGCTGTTCCCATTATGCCTACTTATCAAATCACATTAAAAACAGCAGTAAGATAAAACAATTTCTACCTGCTCTTTATATTGATATGTGGCTACTGCATACGTGTGTGGACGTAAAGAAAACGTCACAGAGAGGAAGATCAGCTTTATAAATCAATTAATGCTATAACAAAGCTGGAAAATCCCTGTCTTTGCACTAACAGCTTATCTGAAATGGCCTCTTCAAAGCAGTAGGAGAACATGACAGTCCTAATTCCAGGGATCTAGAACATAGGTGTTCTTTTCTGCCTTCCAGGGTCTAGAGAAAATACTAATACCAAGCTACCTAAAATACATTCCAAAGGGGTTTTATTCAGCCTTCAGAGCAGTAGCTAGACTTGAACCTCAGTATTGCTGTCTCCTGTTTTACCTATTTTCTTTCTCTGACTACTGTGATTTTCGTTGATTTAGGCCATGAGGCCTAAGTTAATTTGATCCCAGGAAAACATGGCAGACTGTAGCATTACCCCATACAGATGAAGATTTGTAGATAACCGAATGGCCAGGTGATGATGTCACCAAAAGGATCCATCATATGTAGGTCTTGAATGGCTCTCACAACACCTGTTCATGTGGCAATGTCTCCAGTGGCTTAGGACATAAGCTTCAGGTCCACAAGCATCCAACTCTACGTTACCCTCATTCAGACTGAGGCTGCCATTCACTGCTCAGAGGTTGGTAGGAGAAGATCTAGAGTTCTGAAGGACAGAGGCAACACTTATGACTTGTGTCTTATTAACAAACAACAATAGTGTAGGGACTAATAAAACAGATTCTGCTTTACAAAAATATCACTGTTTACAGCCCCTGAAGTCAACAAGCTGCCCTTCTCTGCCTGTTAGTAGTTGCTATCTTGTTTTAGGGCAGCCTTGCTATGGCATAATTGTTTTCTTCTTCAGCAAGGTCACAGAAAATTTTATGAGGCAACCTTCTCTCACATCTTCTCTAGGAGAACAAAGTAATAAGATGAACCTTCAGAAATGGTGAGACTTCTACCTTCTTAGTGATGGCATCTGCAGACAAAAGACCTGCTGGTCTGACAAAGATTCTTTCCTCCTTATGATCATTGTCAGGTCAAAGTGTAAAAGCGGATAGAGTTAAATCGAACTGGCTAAACACAAAAGGGCATAAGAGACAATCTTCAGCACTCCAGATTACTTTGAAATGAAGGACCACTACTAAGCACTTAGTTCAAGATACCAGTTCAGGTTTATGTCAGCTCTGATGAAACTCTGGACTGCCACTACCTACCGGAACGTTGGTTGAAGAAGGAAACCTGCTATTATACAACGTGCAGCAATGCATCTCTGAAAATCAAGAGTGATTTAGCACAACAGTATGCCCTGATCAATAAAAAGCTTACTCATCTACTACCAACAGCAGCAAACGAACAAATGCTACAGTCCTCTGTAAAGCTCTAAACAGTACTAGAAAGGGAAGGAACAGTCAGTGAAAGAGCTGCTGTATGGGACTTAAACAACAGATGAGAGGTAAGAATCAGTCGATATACGAACGATGCTGTTAGATGCTTAGCTTTTCAAAAACATGAGTATTATCTTAAAGAGATGAGACTGTTTTTCCAACAGCTCATTAGGTTTTAGAAGATGCTTTACGAAACATGAAAGTTTTAGTATAAATCAGGCAGAATGCCAGATGTAAGTGGTTTCCTGCAAACAAGCCTAAGTAAAAAATAAATAAATAAATAAAATAAAATACACTGACACACAAACAGGCCTCTACATCACCTGCCATTAATTATTATTTAACCTTCACTGTTTTAACAGATATGAGGAGACTCATAGGTATTATGGGTGAGCTTCAGCTAAGCCACATGCTAGCTCTTAGCTCATTGGAAATATGAGGTAAGAAACAAGTTATACAATTAACTTATTTTGTTTTTGTTGGGAGCACATGCAGGGTACATTACCTAAGTGATTCAATACTTCCAGCCCTGACATTAAATGTATGTCACTAAGAACAGTTGCTGAGTTTCAGATAGCCAATTAGCTGAGGCTGAGTTGTAAAAGAGTACTGGAGGGAATCAAACTACGTCTGGGAAAAACCTTAGCTTGCAGTAAGAATTAACAAGACAGAGTCAGAATACAATGATACTGACATATAAACCATGAGATCAGTTTGCATTTACATAATACCGTTTTAGTGAGAAAAATAAAATGCGAAGTACTCATTATTTAAGCTGAGAAAATCTTCTGGCCATAACTGGTTGAAGCTGTTATCATAAAAGCTTCTTGTATGTACTATTTTTCTATTCTGTAAGGCACTTTCTCACATTGTTGCAATAATAGAAATAGGAGGAAAAAAAAAAGAGATTTTTAACCACCTATTTTGAAAATAATTTGGGGAATTATTGTGTAAAAACAAGGGGAAAAAAAAAAAACCTCAAACAAATGTGCATGTATAAAATGAGATTTCAGAAAAGGTGAATTTCCAAGTTTTTTTTCTAAATATAAAGATCCAAAGTTTCCATTTTGGGAGAGCTACTGAGGCATTATTTGCAAAGGATCCAGCTCAAAAGCTACAAAAGGTCCCCAGTTTACACAACACCACAGGAGGGCTCCTCACTGGTGAGTGAGGATTAGAGCAGGATTCTTAACTCCATTGGAGACAAGGAGGTGTGGAAAGGCTCATGGAAGTACAAAAATTACAGAAGTGACTCTGGAAAGAGAAAAAAAAAGTTCTAGGCTGAGCATAAGCTGAAGTTGCTATGTTTTACAGCTTCAGCTACTGCTGAAAAACAAGTCAAGGAGGTAGCAATGCTGAGAAGTGAACTCAGAATCTGTTCAACAACTTTCTGCAGTTTTCACTCCCTGACTCATCCTAATAGATGATCAGTATTTATTATCAGATCAACATAAGATCAACATAAGCCAGACACTTTGGCAGCTTCCATCACGTTATCCTCACATAAGATAACCAGCTCATCTACAAATGAGTTAAAAACTCCAGCAGATGGTAACAGATAGCTCAGTATGTTCCCACTGGCATGGTCCACACAAAAGAAAAGTAAGTCAGCTGGAACCAGGAGACTTAGTTTATTTGGTTGAGGGTGGGGGGTTAGTCATTCAAGATTTCTGTAGCATATAAAGAAATGTGAGAAATTCTGCATTTAGTGAAGCTGTAGTTAGAAGAACGAGGAAATTATTTTCTTCCCTTTTTGCTTTTTGGTAATATGCATCAGTGAATGTTCCATGCTTCAAAAATTGTATGAAAAAAAATTTGAAAGTCATAATTATGCAAGCAAGAATAGATGACCAAGAAACAAGGTAGAACACTAGAAAACTCCAAGAGTTATTATTGAGTTCAGGAAGGAAAATAAGTGTGGAAGAAACAGAAAAAGTAATGAATTTGCAGGTTCCAGAGACACTCAAATCCCTGTTCTGCAACCAAATCCACATCAGTACATTTTTCTTCAGTTTCTTCAGTTACTTCTTTCAGAGTCTTCTGAAATCACTGAAGTTTTAGGCAAGCTCAAAAGTCAGCCAGACAAAATACAGAGGCTCTGAGCAGTAAGCTCTCTCTAGACTTTTCTAATGAGTCACACTAATCATGAGCAATGCTGAGTCATGAAGCCTGCAGCAGGATGGGTCAGTTTGACTCGTATATATAATTTCAGGAGAGACTTTGTGAGGGGAAGGCTAGTGTGTCTGTCTTCTTAAATAAGTATTTTCACCCCTATCTCTCCTCCCTCACACTTCATTGTGGCTCCATTTAAACTATTTAACATGTAGGACCTAAGCACACTCAGTATGTGTTTACAGGTGCGTTATCATCACAAATGCAGATAAGCAATGCAACAATTTCCTGCTGAGTGGGAAAAGAAAGATTGTGAAAGCTGCTCCTTTGATAGGCCGTTCTTTAAGGCTGCATCTTTCTGGTTTCTTTTCTGCCTCTGTCAGGGACGGAAGGAATATTTGAGGTCCAAAATAGCTCTCTCCTTCCACTTTTTTAAAATGCTTCAATTGATTCTCATTAATCTCTGCCTTCAGTTTAGGAGCTGAGTAAGCTGCTTCTTTCATCTTAAAATTAAATTTGCTTGATAGATTATTATTATTATTATTAGGTAGGGAAAACCCACCTGTCATTAGATGTGTTGGCTTCTGTTACTTCAGACGTCACTCATGGATCATTTGCTGCTCTCGTCATTGTCACTGGTTAAGGATTATTTTAAATCCTTACGGAAAAACCATCATCTGGTAATTTCCAAATTATTTTTCATTTATAAAATTCTCTTAACACCGTGACTTTTGAAACATAAATCCAGAGCTATTTGGAGAGCTTTAAATAAAATACTTAGCGAAATATAAAATCAATAGATAGTATAAAATACTAACATAACTGACTGCAAAAATGATGCGTAAATTATATGGGAGCCAAACAAGTGCAGAGTGGGAACCTGGCACCAGCTCAAATCTTCAAAAGGAATTTGTTGGGAATGGCAATCTACAGGCACTACTCCAATTTGATCTTGCACGGTGAAGAGTACACCTCAGTAAATTGGCATAGTCTGGGGATTTTTCTTTTCAATTCTCAGAACCTATTTCAATGAAATGTATCTTTTTAGAACACACACAAAAAAAAAATCTGAAGACTTAATCTTCCGTACCAGAGCTAAAATATTACAGGTATATAAACAGATGTATTGAGGTGTAGATGAGAAGAGAGATTGTTCCTCCGAAGGCTAGAGTACATCTGATTTGATCAGCTCACACTCTGCATGAGCGCTACTCTGGAACAGGGACAAGACAGGACATCACATTTGTTCTGAAACCAGCACTGTCAGTACTTGAATATCACTAAAATGCCTTCTCCCTACCAAGTCTTACAAAAGACACCACAAAAGCAGAATCTAATAGAGCTGCTTGACTACAATGAAATTTTTGCATGTGGACGCGTTATCATACATCAGTGCTTAAGAAATATTCCACTAGGAGAAAAAGGTAAAAAAAAAAAAAACATAATTTTGGGGGTGAGGATTCTTATGAAAGCCAAAATAATAATAATAATAATAATAATAATTCCTTAAAATATTCATTCTTGGGTTAGAAGACATCCTGCCAGTTTATTTTTTTTAATTTATAAATGGCTTTGTATATAAAGCCTATATGTATATTATATATATATATATATATACAGTCTGTCAGTTGCATCTCTATTGAAAAGGCAGAGGTGTCTCAAAATGCTCTTGCACCTGTTTGAACTGACTCAAAGTCTTACTATGCTCCTTAGCATAACAAAGGAATATTTATTCTGCAAGATTTATTGAACTCTGAACACACTTGCAGATGTGTAACTCTTGATATTTTAAACAGATAGTGGTCTTCTTCCTTTCAGTGAAATTACATGCGAAGGCTAAGTACACGTGTAAACGCTTACACCACAACTGATATCTAAATGATGATTTACCAATGAACAGAATCTATCCTCTAAACAACATCTATTCACCAACTCCATAGCTAAGTCTCACGCTGCCTGTCTTTAGTAGTATTATCAAAATGTTTATCTCCCATGGTATGCTTGCTGGCTCCTTTCTCCCTCTTCTGAAACCTATAACATGATTAAAGTGAGGCAAGGTTTGTAAGAAGAGGTAATATCTTTTATTTGAACAACAGATACAGATCCCCTTAGACCATCGAGGCTACAACAGTACAACTACTATAATTTAATTTGCCATTTTAACAGAATTGGAATAATGGCAGTGACCTCAGCCAAAGCATTTTGTGTATTTTTTTTTTCCTAGAGAGATCTGCCATTGCCCATAATCCTGCACTAACATGTCTGTCATGATTCAATTCCACATCTCTTGAATTAGTCTGTCAGAAGAAAAAAGCCACCTTGCTTTTCTGATTTTCTCCCTTCCTGAGAAAATGGGTATTACCATAAAGTAAACAAATTTCAATTTGCTGCATGTTTGGCAGGTTTTTAACAGAATAAAAAGGTACTGCAGTGAAATCTGCAAGTATTCTTGATCATCATATTTTCACACTGTTTTTTCAATATACAGAAACTTGTCCTTTCCACGACTTCCAGAATACTTTGCCCTAGAAGTGCAAGAGGCTGCCATCAGTTTTTTCAGGAATGGTCAGATTCTGTAAAGACCTAAGACTTGCTACTCTTGCAAACACCACCTAATATATACGAAACCAGCAGTGAGAAAGGGCAGTTCCTGCACTTCCAGATATGATTTAATGAATCTTGCAGGGGCTTTGACAGAAATGTAATTTGCCAAACCCAGCACATTTTTCACTGCCAATTAATTAAACAGCTTTACTGAGAAGTGTCCAGTAAATTAAGGAACTGCAAGCCTAGAACTTCACATTATCTAATTGTGCCACGAACTCAGATACTGAAATAGCCTTTTTGATAACCAGGCATATCTATGTGAAAAGCAACTTCTGAAAATGTTGTTTCCTACTCTGTTCCTTAAGGCTGACGTACTTCTTCCTCAGTGTAGCTCCTGATTCTCCTACAGCCTACACCTGCACAATTGCCCAGCAATAACAGTAAGACAGTTCCCAGCTTTATTGCTAACATGAAGTGTCTCCATGCTCTGTACCATGTGTCAGAAGTTGCTTGTATTAGTCTTTAAAAGTTATGCTCCTCCATAAAGAATCAGAAGAGAACTCTTTATCCATTCCTGGCTTTCGTTTGCTATTTCACAAGCACAGCTCCAAAGCCAGTCTACAAATGGCCAAGGAAAATGAGCGAAAACAATGCTGTTGGATACAAAAAAATGCGTCCTTCAAAACAGAAGAGATGACTTTTCAGCCAAAGAGATGAAAGAGGAATGCATCCTTGAAATCTTTTCATCTAAATCATTTCACATGCTCTTAGCATGTAAGCCAGTGTTGTGGTTTTAAGCATGCAGAAAGTCTCATCCCATCCAGGAAGACCAACATTTTTCCGGCAAAAAAAAATCTCCACCCTGGAGAACAAACAAGAATGATCATCTCTTCACAGAAGTGCTGAGATTGCACTTGTCAATGTGAGCCTTGAGAAACTGAGAAAGGAGTATAACCTTCTACGTTATGTTTTTGTGGGAGAGAAACAAGAGAAGGGCCCCTCAGCCTCTCCTCTTCAAACGATTTCTAGGAGTCCTTAATTTTTCTTTTCATGCCCCACCTTGTCCTGTCTCCTAGAGGAGATAAGGCAGTGTGAAATAAGATATGCTGTGGATTAAAAATGCATTCTTAAATTTTTATTTTCTTGATTTTTTTCCCTAAAATAATAAAAGACACCTTGATCTTTTAAGCTCCTGAGTTCAGCTTATTTGAAAATACAGTGTCTATGTAATCTCTGTCATTTTATGGGACCATCAAATTCCTTGTCCAGAAACTAACAAGCTATGAAAACACCAAAAGAGATCATAGATTTTTTTTATACATATACATTAATCAGAAAAAAAAAAAAAGAAATTAACACAGTGCTAATCTTTAAGCTGTTATTGTACTGTCCTACCCAAATTACTTATGCTTTCATAATCCAGATGCTTTCCATGACTCTTGCTTCTATCTCAGCCTATGGCTACACAAACCTCAGTGATTCTAGCAGCTGAGAAGTAATACATACTCCTTTATTCATCTCTAACCACCCTGAGTTTTCAGTTTCAGATGTTAACTTCTGTCAAAACCAGAGCAACTCCATTTCAAACTCATTGCATCAGCCCATGTTCAATCCTCTTGTCATGAACAAGTTTTATCTGCAAGTTCTGTAATAAACATTTCACTTAACTCCCAATAAGAGCTCACTGAGAAAAAACTTGTTTGTCATGATGGACAGGCGGAAATTATTTACTGTAAGATCATGGTTCTTAAAAAGCAAGCTGCATCCACATCAAACAATAGACAATTTTTAGACAATTTCTCTTTAAGAAATATTCAAGAAATGTTTAGTTTCTGAGCCACAAAAATTTTAAACTTCCCCTTTCTTTAGATTTTTTTTTCTGGAGATAAGTCATTTGATTCAATGCGCTTGAAATGAAGGATTCAAAAGAATTTATAACTTAGATTTAGGCAATCTTTCTGCCATGTCATTTATTAAAAAAGAAGGTTTTATTATTGTAACAATTGTTACTAGTTATTGAACTAGTTTCTGCAAGTAAATACATACTGCACAATGTTGATATTTAGACAGCTGCTTAATGTTTGCACAAATCATTTCTTTGGTGGCAGTCGGGCCTTGATCTAAGTCTCAGCTGAGTTGCAGGTTTTTAACAAAATAATGTTTCACGTGAATAAAAATGGCAGTACATTGCTCTGTCTGATATTTATTTCTGAAGTGTCTCTGCGGTTCCTTTATTGCAGCAGGAAAGTTAGTAAAAATCATACAACTGAACTCCATCACAGGGCAAAAATTAGAAAGCCATGCCTTCTAACACCAGTCAGCTAGAAGCACTGTGTGGACAGAGGTGAAGCATAGAAGCTACCACAGACATCAGGCTTTAATAAGACTGCATGTCAGTACACACACGCAAGACTTATTGAGAAAGCACTGCAAAACAGAAACTCAGTGCACCCTTGGAAAGTGAAAGGGCTGAAGAACTGCTGTGGGCAAATGATGTGCTGAGCTGTAGGCTTGTATTCAAATAGAAACCCTTTTTACACACAAGGCTACTTCATATTAGAGACATTTGTCAGATCTCCCACTAAATAATTCTATTTTTGTCTGAAAGATCCCTGATGCTGTATACGCAAATAGGTCTGCATGTATAAAAGTAAAGCTGTTCGTCAGTTTCTGCTTTTACTCACCTCACTCAAATTCCTCTCTGTTATTTTGTTTTTAGAAGTTTTCTGTATTATTTATTAATGTAGGGTTATCAATAGTATATATTATCATTATCTGCAGTTCATCTGCCTGAAGCATCTATCTGTACTATGTGCTACCTCTTTGCTTAAATTACAGAATGCCTAGACTAAAAATAATCATACTTTTAGGGCTTTCTCCTAACAAGTTTGCATGCTCAAGGGCCACAAGATGAATGACAAAGCTCTCTTGGGTACAGGGATAAGCAGCTACAGGAATAATACAAAGGATGGAAACTGTGAACACTTTTCCAGGACCTCTCTACTCCTCTGAATGGGTCCACTGGTGTCACAGTGGATTATGAAGATAAAGTGGACTGAACAAGTGGAAATCCATAAGCAGCTTGAAGCACTAACTACCCACTTGTGAAGCACAGGTTACACAGAGCTCGATTTATTTACATGCAAACGTCAGCTAAAATGAGGTAACTTCTTCACTCTCTTTCTACATTAAAAGCTTAATTTGATACTGTTGAGTTCCTGGAACCCAGAACCTACATGTACCACAAAGTAACAGCATATTTTTAAAAATCAGGAAAGCACTTGCAAGTTAAATAACTATAATAAATTGGCACTCCAAGCAACAGATTTTTTATTATTGTAAGTATAGCCAACTAGATTCACCTGAAAGAGTAAAGCTAATCATTGCAACAGCAATGTGGCCGTGGTAACTGTTTATCAAGATTATGTAAAAGTAATAAAAAATTTTTCAAGTGTGCTTTAAGAGAACAGAGTGCAGATATACATCTTTAAAGATGCATGACTGGAAAGAAAAATAAAAGTTGGGGAAAGTGTACCTGCTTAAAATAGGCAAAATAGTAGATGATTTCTGTAACGGTTAATCATAACGATATTCACGTAAGAGCAAATTAAATGCTTCACAACCAACCCTGGTGCTTTCCCTGGTGCAACCCTGGGTAACAGAAACAGCTCTTTCTGCCAGATAGAAGTTCAGTGGTAATTTCAGGAATGTTTATTATTATTAACCCTCCTTTATGTCTTTGCAAGAGTATTTCAAATTTTAAAAGGAAAAATAAATCATCCTTACTCAAAGACAACAATATTAAAAATGAGTGTGGTGTTCACATCAAAATATTGGTCTTCTGATCTAGTGCACCTTCCATTAATTCCCAGGTGACCAACACTGTTTTACTTTCAGATAGATGTAAATGAACGGTGGTTACATGGTGGTAAAAGTTTCTCACGTATTATCCTTCCTTCATCTCTACAATCGCAAAGCTGGGCTATCACCAGCTGAAATATTTTTACATATGAAATAGCACTGTACTGGCCTTTCACGTTCAACATCCAGTACTCAGAGAGACATTAACCTCTTTCAAAGAAAAGATCTTTGTTTCTTTTGGTGAAATATCCTATTCTCCTCCTGAGAAATCCAAAAATGTACTGGACCCACATAACACATAGATCCTCAGTGATACAATTTTAGGCAAAAAAGTTGACAAAGTGATTACCCAAACAGTTCAGTTATAAACCTTCTCCTGTTCAGAAAAGAAGGGCTAGACATTAATTCTACATTTTCACCAAGGTGTGATTTTGGAAGATGAAGGGTCAGAAGAAAATGAGCTACTGAAATCAACGTTAAGAAGTTCTATTAAAAATCTGTTAAATGTTACTGGACCAGGTGAGCTTAATCAGTTCTTTCTATCTCTAACTTTATAAATTCTGCTATTCTTATCAACATAATGAGAGATCCTTTTAGACTGAATTTGGTGTCAATCTGAACTAGCATTATGTCAAAAAAAAAAAAAAAAATAAAGGTAAGTCATCTTCATTTACTGT
The DNA here is from genome assembly GCF_023343835.1 of Lagopus muta. Lineage (NCBI taxonomy): Eukaryota > Metazoa > Chordata > Aves > Galliformes > Phasianidae > Lagopus > Lagopus muta. The sequence goes on along the minus strand of NC_064438.1, from coordinate 10,622,436 downwards.
AAGCTCAGAGACTTCATTTTTGCAGCAGATATTCTGTCATAGTTTGCTTGAATTCTGTGGCAGTAAATTACAAGATACGTCAATGTAAAGCGGCAGTGAAATCATTTATCATTAACTTGAAGAGGCCATTATTCAGCTCTGGAAGATGACTGTTTTATGAAATACAAAAGGATGAGATCATGATTTAGCGACTAGGAGAAGTGTTCATTTTCCAAAACAGCAGTATATAGCAAGGGTGAAAAAGGAATGAAGCCTAAACAGTTGATTGTGCATACTGTTTTGATATTTTCTATCTTAAAATTGGCTTTTAGAAAACTTGTTACTGATTAGCAGACACTTTTTACCGGTTGGCTGCTATATCTGTTGCGCTTCTTTCTCTGCAATTACAACTCTCACAGGCTACCTCAAGTACATGTCCTACATAAGTGTCAGGAGAAAGATTTAAAGAGGTATAAAGCTTTCTACGTTCTAAGGTTATTTGAAGTATTAGAGTTTCTAAATATGTGCTTTAAAGAGTCCAGAAATTATCTTTTTTTTTTTTTTTTTTTTTTTTTTTTTGACGTAGTCACTAACGTATTTGGCTGCTTAACGAAAATTATCCCCACTTAGGAAGCTTACTTGTGTAAATAACTAACAGGATGTTTTTTGTTAGGACTAATTTTGTAAAGATTGAAGATGTGTTCAGCACTGAAAAAGGAAGCATTCAACAGAACACAGTATCAAATGCCATAAAGTTATCGGTTTCTAGAAGAGATTAAACATGGGATTTCTCTTTTTATGATGCAGTCAATAAAAAGCACAGAAATGCCTACCTTTTCCAGCTGGTGCATCCCTTCCTCAACACAACAAATGGATGCCAATGTTCTCAGTGTCTGGGGATAAAGGCACCTGAAATAATCCTGGCGGCAGATCTTAAAGAGAGCAACGACACCTCCTTCCTGCAGATGAAAAGCAGAAATCAGAAAAATAGCACTAAACTTTTTTCTACAACATGATTGAGATTGGGACAGAGGGAAGGGCAGAGTCCTTTATTAATATATCCAAATTAGCTATCATCAAAACAACAAAGATGTTAAACTTGCACAGAGAACTCAAGTTGATTAACGCTTATACAGAAAGTGATGAAAAGTAATACAGCCTCAGTAGGAGGTGTGCTTAAGCAGTCGACTTTTACCAATAAGAGCAAATTAAATTAAACTTGACATCCGTATGAAAATGACAAAGAATATCAATAGGCTGCAACTGGAGTGATATTTAATTGATAGTTCAACTACATGCTATCAATTAAAAACAGATTTGTTAGCAAATATTTCACATTCCTCTATGTTTCTGATATCCATACCATAATTTTACATTAATAAAATATGAAAGAGAAGGTCACAGGTTGAAGAGCTATCGAAAATGTCAAAGGTGACAAATTCTACAATGATACAATTCCTCTTCTAGCACATAAAATTTGCATTCCTACGCATTTTTCTTCAGATATGGCACATAACGAAAAATAATTGAGTATATAAAAATCCCTCTAGTAGCTGCCCTTCATCATTACCAGCAAAGTGCATAAACATAAATAGTAGCAAAAGTTACATAATAAATGGAAAGGTACAGATACAAACAATATATGCACTTCAGGTTTTTCTTGGATTGTGTTGTTTCTAAACGTTATGCTTGCCAGGCAAACTACAGAAGCTTTAATTTATTTATTTTTTTTTCCATGTAAAAGTAGCCACACAGTGAAGAAAGAATTTTAAACGTTATTCACAAATGAAAAACCTTGGTCTAAAGTAAGTACTGATACTACAGGTATGAGTTAAAATTAATTGGAATGATGGACTAAGTTTAGTGTAGATTGTTCAGACTAAGCCTACTTATGTAGCCTCTCAAAAAATATCTTTCAGATTTACTTATCATCTTCTTCTCTTCCTCCAGTTACAGTATTTGAAATCTCAACAGGTTATTCTAACAAAAAATGCCCAGAATACAATTCAGAATTCTTTCACATTTTTGTGCTAGTTCTGCTGGAATTTAGCAGAGAATAATAGAGTAAGATAATGTGTCCATTCAGCCAGGCAAAAAATAGATACTGTCTTAAAATTAAATTAGACAAAAATTAACATCTCAACATAATTTCGGGATTCAAATTTTTTATAGTATCTTTACAGACATTTGTGCCATTTCAATGAAATCAGTGAAAAGAGAGGGCTTAACAAGGTTTCTTCAGAGTAAAATTTATTTGTGGAATTGTAAGAAGTGCACATATATCTTTGAGTTATTTTATATCTACGGTGGCTATATTCAGCTTACTGCACAAAGACATTTCACAGCCTTTAAAATAAAAGGCAGAACACTAACAAGAAAAATTCTTACAGTGATTCTTCCATCCATAAAAGGATATTGGTATTTCCCCCTTGTAGTAATTGAAGTATCTATTAATAAGCACAGAAATGGGAGAGTACAGTGCTGTCCTCAGATCTGAGGTAACTGGGATTTCTTTGTTCCTATTGTCAGTATCAAAGTACTCACAGTTCTGTGGGATCAGAGAAATCTGGTTCTCTAATTTGATTATAATAAGCAGAACTTTGTGAATGACATAAATGACAACTGCACGTTGGCTTCAAGCTTTCTTTGACAAATGGGTGCCTTGCTCTTGTCTCTGAGGGACAGGAAGTGATTTATCACTGTGTTTGTTGGGAGAAGATCCAAATTGTTTATTATGTGCACCGTATACCATTACCAAGTTGTAAAATGTTGACCATAAGTAATGAATCTCGAGAGCTGTAAGTGAAATATAGAGCGAGTAGGAAATAGTGAGCCTGATTCTATGGCTTGTCAAAAGCACTCAGGTGCCCAAAGCTTTACTGGTATCTCAGCATTCTCCAGAAGTAGTTCACCTTTTTCTGAATCTGTCTCTCTGATGATGGCACAATAACTGAGTTACTCCATCTCACAGGGCTAAGTATAATTTGGTCACATTTATTCTTGTACTTTATACTTATTTACCACTCAAAGAATCCTAGCAGCACAAAATTTCTCTTGCTTTGGAAATCAGCCAGCTCTACACCTTTGCTAAAGCTCCTGATATATGTAACCATGCTTTCATCTTTCTATTTATCCTCTTGTAGACTTTTGGTCGATAACTGGAACCTCAAGAACACCACAAGATGCATTGCTCTTGCTGTAATTCAGGTTTCATTTGGGACAGGCTTCACATACTCTGCAATGATAGGGCAACTTGCTTTACTGCTTGATGATCTGCTTTTCTCCTATACTGGATTAGCAGGAATTCAGTTTCCTAGAGAATTCCCTGAGATTGATATTCAGAAGGGCTAACACTAGATAAAAAAGAAATCACCTGAAATACAATCACAAGTACGTGATAAAGGATGTCATGAGAATAAAAAGCCACACTGCACAAGGAGTTCAGTGAAGAGAATTTCTTTTAAAACATTTTCTGTGTTACTTGATGTCCCACTATGTATTAATTTTAATTTTGGAACTGATTGCTATGGATTCTTCTGCTTGTCACAATCCTGAATCAATTTAGAGACAGTCTACTTAAGCAATGCTAGAGTTTTTGACAGGTGCTCAAATTCACTCAAAGCATTTAATTTTTGTTTTTTAAATACTCCTTGTGATCTTGGAACATGATGGTAGAGGTTCAACAACAAAGATACTAATTTGTGGGTTTTATAAGAAAGATTTGATAGACTATAAGTATGAAAAAGATTGTGAATACACTTCTGTAAAGGATGCAGCCACAGACAATGATATAATTAAGTCATGCTATTTTATGCCTAAGTACATGTCATGTACTTGAGATATGACAGATGAAGAGGATATTAGCAACATTCAGATCCAAAGGTAAGAAACCGATCCACTGACAAAAACTTGACTGAAATGAGCTTTTGCAACAGATTCTGCACCTGACTCTTCCTGTCCTCACTTTCTCTTTTTGCTTTTAAGCTCACTGGTGGAGTTTCCTTTCTTGCCCCTTCAGCACTGACAGTAGATGAATGTGGCATCTAATTCAAAATCCTCAGCATAGCATTTATTTCTATATTAGCTCAAAATTCAAGGATTGTTATGATCACTATTATTATTTAATTTTAAGATTTCTCCATTTCTTATCCTGTGCTTACTGCTACTCGTTTATGTTAGCGATCTCAGTCTTTACATTTCATGTGGAGAACACTGAGCAGCAATGGGTGATACAGCAACATGACCTTCACAGAACATTACAGTTACATTTCTAAAAAGAAAAAAAATATTGAACTCATTTTAACTTTAACCTCAACACTCAAAACAATTTCCAAATGAAATAAAATCGTAGGTGGCTTCGTAGAAGAGGATTTTTGCCTTTCAAAGACTTTGATTTTGATAACAGTATTAGCAAGGGAAAGTAAGGAAGAGAGTGTGGTGATTGAAAACCTTACCAAAATGAAAACAATAGATCAATTTCAGGCAGCTTTCCAAAATTTATGTCATTCTTGATTTTATACTCAAAATTTTGATGTATCACAGAGCTATAATTGATAGCTTAACACAAAAAACACTAAATGCATTTCACATATTTCTCTGAATTATTCCACTTCTCTGTCCAGTTTTTTCAACAGTAAGAGTGTTCTCAAAGGAACTTCTGTGTCCACAAGAAGTTTTGAGATCTTTGCAAAAACTGAATCCATTCTTGCCCTTGTAATGAGCTGGTGCAGTGCCAGATTATTGTTTTGTTTTGTTTAAATCACCTTGCACTTTTCCTGTCATAGCAACCTATTTGAGTGATGGAATACAAAATTCTCGTCCATCACATTTCCTCTGCCCCCATGCTTAGTGATGCAGGTAACTGATGCAACACAGAAGATGAAGGTGAGTCTGGACAATTACATTTCAGTGCATAGAGGAAACAGATGTGCATGACAAGCGATACAATCACCACTGTAGTTTGGCAACCAAACACCACACAGGGTTCTTTGCATAAGAGCATGCATTTCCTCACTTGGAGATCATTTAGTGCATCCTGTGACACACCCATGTAATATTAGTAATAAATTAATTTAGTGGTTTTATTGAAGGTCAGACTTCACTTCTGCTAATGGAACTGTCTGTGGAATTCTCACAATGACAAAAAGCACAAGACAATTTTCCTCAATTTGTTAGTCCTGCACTTCCTCAATATTCAACATTTTAAAATTGTTTTGGATACCACTGAGTGGAGCTCAAATACCAATTCAGAAAAAATTAAACCCCTCGTGCTGTTGCCAGAATCCACTACACATTTGATTCTGCTTCATTCAGAGCCTTCAGTGGCACCTTTTGCGATGCAAACATCTATAAATATAGATAGAGATAAAACTAATTAGATAGTGCTATTCAATTTCATCTCTGAGCAGGACAAGAGGTTGGCATGTTCTCTCTACAAACAGAAGCTTGAGAAATTCGGGAAAAGATATTTCCCTCTATGTACACTGAAGATGAGATTATTCTATGCTTGACCTCACAAAATGCCTTTCCTTTCTCGCTTTTTCAAAATCCAAGTATCAAAGGTATAGACTTTGCAGGGATTGATAGAATTATGAATCTCAGCAGAGCAATGGGTTTAAATCCAATGTTATCAGCAAATTCATCAGTTCATCAGTAAATGAGAACACACTGCATGAAGTACCTATGCTGTGATGATATCCTTCTGCAAAAGGTAAATAATGGATGCAAAGTATTTCTAAAATTACATCTTTAATAATATCTCTATCATCCTCAGTACAAATAGCTGAAGAGTTTTTCTGTTTCTCTGTGTACTCAGTAGCTATATACATAATCAATTGCAAAGTTTCTCTACTTACATGGCTGATACTTAGAACTACCATCTGCTGAGACACTAAAAAGATACCCAAGGTGCTGAGCAGCAGTATACCTGATGATACAGACAACTGCAGTTGAATCAATACCCAGAAGCCAGCTGGAGCTTATCCTACTCCAGTTGCCTGTAGAGGCCTTGAACTTTAATGAAGAACAACCTTTGGAGAGAAATGCCAACAAACTACCTATGACAGATACTTAGAGCTTAAACATAAAGGTGAGACAGAAGTCAGGGCAGCTGGCTTTCTTTCCGCCCTGTCCTTGGCACTATAACTCCTGTATTTTGGTATTTACAAATCCATAATCAAGATAAGGTGCTGAAATGCTAAAATAAAGGTTTTTCACGCAAAAGCATTGGGCTGCTTTTAAGAAGGTACTTCTCCTTGGGTACTACCTTTTCAGTACGTATTCCTCTAATATTTATGTTTTTAAGTTTAGTTTCAACAGATTAAATTAATTTCGGGATGCAAGTTTTTTTTGAACTCAAATTGACAACTGAAAATTTCAGTCCAGAGCAAAATTTGACTTCAAGTGTAGCACACTGTAGCAATAACATCTGAAAGGCTCAAGAAAGCTGTATCAGAAAGACAGAAAACACATCTACAGGTTTCTATTCCTTTGTTTCCCCATACAACTTTTGTCCGAATTGCTCACCTGTAATGTAAAGAATCATCAACATTAATTGGGCACTTGAAACTATTGAGAATTTCCTTCCATTTCACTTCATTTGGGGTAATTAATTAAATTATGCTATTTATGTTATAAGAGCACATTATAAAGCAGGAATTTTGGGAGAGGATAGGAGGAACATAGGCAGAATAAAATAACAGCAGCCTTCCAGTTGAGAGGATGCTATCAAGACAACATAGTCAGGGCCCTATATAGAAGTAACTGGCAGGAGGAACTTTAAAAAATGACACTAATTGAAACAAGAGAATAGCCAACTGAATGCTGTGAAATAGCTACACCATGAAGAGACATCAACTGACACGAGTCTTCTTGTCTACTTCCTTTTCTCTTTCACACCTTCAATTTATTTTGAAAGCAACAAAAGGAAAAAGTTCCTTAGAGTAAGTTTCTGGCATTCATCAATTTACATCACATCTCCTAAGACACAGGATTTCATGTTGTACTACTCTACTTTTGAAAACTCACCACCACTAGGGTGAATAGTAAAATAAGCTACTCAGATTACTAATTTTACTTTGAATTAATCTGTGTATTTACCCCCTTACCTTAGCTATGATACGGCACAGATGAGTACCTTCCTGGGTGAGGCTGAATAAGCTGTTAATTGCTGACTCAGTGATGTACACACTATCCGACGATTCTATTTGTCTCAGCAGGTTCTGTATGACATAAGGTAATTAAAAACCAGTTACTTCCAGTTATAAACACTACTATTGTATTTAAGATGAAATACAGTGGGAAGTCAAGCCCATTTACTCTATTTGATATTTTTTCTTCTCACCCAGCCCAAGCAAAAATAAAAACAAGGGCAAGAGTCAAAACAGTAATATTATAACACATTCAATATCACATTTGAATAGACATAACTAAGAATAGCAACAGGTAAAATTAAGCATGAATAGAAAAGAGGAATGTGTTTGAAAACGTTAAAAAAAGAGCTCAAGTTATTTAGTAAATTATTCTTGTATTTGACCTAGAATTGAACTACAAACTTAAGAAGGAAACAGCCTCCATGCAGAAACTGTATCACAGGTCGTGTAAATATTCTACATTATTCATATGTAATATTGCTATACTGTTTCTAATATAACTTTCTGTCTCTAGGATCATCATTATTGTCAGTTTAGGCATAAAACTGAAAGGTGATACTGACTAATAACAAGAATTATTAGGAGAAATGTATTTCATGCATTTGTTTCTCAAATACATGAAGTAGGTAAAATATGTTTATATTTGTAAGTAGTTATCTTACATCTTCATTTGTGCCATTGCAGTTGCACAGGTAAACATAGCTGTTAGAAAATACAAAGCTTAATTTTATTCCTTGAAAGCTCATGCAATCACAAGAAAAAGAACTAACTGTATTTATTAGAAGGAGGAAGGCAACTGTTTATGTATTTAATGTGGCTTGGAAAGAAATATCCCTTATTATATTTTACACTGTTACTGACAGAAAATTCAGTTATCTTCCCTTTAAAAGTTGCTTTCTCCTACTCTTAGTGTCTCCCTTAAATAATCAGTTCACACTTTAATATTAATCCTTTTCATCAATAATTCCTTATACACTGATCTGAAAAGAAAGCTCTTTAGTAACCAACAATCATGGCCTCTCCTTCAGATGCTTTGTCTGCTCCAGGGCAAACTACCTACAGAAGGCAGAACCTTTAAGGCAGAACTGGGTGCACAACCTGGCTGGATGATTCTGAGAAATATTATTTTCATGTTTTTTTATTAACAACCTCTTCTCCAAGAACTCAGCAATGCAAATGCTTATGGGGTAGTGCAGAGTAATTAATCCTGCTTTCTTAAAACATACAGGGACTAGGATTTAATGTGTCAGCAAATATCAAAGTATCCAGAGGCAGAACTATTAGCAATATAGGACTTCTCTTCAAATTCAAGAGAACATCAGAAGAATGACTGCCTACTCACTGAAATTGCAACATGCAGTTATTTGTGCACTAAAGTTCATACACCACCTTTCATGTTATTCTTACAAATTCTAGCCAAAGTGCGTTAGTCAGTAGCTTGTTACCTTGTAGCTTGTTATAATTCTAAAATATATTCTTGACACTTTCTAGCAACTACAGAAGATGATTCAACATTTGCTAATTTAAAGCATCAAGGTACAAAAGAATTTAACCAATACCATTCAGTATTTTGTTTTAGTACAGTAGTAAATACTGTTTAACAATTACTTCTTCATCAAGCCTCTCATTCTCCTGATAGGATAAAAAAAAATTCAATATAACATCACTTCTGAAATATGGAAAAATTAATTGAGCTTAATTACATTTGTTGGGGTTTTTTGAGCAAGATTAAAGGGTGCAAAGGGATAGTTAATGAGATCTCAAGAAAGAAACTAGCATAAGATAGATTGCTTAGACTTTCAAGTTATTACCTCAAGAATGGTTTAATGGACAAAGTATAATGCATCTATAATCTCAGATTACTCTGTGTTTTATCAACTTTTAATCACCACTGGAAACTACACATCATGCCTGTAGTGATACAGCAGTATTTCTGGAATGCTCTATGCACACACACACACTCACACACACACACACACACACACACAAGTTTTGCTCTCATCAGTCCTCACACTATGGAGGAGGGAAGTATTCCAAAACCAGTGGTGGTTATGATAAGCCCATGCAAAGGGTTATTTGCTGTTTTGGTGCAAAAACAATACTGATAGTCACATGCTGCCTGTACAAAGGTTGTTATTTTAATCACAACTTCCCAGAGTCTAAGATATGCTCTAGGCAAAATGTGTGCTGTAATAATATATATATTATATGTATGTCTTCTAGAAGTTTTAGCTTTCAATAGGAACTATTGAGAGCAGGAGAAACTTTGAGCTTTCTAAAGAAAGGCAGTGCCTGTACAGGGAGAAAAAATGTGTACAAAGGTCTTGTTAAGACAACATTATCCAGAGATTGACTTCCTTGTACTGAAAAGATATGTATCAGGAATGGTAATTAACACTGTAATCCACAAGATCATTCTGCTTAGGAAACAAATCAGGTGAAAAAAACACATTTAGATCTCTTTGCAAGATATTTGAATTACTGATCACCGATTTGCTGAAAAGAGATATAAATATCACCCTTCTCTTAATCAACATTCTCCTTCAAGACTTCATATCGGTGAAGATGTTTATTATTATTATTACTTTTCTTTTTATACTGCAGACTAACCTGCACCTCATGTGTTAAAACCAGCTCTATCAACTGGCCAAAATACTGAGCAACAGAAGTGAGCGTTTCATTAATACTAGATTTCATAGACTTCAGCATCTGTTCATCTTCTACTTGTATGCACCTAAAATAAAAGAGAGAGGGAAGCAATGAAGGAAAACAAGATGCAATAGACTCCAATTGTTTATCATCATGATTGCTACAGGTGAGCTCTACACCAGAGTATCAAAGCTTTGTTTGCACATAGTAAGCATAACACCAAAGGACAACAATAGACAATAATGAATACTTTGGGGATGACAATCTGCTTCATACACTGCAGACCTAATTTTGCTGCAAATGTTGTGTTTATACCAGCAGAACTCTACTTTCCTCTTATGCTTATAGTTACAGTCACTCGAGGATGCCTGCATTTCAGCTGCAGCTCTGGTTGTGAAACAGAGATGGACATACTAAGAAGTGTCCTCAATAATTTTCTTTTACTTTCTTTATCATAGTTTAATAAAAGCAGGACAAGGGAACAATCTGAATCTGTCCAAATGAATAAAGATCATTTAAGCAACACACTCAAAAGTGAAACAAAGCCCTCTGTGAAGAATGATTACACAGAGCAGCTTTATAGAGTTGGTGTAACCATCCCGTAACCAGTGATACTTGGTGCAACTGGTGAAACAAGATAAAGATTCATCATACATTCTACAGATGATACATTTGTGCATTCAGATACAGATGAATTATTCAAATAAAATAACTGGTACTGCTGCACAGAAATGCATTGTTTTAATTTGTCAAAAATTATTCCACCTCATCAAGCTGCTGCAATGGAAGGTATGGTTTTGTTGATCAGGGTTTCCACCTACATATTATGTTCCCTTTTCAGAAGTACCTGTCTTTCATTTAACAAGTTTTTGTCAAACAGAAAAAGAGAGAGAGGATCACTACAGGATCTTGTTAAATCAGCGTGTCCCATAGTAGAATAAAAAAGTAAAGTTTGAGTTGTGCAAGTTTGGCAAATAGCATTAGTGCTCAAGGGGTATTCCTTCCTGATCATTACAAGCCATCTTTTCCCCTCATGATTCTCTGAGAAGAATGACTGGTGTGGCATTTGAAGTAGAGAAAGACCAACTGAATTGCAATGGAGGAAACAGGATAATGTACACAAGGTAGGGTAAATATCATGAGAAGGATTACACAGAAATTCTTATTTTGTATTTTCAGCATTCTAGAGTGCATGGCGCTAATTAAACCTACGTATGAAATTAAAAGAGTACATATTTATTTGGGTTTAGTTTTCTAATATGTGGATACTCAGAGGAATGCCAACTATGACTATGTCTATAAAGAAACAATATGAAAGTTTTCCGCAGAAGCTGAAATCTTGGCTTTCCACAGGAAAACTCTGTGAAAGTTTTGTCACCTACACCATTAGAATCAGACTTTCTCCCTTGATACCTAAAAGCTATGAAAAATGATCTTCCGTATCTATGCCAGGCTCTTTGTGCAACAGCGGATCCCATCTTTCGTTAAGATGCAGTTTAGATAAAAGCAATTCACTTCATCCACTGGGGCTAACATTCGGAAAGCCTTTCAGAGCTGCAGGGGCCTAGTTCAAACATTTGAGAATGGTAGTGGATTTGCACTTCTCATCACAAACTCTACAACATAATAAAACAGCAAAAGGAATATTTCAATCCAAAAATTTAAATTACCTTTCTGTAAATGATGTAAATTCTGAACACTTGTCTATTAAAAGGTTTTCCATCTGGACAGATAGAAGGAAAAGGTGATTTTTAGTATCCATATGTGTTTGCTCTTTAAAATACATGCTTGCTCATGTTAATCAGGTAAAAAACTCCAGATCTATTATGTCACATAAGCACTATTTCTTTGTGTTTTTTTTTTTTTCTACTCTTCTAAATAAAACAAGTAGAGATAAAAATAAGATTAATAAAAACATAGCATCTAGATCTTAAATGCAAAGAAACTCACTGATATTTCAGCGCAGTGTTCACCAAAAACTAAATTTCTTACGATCTAATTGGTCAACATGACCAGCTTTGACAATCAGGCCTATGATAAAATAAGATCTACATTGACTCCAAAATGGTTTTACAACTGAAAAGTAATTATATAATAATAAAAAATGAGATTGTATAAAATTGCAATTATTACCAAAAACAAAAGATAAAAGACATCAAATGAAGCATTCCTACCTGATTCATTTCTTCCGACGAACTCCTGGTAAATGCATTGTATTCATTTATCATGGAACGTACATGGCAATTGACTCTTACTGTCATGCTGTGGACTCTTTGCCATCTGTTCTTCTCCAACTTCTGAGCAATCCTGGTCAACTCTGTGCTTATTATCCAAGCTCTTTTTAATAGCAACTGTAAATTATCACTTGTGTTATACTGTGAGGAAAGAATGAGTTCACTTTGTTCATCCTTCTCAGCACTGATCGGTTTGGACTGGAGAATACACATGCATTCACAGTCTGTCATCAACTTCAAATCTTCCATCCACCGCTGAACAGAGTCCACCTGCATTAAATGCATGCTAAGAGGCAGGGAAAGAAGGAAAAACAAGATGAGGCAAAGAGATCTTGGAATAACCATCAGCAATAAAACACTGTTATATCTAACCACCAAGCTGCCACTCATTGTCAAAAGGTAACAGACTGAACAAACATTTTGCTTGTAGTATTCATTGAGAACCACGCTTTCCTTTCTATTCCAGTGACAAGTTCTGGGTTTCTGATCACTTTTGCTCTACAGAACTACTACAAAAATCAGAGAAAAATCAGTAGAGATTGGGGATGACTGAACAGAATTTTAAGCTGCAGTTTTGGGGGAAAACAGTCCTGCAGTCCTTCGCATTTGATGTGACAAAGTAACAAAGTTATGTGTTTGCTTGCTGTTTATAGGACTACACTTCGCCTGTCAGTCTCTGCACAGGACAAGTGCAAAATCTTGCAACATCTCTCCAAAGCCCTTACATCCACTCTGGGACAGCCAAACCAAGACAACTAATGGTACTGTCAACAATATCGATTTCTTCCACATCACAGTCCCCATAAACCTCAGCTGGATTCTTCTTTCTGATGATAACTTCGCCTTCTCTCATGTTTCTGTAAAATTTGCACATCTGACTTCCAGAGCACATTTTTGCACTACAACGATCAAACTATAAACAAGTGAGGCTGCAAGAAACTCCTTGACCAGCAAGGGCGCAATGGCAATGAGCCTGCCTTTTGAGCCCTTGCACACTCTGACAGAAGCACAGCTGTTAACACATAGAATCAGCAAGGTTGGAAAAGAGCTGTAAGATCATCCAGTCCAATGTCCTGAGCTGTTACACCAAAGCCTGCCTGTTAGAGCAAACTCTGTGATTGCATTAGCCAACATGTAGACAGTGATGGGGAAGGACCTTTCAAGTCTTGAGCTCAGCACTGGTTGAATTCCCTTCCAGACCACAGAGATAATGCTGCACAAATTACCAAATTTTGATTATAAACATATGCAGGAGGCTCACCTCAAGTATAATTTTACATAAATCAACAGCAGACAAGAGACAAAGGATCAGTTTCATTGATCAGTTTTCCCTTTTCAGCAAATACAGTGAAACTTCTTTTAATTTTAAACTTCTCAAGCTGCTGCTATTTAAGGTCTTTATTTTACTCAGCATTGAGGACTGTGTAATTGTATTTTATGATTGATTGTGACTCACTTTCTTCTCACTATGTGTAGTCTCCTTATTGCTTTTTTGGATGTGAAGCAAGGTTTCCTAATAGACAAAAATAACAACTCCAGAAGTTTGAGATCATGATTTATAATGACATGCACAGTTTGCGTGCAGTAAAGGATAAACTCATTTGACAGAGTAATGTATTTTTCATTTCCAAAGTGCACTATGATAATTGATTAAATCTCTGTTTAGCAAGTACAAGTAAACTCTTATATTATACATTCACATGGAGAAAAACTCAAATACAAGGTTAGTTGGATAAAACAAGAAATAGCTCATTTCCTCTATTCTCAAATAGAGATCTTCACTCAAAAAAAAAAAAAATTATGAAATTGTACACAAAAGACTTGAAAGAAATTCTCATTTGTCTCAGTTCCTACTAAAGTAATTGACCAAAGAACAGTTGTGTAACATACAAATCTTTGTCATCTGAAATTTAACATCCTTTAATTCCACTGGCAGAAATACCATTTACCTTATCTCAGAACCAAAGGACCACTGAAAACCCCCCTTGTTCACTACATCAACTTTTCTGCTACATTATGCTTTAAACTAATCTCATGATCAGTAAAGTGAAGAAATATGAGTTCACTTTCATTCACTTCTCACATCTCACATCTAAATAGACAGAATCTTCTGAACATTCAAGGCATGAATTTGCAGATTATCTTTTGCATATTAAAATAAGGAAAGCCAAGTAGAATCATCCCTAATTAACTTTTAAAAATCATATTCCAGACAGCATTTAATGATGTCTCAAAACAAGTTGATAATTTCCATCTTGTCACCCATTACTGAAAAAAAAAAATAAATAAATTACCACACCTACAAAATAAAAACACCCATAATGGGACAGACTAAAAACCTGTCTAGCCCATTATCCTGCTCCCAACACAGCCATTAGCAGATGCATAAGGAACATTTGAGAGAGGCACTGGAGGAGCTGAGCAACCCCTCCTTCCCATCTTCTGTCAATTAGTGGCTTATGAACTTCCTAAGCCAAAATACACGTCTGTGCAGGATGTTTTCACAATTCATGAAACAAAAGATTGCCATTAATCCCTTTTTGAACTCGGTTAAACTTTTGGCCTTTACAACATCTAGTGACGATGGCTTACATTTTGATTATGGTTTGTATGAACAACTATTTCTTATAGCTTATTTTAAACTTACTGCCTTGAGATATTAATACAAGCTCTGCAGTTCCTGTATGGCAAGAGATTTTGAAGAGAGCTCCATCGTGGCCGCATTTGTACAATTCACTAGCTTATTCACTGTGACTGATTTCCTTTGATTTAGCTCATTTTCAAGACATCAAAACTGTGCTTATCCAATCTGTCAGCATACAAAAGTGATCTCTCACCTCTGATCATCTGATTACCCTTCCCCATGTTTCTTAAAAACATTTCTAGTTCTCCTATGGCCTTCCAAGATGAGATGCAGGAAGAGCGCACCATATCCAAAATTCAGATGCATCATATAAACATATATTTGGATTATATTTTCTGTATATCTCCATTTTCCAAGAATTCCCTAAATTACTTTTATTTACTTAAGTGCTTTGAAGAGAGCTATTTCATGTTTATCTTCCAGGAAGCCTAACTGCTTTTATTTCAAAATGGATATATAAGTGATAACATAGTTTAGAGTTAGTTGCCCAGTGATGTAAGGCGGTTCTTCAGTTTCTGGCTCCTTCTCACATTTCCAACTATGTTCATTAACAATTAATTTAATCAGATATCTTACTGTTTCAGTGACTCAGTACTGACAGGTACTTCAGTGATTGCGTGGTTGCAGTTATTTTGAATTAACCTGATCAATTTCACATCATCTGGAAGCGTTGTTATCTTGCTGTTATAACTATTGTTCAGGCAGTTAACAAACACACTGAGCATTATTGGTTCAAGGATAAGAGACCTTAATGCTGTGATTTTGCCCAGATCTGTTTCATTAAAATCCATTAGGTAGTTAACTGGCAGAGACCTTCGTGTATAAAGTTAACTCTCCACTAGTTTAATTTTTTTAATTTAGTATGCCTTGGCATACTGACAAGACAGCAATTTATGAAGACTGCGCACCAAAAAAAGCAGCATTTCATGTAAAATCAGAAGTAATTCAATACAAAATAAAAATTCAAAAGAAACCATTTTTTTAATTTCATCCTATTTTAACTGAGGTTGTAAAACAGCTGAAGTTTTTAAGATCATTCAGTTGAATTTCAGTAACTAGCAATTCAAATACACTGAATTCTAGTGTGTTGCCAAATGTCTGTTTAAAGATTGTATTCTGACATAATCATCTGGCTGAAACCAACTTAGGGCAACAACATGCTGGGAGTACGTTTCTTCAACAGATGCTAAGACCTTGTTCCATACGAGCATTTCTACACTACATAACGCTTTGACTCCAATTTCATCATGGAAAAGGACTCATGGGAAAAACATTATCATCTTATGTTTCTAATATGTACATCATTTTGTGAGTTACCAGCTCTTTTCTTCTTTTTTTTAATAAGTAGTAGGCTAATGAATCACGTGATCCTTAGGACAGACCAAGCAACCCTTTAGATAGCAATCCTCCGTCTCTCACATTGGTGCGATATGAATACAGAAGTACAAAAGTGAAGAAATAATAACTAGATCATATTTACAGCTTCCAGCTTGGACATCTCTACTACAGTTTTACTGGCAGAAATACATACTTTTTTAAATTGCAAGTGTTATCATAAAAAAGAATTATGCCTCCATTTTTTATACTGAATTTCAATAAGTACAGAAGTTTTGTGTTTTATAACAGCATGTGAAAGACTGAGCTAATCAATTCACATGAATACTCCCAGGGGCCATCACATTTATAAAGTGTAAAGACTTCTGCTGCGTAGAATTATGGGTTTTTTGAGGCTTCTTAGTCTTTTTATTCATTTTCACCTATTATGACAGATTTATCACAGATCCTAATGATAACATTTAGTGAGGCTTCCAGATAAGCCTACAGTGAAAGTTGTTGCCAAGACTTACAACTATGCTCAAATTTATTATTCTAATTAGCAGCAGGTAATTAATTGGCAACAAACAACTTCTCGAATGGATTTAGCCCCCTCTCTGAACATAACTCATCTCTAATTTTTTTCTAATACATCTATTCCAAATTATTCATAGGTACCCAATATTCCCAGGGCCAGTTTCTACATTAATATAATAGACAGCAGAACTCAACTATCAGCGGAAGGATTTAGTGAAGAGCCTTAGAGAAGGCTCTTATTTATACTCAAGTCATTTAACACTATTAATTGCTTGTAAAAGCCTTGTGGATCTGTGATATACTTGCACTAATTTTAGCAAAAATTTAGCATATCTAGGGAAGTAGCTTAAATGATATAGAGTACCTGTAGGGTAGCTGATTTTTAAGTGTACACACTTACTTTGAAGATCACTGAGTAATCGGGTCTATGAATATTTAGCATTTTAATTGATGTGGCAAACTAAATCATTAGTCAAACGATTTGCAGTGTTCACCCTTCTCCTCGATTTGACTTTCTTTTCTAGTATATCAGTAACCCAATCTCAAAGACAAAAGAAGAGTTTAGTGTTTAACAGGCTGCCCAGAGAGGCTGTGGATGCTCTGTCCAATGAGGTATTCAAGACCAGGTTGGATGGGGCCGTGGGCAACCCGTTCTAGTACCGGATCTGGAGATTGGTGGCCCTGCATGTGGCAGAGAGGTTGGAACTTGATGATGGAACTTGGGGTCCATTCCAACCCAAGCCATTGCTATGAATTAAGATTTCAGAAAACATTAATGGAAAGAAAAGTATTTCCATGCCTTCAAAAAAAAAGGTAACAGGTTACATTAAAGCCTGAATTATAAGGAAAGTAAAAACACTGAACAACAGTAAACAACTTTAATAGATAAGATACAGTATGTAAATTAACTATAACTTCATTGAACCTAATTAAAAGGCCACACAAATCATTTAGCATTAAATGCTACACCAGTGTTCTTCTCAGATCTTTATGCTTTTCTGAGAAATCCTCACTGTAAGTTGTCCCCCTAAAAATGTCTGAAAATATTATACTGTCCTAGAATTACTGGCATATTGTAGAACATAAGACATAATATAGAATCACAGACCAATTCAGTTTGGCAATTAGCTTGTGTAAAATTTAGGTAAGCTTCACAGATATTAATTTTCTTAAGTAGGGCCAGGTCCTTTCCAGCTTCTGTCATCTGAAGAGATAGACAGAAGACAGAAGAACTAGTTCAGCCTAGTTTTGTGGATTCTCACTTTGTGCCTAGTACATTTCATTGTTAAGACAACAGCTACCTCCACAAGCACATTCTAGCTGTGAACTCAGTGACTTAAGACAGCCATAAAAGAGAAAAGCATTTCCTAGCAGAATATGGATAGAAATGCTAAGTAAACTCTGCCAGCAGCAAATTAACAATAGTGTAAAGCTCTGCTTGGCTTGCTTGCAGGCAAAGCTGAACAAACAGTATGCCAGTGTTGTCACAATGATCGCCAACTAGAGAGATAACTGATGATTTTCCATTTGCTATAACATTGATATCTGCAATGTCACTCCTGGATCAGCCTGCCTCCATTTTTAGTATTTACAGAATATGTACAATTCTGGCCATCTGGCCAAGATTTGTGCCTTTTGTTCAGCATGCTACTCGATTACTTGTCCTGCCTTAAATGGATTCCCTTCATTCACAAGTAAATTGTTCTTTGATGAGCTGGATGAAGTAGTCATCCCTTACATCTTGAGGTGAGGTTCTGAAATAAGGAGCTATTGTCTTACTGCAGAGAAAAAAGCAGTACTGACATGGCAAGATTCTGCCACTTTCTTTCTTGTACATATGACATTCTGTGCCTTGAAAAAAACACGCATTATATTTTTTTCAGAATAAAGGTGATAGTAGAGCTGAGAGGTCTTCGCTTTGTATGAAGTACCTGAGTCCCACCTGAGTTGGACTGTATGTAGCTCAATAAACACAGAACAGCATATCCTGATGGAATATCACAAGACGACCCTACTCAGAACATTTGTACATCTGGTTTCAGGACATTAAGTCCTGAAAGCACCCTGATAATCTCAAAGGGACATTGTTGCCACCATACATTTAAATTGCTACTTATTGCTCAAATACCAGAGTTCTAGCTCTCATAAATAGCTCTGAGGTTCCTGAAACATGTAATGGGAGAAATGCCAACAAGGCCAACAGCAGGAGAAAGTGTGCTCAGGTTGTTCATCCCTGTTCATTGTTCCCCGATGCTCAAGCTAAGCTTGTAATCACAGAGAGCAGTGTTCCTCACTACTTTTTAAGAACATAGTCTAAAAGGAATCCTTGTAAACACCTAGCAGGGATAGAGAAATAGAAATACAAAGGAGGGAAACAACACAGGAAATAATCTAGGGTCACAGATCATGGAAATGCTCAGAAACAATTGCAAGAAAGGACTAATTTGAAGACTAACATAAGAGTTCAGGAAGGTAGAGCCAGCCCCTCGTTGAAAATATATTTTTTTCCAAGTGTGCCTTAATTTGTAGCTTAATAACAAACAGTACAGATTTCTGTGCCTTTTTCAAAGGAATTATGACATGCATTATGAGCAGCACCATTAGCTTTTCACCTCTTGCTATTTACTCACATAAGGGCCTAACCCTACTGATTAAATAAAGCCTGTTTTACTTAATGAAGAAAGCAACAATCGTTTTACAGGGAGTTATGAGATCAGTATCACTCAGGGCAGTACAGAAACTTGGGGACACAGTCACATCTTTTCACAGCAACTCTAGCTAAAAAAAGCCAACAGCAGGCTATCCTAGAATCACATTAGATTATTAACCCTTCAACAGACAACTTAAAAAGATGAAAACCAGCAACAACGTCATAATTAATGGGAATAAGTTGTTAGAAATACCTTAATTAAACCTTCTCATTCAAAGAAAACATTTTCTTACCGAAGGAATCCAACATTTAAGCATGTTTATATGCTTCTGTGGAAACAGAGAACTGAAAATCAAACCTGAAGCCACGAAATGCACTCATCTGATAGCATCAGACAATATGTTCAAAAATGGCTTAAAAATGAACTGAAAATAGTTCATTGTGGGTTCATAAGTGCTCTTTTAAGCAGCTAGACTAGAACCTCAGTGCTCTGTCAGTAACATCTTATTTCTCATCTAAATTTCTTAATAATTATTTCATTCCCATTTGGTTTCAAGTTCCATGTCACATAAGAACTTATCTTTTAATACATTTTTAGAAAGACAACACAGCCTTCTCAGCTTCTGATTCATAAAAAATTAACAAGCAAAACTCTTTGGGATGCCTTTACAGCTCTTCTCCTCTTTACTCCCCTTGCACCAAATATTCTGGTGGCTGCTGCAAAATCTGTTTCTTACATACTCGATTAATATCAACATGTTTAATATCAAAACAAGTCTCAAACTAACTTGCACAGTGGCATTAGAACACCCACGTCTCCACTAGAAATATATTCTTCTCACGCCTTGGGCTGATCTTACCATTACACACCATCGCAAGCATCCCATTATGAACTAGTCTAAACAGGCCACTTTTCCCTTTCCACTGAATGAGCTACAAATTGTTGCAGATCTTCTTGTTGAGTCCCTAACCACAAAGCCTTGAGATTTCAACTACTCTTTTCTTTCCTATTACTCATCGCCTCAAGATTATTTTGCTAGCAGTACTCCAAAATTTAAGTCACAGAAAGTTGTACCACTTATGAAATGAAACATTTTAATAAAAACAAGTATGGAGAGAAATAGCTGAAGTCTACTATTAATTACCTTCTTTCAAAAGCAACTCTTGTGGTTGTCCTTTCCCATTTTACTCTTTGCCTAATAGTTATGTCTTTCTGTATTTACCAGTAAATTACCTTGTGCAGTCTCCACTGATTTACCTTTTTCTATGAAGGAAAATAGGAAAACAAGATTACCTCATAACAGAATAAAGGGTTATTCAGTGCATTCCATTTTCAGCAGGTTCACATTCCCGTTTCCTTTTTAATCTCAAATTTTTAGCTACTCTCTTAGAGCTTCTTTCCTAAATTTCTCCTCTTTTCCCTTCCAGTTGCCTTTTGTCCTACCCTCCCTTGTTCCCTAGATATAAGCACCATTTTTATCTGCTTCCCACTTGGAGTCGATACAAAATTTTGCTAGCTACTTCAGCACCTATATAGTTCTTGCTTTCCATGGATTGAACTGTGCTTTCCTTTTCCCAGATACATTTATTTATTTTCTATGCCTTTGGCAGTTGAAGCTAGATGGTTAATGTTCCTATTGCCACCGACAGATGTGTCTTCATTTAGTCAGGGTACTTTTCCCCCATTTTTAGTATCTACTCCTTACTAGTTATGTGTATGAAGCAGACATTCCTTACCTTCTTCTCTTCTAATCTGTGTTTATTGAATTCATATAATTCATATATATTAAATGGCTTTTCTCAAAAATCTCATTGCAAAACCCATAACAGACAGAATATACAGGAGTCCTAGCCTGTCAAATCTCCTCTTAAAAGGTTATTTAGCAAACCTAAACCTTCTGCTTAGCCTTCCCACAAGGACACAGCCTACTGCTCAAGTCTAGGCCACAATAAAACCAATTAACTGTGCATGTGTAAGCTCAGGAGTTTGCATGGCATACTTTCCTTCTGTACACATTGCCTCTTTCCCAAAAAAATAGATTGTTTAATCTCTGGCATAAAGCTAAAACACCCTGTTTCACTTCTGTTTTTCAAACGTGTTTCAAGTTCTGACTTCTTTCCCCCTTGCCTACTCTACTTTGCCCTTTCTCTACTATCATCCCCTTTCTGCTTACCCAGATCTCTTACCTCTTTCATGCTGCCCAGTTGCCAGAGAGAGACCAGTGAGCCAAGCAAAAGAATGAGATATCTGCACTCCATTTTCTGTACAAGGCCAGACTTGTATTTTTTGATTTACTTAAAGCTTGTGTTACTCTCCAACCACAATAAATTTACTCAGAAGAACAAAGTGATCTAGTGGATAAACTGCTTGAATAGCAATTGCAAAATCTGGGCTCCACTCTTTTCTACTAATATCCCAGCCATTTCCATCACCTTCTGCCAGTTTGCCTTCTGCCAGACTGGCTCTCCTCTGCGTAGCTTATAGAGGATGAGACATTTCCTTGCTTTAGCACTTGAAAGTTGTGCCTAGCATTCTGATCTTGGCTGCAGTGTACAGGTGCTACCACAACATGTAAGAGAAGCAGGCAAAAACTACGATTTTCAAAGCAATCCCGAAAGGAGTTCCTGCAGGCTATGTGGCAAAAGGAGAAAGGAAATCAGTGGTTATTTTTTATTTATTTATTTTTTTCTTTTACCACCAGAAAGGGACCTTTGAATGAAGGACAATAGCTAAAGAGAAGAATGCCTGAGCTGGAACAGTCTCATTAAATTCTAAAATCCAAAGCAACTGGATTCCAAACCATGAAAAAGACAAGAGTTCCACAGGGTTCTTCAAAATGCTGAATGAGGTGAGGAAGAAGCCACAGGCTGACTTCCTCGTAAAAGTATAGATGAGAAGGGTAAGAATCCCATAGACTGTTCTTTCCTTGGAAGTAATTCATTAGTGAGGACTTTTCACCTTGCTGCTGTTCACAGCAGCTCTGGTAATCTCAGATGCTGAAGGGGAGGAAGGGAGAGAGCAAAGTGTGCTGAACAAGAGCACCACCGCACTGGTGTCAATCTTCATCTTCAGAAGGGAGCAGATGAAAGAAATTACGTAGCATGGAGGACAGAGCCAGGTGGCTTTTACAAGCTGGGAGAAAAATGTTACAAATATTGACAAAAGGAAGGTTGAAAAAGTGTCTTTTCCCTCTCTCTAAGTGAGTAGGATGAAGCAACCAATCCATTTGTTCTTCATTGAGTGACAGCGGACTTTGGGTCACTGGCAGTGAATCTCTGGCACAAACGAGGTAGCCATGATTCATATGGGTATACAGGCTCTATGTTCTGCAGTGCATTAAGACAAAACAATGATATTTTCTAGAAAAAAAAGCATCATTACAGTATTACTGTGCAAAAATAAGTCAATTATCCCTCCTTAATTATTTATTTAGCGTTAATAAACTCTAATCAGCAACAAAAGGAACATAGGAAAAAGCTAACAAGAGGTAAAAGTGTAGCAAATGTGAGCATAGGTTTGATGTTAGTGTTTTGCAGTAATACATCCCTGGTTCAGTGAATTATTCTGTCACATCAAATATAAATTGATATTTTATGCAAGTACACTATTTTGTATTGAAAACTAATAAAGGGTAAGTATAACCAAGTTACTGTCTGCTTTAATGCTTTATAATGTATTTCTTTATATATGCTTTATAATATATCGTACATTTCCTCGTAGTGGAGCAAGAAAATTTAAAGTGAAAACATACCAGAACTGCAAGCAAGGAAATATCCCATATTATGATATTCCTTACAGATGTCAATCTTAGCTAAAATTTTCTTCACATAAATTACTGAGTTGACAGCACTTCATGACTGATCCACACCAAAAAAATAAAGGTCTTATTCACTTAATATTCTCTCACTTTCCCTTTGCCATTCCTATTATAAGAGCAGAGTTTTCAGAGGAAGGAAAAAATTGCATATCTGTCAAATGTCTGATTAACAATCCTCCATGATGCTAGAACACATGCAGAAAATAAGGTAACTTCACTGTAGAGAGAAGTAAATGTAAATAGATCCAGAGTTCTGTGAGATATCTTTGTACTGCTGTTTTCCAGCATGCAAGAATAAATCCATATTGATTCATTAAATGACTTTTGACACTCCATAAAATTTTCACAGCATCTGCTAAATGGTTTCTCAAAGCCTATCAGTTGTCAAGTTGGGTATGCTTTGATTCTGTAACTACTGTTGAGACAAATCGGACTGGAATTGCTGAGATAACTTGGCTCATCACTAAGTGCAAGGGAAAGGATGTGGAATTCAGGTTCCAGCTTTCACTCTGACTCCTGTTCCTGGAAGGACTCAAAGGCCTCAAATCCAGATCCTAGATTTGAAACAATTTGATCAGAACTGTGCACTTGGGGCACAACTTTAAGAGAGATTTTTCCTCTCTCCAGCATCCCCTTCCCAAATAAGTTCCATTTCTCTAAACTTATTACTAAGCTGGGCTATAATGAAAAATTATCCATTATAAAAAAAAAAACCAAAAAGATTGAACCTTTATCCTCTAATTACAAGCAGAGAAGAAATTACACAATTCTCATTTTGGAAAAGAAGATATTTTACTTAGAAATATTCCAGGAATTAATTATTTAAACAGACATTCTTTAAAAGGCAAAGACAGATACTTGTGTTCTGTTACCAACAAATCAGACATTAAAAAAGCTAAACAACCAAGAAGGAGACAAGACTTCCCTCCTTCTCACTACTATGTAAAACAAGTAAAGAAATCTAGCTCTACTGGACAACAGAAACCAAACGTCAATGAACACACTAAAAGCCAATAAAATACCCCACGGATAAGTAGCAGTGTAATAGAAATCCCATGCAAAACAGTAATTGTTCATCAAGATTTATTTTAAATTGTATTCTATTCCTGTTGCAGGAGGAGTAAAAAAAAAAAAAAAAAATTAAAAAAATCAATATTACATACTGCAATTTTACTCTATAACTGAATCAGCAAAAACAGCATTAAATATATTCTATCTGTATTTTGCCAGATATGTACTGACAACAAACATAGCTGGCTTGTATCTTGGCTTTTCTCTCTTCCCTCTCCACCTTTTCCCATCACCTAAACCCACCTTGACATCTGACAAGATCTCACCAGTTTTGAAGACTTGAAATAATCCAGGCTGCACTACTCAACCCAAAAATGCAACAGAACAGGTCTTTGAAGAACAATACTGATACAAGTGTCATTGATCATCCAGAGACTGGGGAAGGATAGAACATCATCATCTTCCTGATTTCAGGGAATGAAATTTTTGTCTCACTCCTGATCTACTAAATGTGGCTAGATTTTTCATCATCCCTGATCATTTTCTGAAGGTCTGGTTTATTGGTTGGCTGGGTTCAAGTTTTGCTTTTGAAGGTGCTCTATTTTTTTTCCTGGGTTTCATTAATTTGGTTGCCATTTGGCGCGGGGGGGGGGGGGGGGGTGGGGGGTGGGGGGGGGCTTCTTTGGGGTTTCTAGTAATTTTGTATGTGTTTTCCATTTTTTTTTGTTGTTGTTGTTTTGGGGTTGTTGGAGTTTTATTTAGCTAGATCATTGTTCACATACCAAACAGAATTTGCGCTCATAATTATAAGCATGGACACACATAACCTATGCTAATGAAGGGCTCACTAGGTACATCACAGGTAGAGTTAATAACACATCAAATATCTCTCAAGGCAAACAAGGAAATGGATCCTTGAATATATTTTAACTGCATCACTCTATCTTTTAGCTTTTTGTTGTTTTAAAACAAGCCTATGCAATAGACTCTGCAATAATCATTTGTCTATTTATGAGTGTATATATACATATATATATATTTATCCAGAGAGATACTAAGGTATTTATCATGAACTTAGCATGAAGTTTCCATGTCAGTAGCTTATATTTTCCAATTAAAAAAAATATCTAGGAGAAAGGATAGCTTCTGCTGCTTGAATGAGTGAAACAGACCCAAGTAAAACAAATACATTTGAAATCTTAAATACTCAAGTAGAAGATACAGTTCTCACCCAACCACACTCAGTACTCTTGTTAATTCAACACAAAATTTGAGCTTTCAGAAAAACAAATGGAGATTTGACGAAGTCTTACAGCACCTCATTTCACTTCAATTTATCCACAAAGATAAGGGTCAAAAAAAAAAAAAAAAAAAAAAAAAAAAGTTATAATCTCTGGCTTACTCCATTAGCAGCTAGAATAGTCTTTAAGCACACAAAGCCCCTTACTACTGCTGGCACAGGTGCCCAAGACGGACAGCATTTTTGGTCCCCCCAGCTTCACAGGCACCCAGGAAAATAAAAGGTCTGCAGAACAGCATGATGACAAGATGACAAATATCAGCAGGACTTTGCCGCCCATTAGCAAAAAGTTACACTATTTCTGACATAAAAGAATGTCTAAAATCCTAACGGGTCTTATGTAACCACAGTAAATTAGATAATCTGTACCAAATTTATTGAAGTAGGAAAACTTGTCCTAACAAGCTGCAGAAATATACACAGACCTCTGATGATAATAGGATGTTTTCACTGTTAAAGCTCTTTGAAACAAAATATAACTAAGCTCCCTTCTGGTTACAAATGACTTAAGGATCTAATTTGGGCAGCAGTGCTGCTATACTCCAACACAAGAATGACTGAAAACTATATATAGGTACAAAAAACCCCCGATCTTACTATACCTGTAGAAAGCACATATTATTTCTGCATTATGTTTGTGGAATGTTATGTCTGTTCCAATCTATCACTTAAATCTCCTAAATTATCTAATGCCCAAGTGTCATGCTTTCAAATGCATTTCTTTGAAGCGTGAAACTGGTAACCACATGAAGTTCTCCTTAGCACCTTTCCCAAACAGTAACATGGGCAAGGGATCATTTGCAGACATACAGTGAGATGAGTCTGGCTGAAACAGAGTAGGAGAAGAGGTCTCAATTCAGCAGGTTTATACCAAGCTAATACAATCAGATGAGCAACCTCTCCTCACAGTTCTGGTTTTGCTGTGTAACCTCAGTAAGAAATTCTCAGAAAATTCTCAGCTCAGGTGTTTGTGGCAAAAGCATCAGGTGCACAAAATGAAAATAGCTGCAAGGTAAAGCCTTGCCTTGAAACACAGGGACAGCAGGAGAGATAGATATCTATAAAAAGTCATAACCCTGAAGGGGAATTAATCGCTCAAGTGCCCACTAAAGATAAAGGAGGATAAACAGAGTAGCAATAAAGTATTGAAATATAAGGATCGCTTTTATTTATTCCACATGCAGGTTCAAGCAACTTTATGGAAACAAGATCCTGCAAGGATTTGCTAGAATAAGCTGAAATCAAGTTTCCTGTGCTACAGCACTATACGTATAATTCACACATATCCCTACACGGTGTTGAATTAAGAAGCACAGAGAGCTAAATCCTCTCCTAAATCTCAACTGAAAAAAAAACAAAAACATCAGAACTTTCTAAAGACTTTTGTTGTTTGCCCTACGTGCACACACACATTCCAATTTCATTTGTAAGCTGAGTAGTATTTCAGCTGCTGGAAAGTTCACAAAGTTAATAGGAGAAACATCTTGAACACATCTACCATTACAATGAAAGTAACAAAGCTTTATGTTCCCATTTCTCACCTCAGAGAAGCACAGGGCCTGATGCATCCTACTAAGCACAAGTAAAGGCTGAGACCCTAAAGCAGCTGTCAGCCTGCCTTAGTTTTTACCCCTGCTACCATAGGTCCTTGTAGCACACAAAAAGTACTGGTGATGCTGTGCTCTTGCAAGTTTCCTCCACAAGTTGTCTTCTGGCACATCTCCTCTCAGATGTCACCCTGCTCTTCATAGTCTTTCAAGGCTGCTGCTTGACTGGCTTAAAGGCCTGTTGTGTACACCAGGAAGGATTGACCCGTGCCACCCAAACTAGAGAGCTGCACTTATTGAAATTAAGGATCCAAATTCAAATTTTTGGGTTGCAGGATTAACTGATGAGGTATGCAAATTGACATTGAAAAAATTCTTAATTTGGGCATTTGCTAAGGGACATGCTTTTGGAACAGCCTGACCTACATTGAAGCAAAGTTGAATCCAATGCACATGATGAAGTATAATCTTTCCTCATCACCACCACCACCCCCTTTTTACAGCAGGGATACTGCACAGCAGCTCACTCAGACTGTCTTCATACTTGCCCATAAGATAATTTTTCAGAATGACTGAGGTCAGCCACTCACCAATCAGCTGAGCCACAGAGAACATTCAGTGCAACTCTAGTTTTGAACAGATCACCATGCTTTGGGGGGGGAAAAACAAAACTTGTTTTCCCTGGCAGCTGTGCACTGACTTTTGGCCAGGGTGTTCCTGGTAATTTAGCCAAGAGCAATACAGCATCAGGTTCTCTATCCACTCACAACATAAGCACAATCCCTTCTCCTTCCACATCAGGACTGTGCTACAGGAATTTTTGGCAGACTTAAGACAAATTTGTTTTTAAATGATAGAGGGGGTATAGAAGGCGAGATTGGCCTCAACTATTAGTGTTGGAAGTTTCTATTAAAGGAACATTAGAAAAAAGGATGTGAGAAAGTATTGCCTAGACATATTTTTCCATCCTGATATGTACACTGGACTAAAATGAAATGATAAAGAATAGTAGCATACCAGCATTGACATTAGAAATGTGGAAGCCTGAAAACTTCAGTGAAATCCTCAGGATTGTGAACCCAACATTTGTGAGTGGAGAACTCCTGGTTATTGCAGGCAGGATACTATTTACTGTCATAGTCTCATCTTCTAAGCCTAGAAGAGAGGTCAGCACAACCACCTTCACCTTTCACTGAAAACGTTATCCTTAGTAATTGGTTTTAAGTAAATTAGTGTTAAAAGTGGCTTTTCTAAAAAGTTTTTTTTTTAAAAAAAAAAAAAAAAAAAAAAAAAGCTTCATCTTTCATCTATAGCAAAAAACAAATCTCTGATCTAATCATCTCTCACTGAAGTCACTGGCCCAGAATCCAAGCCCTGTGCATAAGCCAGTGCAGAGAACAACAGTTGCTATACTTTCGGTCTTGAAATATAGAAAAAGCCATCTGAACAGGTAATCAGTCATTAGCTGAATTTACTGCTTCCCCAGTCTTTTCTTTTTTCTTTCCACATTTATCCCTCAGATAAATTGTATAACTTGTGCTACATCAAAAATTAGATTTACCAAAGTTGGGAAAAAATAATCTACAACTACATGAGAGAGAGCAGCATAAGAAAAAAAAAAAAAAAAAAGAGCCTGCTGCAAGCAGAAGATAGAATTCTATTTCCAAGTGAATTATTCCTCAATTCTAAGATTTATTCGAATGCGAGATCTAAGGTGAATTAGCAAACAAGTCACTCAAGCAGCAACTTCTGCCAGCAGGGCTGGGAGAAAACAGATGTAGTTAAAAGTTACTGGTTAGTCCTCCCTGTTAGCTATGTAATTTGTGTTCTGAACTCAAGAGTGTTCTTTTAATAAATGGAAGAAGGGATGACAATTCTCTACAGGAAACATTTGCTTCCTGACTAGCTAGAAATCATGTATTTATAACTACGTAATATCCACTACCTTTTAATCTGTTTATTTCTTAAACTACAGATAAGACAAGTGAACTTCTGCCTGAATATGGAAGATCAAAAATGTAATCACTGCTACAGAAACAAATTCACTTATTTCCCTCACGTGCATTTCAGATTTCACCTACAAAGTTCATTTCAAAATGCAAAGCTGATAACATTCACAATAATTTGAGATTACAGTTGTTACTGAACAAGGGTACTTTTGCTCTACAGTACTACCCAAAATGGTGCTTTCAACCATCTCATGATACACTGAATAACCTCAGTCTACCCCAATCCCATTTCTGGTTTTCCTCTTTTTTCCTTTTATATTTTTGTTCTCAGCTTTCCCTTGTTTTACCCCTACTTAGTTTTTATTCTGAGCTCAAATCTCACATTCGTTCATGATAGTAGAAAGATATTTCCATCATCTTTAATTGGGCAGAATATATTTCCCTGACACGAATATTTTCTGTTTCTATTGCACTCCTGGAATAGCTTCTACAATAAAGTATCCAGAAAAAGAATGATATAGAAATCATACACCTGAAGCATAGTCTCTACACAAGCAACTTAATAAAAAGATTTTTCTTTAAAAAAAAAAAAAAAGGAAAAAAAAAAAAAAGGAAAAATTGCATACCTATACTCCTTGAGGCTTCTTGCCTTAAATAAAATAACATATATATACCTCATCACACCTATTGAAATACGGTAAGAGGCAAAAAGAATCAACCAGCACTGCTAACAATCACCTTTCAGCTCAATATTAAACTCCTGTATGCATCTCACTCCATCACTCCAAGTCCCTCAGGGTTAATGCGAACTCAGAAATCAAGCCATTCACAGACAGTAGCAAATTTAATGAGACTAGAAATGGGGTCAGGCTGGCGTATTTCTTAAGATCACTACACTATTTGTCAGAAAGGGAAAAAGGCAAGATACCATTTACAAAGTTGTAGCATTGTTCTGCTACCCTTCTTAAATTTGCTCGTTACAGGTTAGAGAACAAGTGGTTACAAGATCCTCCCACCATCCCTAGGCAGCAGTGAACCAGATTGAGAGAGACTAGGCAATTAAGCGAGGAAGAAATTCCCAGGAAACATGGACTGAAGCAACAAATATTGTATTTAACACAATCTGGTACTAGCATTTCCAGCAAATAACTCAGAAGTCAAGTCTCAGCTTGTCATAGTAAGATCATTAAAATATCCTTAATGGAGTTATTAAAAATCAGACTGGAAGAAAACACCTCAGAAATGTCATGGAACAGGTGATTAATCATTGTCCTCTTTTATAGCCACTGATGAAAAGAGAGTTGAGTGAACTTACATGCCAGGCAACAACTCTATAAAAATGACAGCAAGATATGGCACAGAGAAAGAACAAGCCAGTTTTTGTGAATAGAAATGTATTAATGTTTAGTAGATGCAGCTGCTAGATAGCATCCAACATTATCAAACCTGCAATAGGATGATGCAGACACAGTATCAAGCACAAGGTGCATGAGGTCATACCACACAGAGCTCCACATAAGGATCATTAAAACAGCAGCTGGCAGGGATCTGTTAATAAGGACTTCCACTGCATTTCACCAGCTGAGATGGAGGAAGGAAAGGTGCAGGAAGGTTGCTTGCCTTAGGTCAAGGAATTAATCAGAGGTATAACCAAGACAAATAACGTATAAGGCTCAATCCAAAACTAAAGTTCCAACAAACCTTCCTGCCCTTCCAGAGACCAATGGCAACACTTTCTTAAAATAAAACAATAGCAAATTCAGTGAGTTTTTTGAGCTTTAGGAAGTCTTCATTATTTTGATCTGTTTTGGAGTTGCATGAAAATATGTATTCCTACAAAGAAAACTACTACATTCTTTTTCAGTCATTTTTCTCCCATTTGGTAAGCTCAGTGACTGCCTCTAGAACGCTTCAAAGCTGGCATTTTAAAGGAGAAAGATGTCTCAGATACTCTGATGTCAGTGTCCAGGGTTGCATCTTTAAACGCCATCTAGCACTAGCAAGAAAAGTTCCAGCTAAATCACAATTGATAAAACCAATATAGCTTGACTGTTAAAATGAGAGGCAAGAGCATGGATCTTTCTTCTTGCCAGCCGAATTCAGATTACATTATGCGTATAAAATTGCCTAGAAAGTCCAAGCCTTACAACTGTTTTGCAAAATAGCTGACTTCCAATACTGTTCTGTAAATGGGAAAACAAACACACAGTCTTAACTATAATCTGTCAATGTTAGAATAACCTGAGAAGTAATCAAAGAGTAGATACTACAGGGTCCATTTTCCTTTTAAACTGTATTGTTTATAGTTAATGCTACATAACTTTGCTTCCCTGAAGACTATTATAACTGGCAAGCTCTTCCAAATGTGATAAGACTTGCTGACTAACAAATGCAAAGCAAATTTTTTAAAGATACACACCAAGAACTATAGTCAGGAGAATCCCCTGGTGCAGTTTGCAAGCAGGGTGCGAAGCATTCCTGTGCTCCTGTGAAGCAGGATAGGGACAAGCACCCTCCAGGTGCTTCAGAATGAGGCCAGTGCCAGCATTACCACTTCTGGCTCACTCCTTCCTACACTCAGGAAAACAAATTTGAGATCAGTCTTAGCCCTCAAGCACAGCACTGCTGCCAGGCACATAGCACTGTTCAGTGACTGCACCAGGCTGACTGCGAGCTGCAGGACTGCATGCTTTGGGACATACATGGCTCTCTCTGTTCCTCCATTCTTCCTCACCTTGTATGTCACAAGGCATCAAGTTATCACACCAGTCTGGAACCTGCAGACCAGTGTTTCTTTCTCTTCCTTAGCCATACAATTGCTGGGATAGGTTCCTTCCCCACTGCTAATGTACTAGGTTCAGATGCAGTTCAGGCTTAGCATTTTTTGGTGCCAGAAAGCTCAGAGACAACACAAAGCCAAGAGTGAGGCTCTTCAGCTATTCATGGCTGTAAGTATAGTATAACATAACATTACTGCTTAACAACATCTCAAAGGAGCTATTTGTTTATGGTATTTAATGAGGAAGGCTATTCCCAAGCCTTTACAGCA
Source organism: Lagopus muta (assembly GCF_023343835.1). Classification (NCBI taxonomy): domain Eukaryota; kingdom Metazoa; phylum Chordata; class Aves; order Galliformes; family Phasianidae; genus Lagopus; species Lagopus muta. Next base: position 10,590,604 of record NC_064438.1, on the reverse strand, counting down.
GATGAGCAAGATATGTCAAACAAGTAAGATGCCTATATACTTTAAGATGGTCCCAAAACTAAACATTTTAATGTCTTCATTTTTGTCTTTTGTTCTGTTTTTGTTGTTGTTGTTTTGTTTTCTTTATCTTCAGATATTCATCAGGCAGATAGGGCCTTTTTTCTTAATATTAAAAAAAAAAAAAGTATTTTCTACAGAATTCCACATTTCAAAATATGCATTCTGAAAATAATTAAGCTTCCTATACAAAAAAGGCTACACTAGCAGTTCGATCTCTGAGTACTATGCATCACATACTCTGAAATATGTCCCTGACCCAAGATTCAGGGTGAATTCTTAATCATTAAAGATGAAAGATGATGCTTCATCATTTAATAAAAACCTGTTCCTAACTAACACCCACCCACAAATATGAAATATCAACATTTAATGAAGAAAGGTCTAGTGAATCAAGTTGAATAGATTGTTTAGATTTGTCTATTTGTTCACAGTTTAAAGTCACTCCAACTTCTCAATTACTATAATGGATAAACTCAAACTTACTTCAGGTTAAAAGCCAGAATTCTTTTGTGACTTCTAGAGTTCAACATAAAATATTATGCAGCGTATCTCTGGGAAGTAATATAACATGTTTCTGCAGCATAATATACAATTAATGTAAAGCTATAGCGATAAAACTATCAGAATGAAAAGCTTAGGAAAAATCTTGAATTCTGGCAGACTCGCACACCCCCAAAATACATAAAGTACAAGTGAAACGCAATTATTTTTATTGCCTCTGAGCTAAACTGCTGACCTACACTTTAACATCCTGAATATAGGAACAAAGATATTTTACCCATGTATTCAAAGAAAAAACCTGTTGAGTTCATATTCCTCCTGAGTGCTACAAAATGATGGCAAATCAATAGGCACTACTTTGCTAACATCATCCTTTGGATCCAGTCAACTAGCAACATTTGAAAATCCTCCCTTGAAACAGCATACGGGTACACAAAAGCAGCTGTGATTTAGCTTCTACCAACAAATCAAACTAATTGTACCAACAAAGCAAACTAATTTACTCTCAGTTTTATTACAGGTGGAATATAAATCACTAACACAAAAAATACTTACATTATGATAAGATAGACCTCCCTTCCTTAAGCTATGATTCTTTACTGAATTGCTATAGGGTTAACCAAGTGAAATGAAAAGAACACAAGGTCATTGAATGAGGTTATCATTAATGCCATGAACTATGCTACAGCTAGATTTATTATTTATAGCTGTATTGGCAGAGCACTCTTCTCTCTTCTGTAGCATGCTGTTCATGGAGCTTACTACAAAAAAAAAAAAGATTTCCAAAACTGTTTTCAACTCCATCGAAACCATTATATTCTTGGATGGATTTTCAAAATTCATAAAGCAGAAATTCAGAAGCACAACAATAAAGAATATTCAACTCTCAATCTGTATCACAGATAACGTGCATTTGTTCTATAGAGTTTCTTAGGTGTTTGTCTGAATGTTGTAGAGAGCCTTGACATGCAAGTTCCTGATGTCATCCAAATAAAAACTGATTGTAGAGAATGTAGGATTTAAGTAGGACAAGATCTGCAACAATAAGTAGCCTGTAAAATACAGAAATTTTTCACTTCACTAGGAATGTTTATCAGGCAGGAAGTTCACTTTGCGTGATGTAGGTGGGAAAAGCCAGAAATGCAGAACAGGCCCTTTATTATTAGCAGCAGATACTACAGGAAGCCATCGAACAAGAAGAACTGAGCACTTACATAAGATGTCTAAGAAGCACAATGACATGTAAATCACTGATCAGACAAAGCATTTAAAGCATTTGTAGTTAAGCAAGATTTTGTGATGACGAACTTGAGCACAATCTTACAAGTTGTGCATGCTTACAAATGGGTTGCTGGTTCTTGAAGAGTCAACATACTAATAAAAATGGAGAGACAAGTTTCATGAGGATCAGCACTGATAATAGAAATGGCTACAAAGTATAGAAGGCATGCAGATACAGAGTAAGCAGAAAGGTGTCTTGTAACAGCTAATAAGAATTGGTAGTGCTAGAAAAATAGACTAGAATGAGGTAAAAAGAGAATAGTTTTACACAGGCTAATTCACAGAAATCCCATCCCTAGGACTCACTCACTTCGGTGTTTCATGTTTAAGAAAGAAGAAAGATGAAACAGGAAATATTTCAATAAACTACCATGCAACCAAATCTAGTTGCTGCCCCAAATTCACTAGAAAAGAAATCTAGAGCTTAAAGTCACATCAACAGATCACAACAAGATAAACAGATCCTCATTGCATAGAGAATACAAGTGGAAAGAGGTCCTTGGGTAACTGAATGAGAAGGAATACACCTGTGTAATTTTGCCCAACTGTTCTATTATTATTATTATTATTATTTGTTTATATGACTAGATAGAACTATTTCCCTGCCTTCAACTCCAATAACTAAATCACACAGTTCTGGGGTAATTCTAGATACTTAGGGTAGAAGTCTGACAAGCTGATATAATCTGTTCCTCAAAGTCATGTTTGAGGTTGTATTTATTAAAAACACAACATATGAATGCAATATTAGACACGTGCTGAAAGACTCATCATTGCATCTTGCACCTCAAATGCAGTGTTATCAAAACAACTCTTTTCAGTTGTATAGAAGTAACGTGAAGTTCGAGAAGCAAAATCCAGTACATAGATCTTAAAATAATTTAGTCCCTGAGCAGGTAAAAATGCATCTTGCTTTATAAAGATCATTACACTGCCTTCCTTACTATAGTAGAAATTCTTTCTTACTTGAAATTTTTTGCCAAGTGCTTTTTTTTTTTTTTTTTCCATTTGAAGTTGTACCTTCCATTAAAAAAAAACATTATAAATTTCCATATTTTTCATCATAATATGCCTCTATATTCCACGAAAGCCTGCATGTTTTTTATCTTGATTGAGGAGAAAAACCAAGTGGAATCACTGCAGTTTCTGGAGTAAAACAAACAAAGAAAAAAAGCCACACACCTCTCTTGCTGCAAGTTTCAATTTTCAACTTTTGACAAATATTCTGTTAAATTAGCAATTCAGTCCAATTTTTTTTCTTCCAGTTCCCAGAATTTTTTAGCATCATTTCAATCAACACGTCTTTGCTTACTGGGCAAGCAGCGGAGTACTTAGAGTTGTGAAAGACATGGTTCCCACCACTTCATAGATGGAATGCTTTGGTCCTAGAATTTTGAAGATAGCCTCAGAAGTGTTTCTTTTCCACTTGGTTACTGAAAGCCTGTGAACAATTAACCTAGAATATCCTGAAGCCTGTAACAAGATGATATTCATAGAGTCACAGAAAGGGGGTGGGTTGAAAAGGACCACAGTGATCATCTATAGTTTCAACCCCCTGCTATGTGCAGGGTCACCAACCACCAGACCAGGCTGCCCAGAGCCACATCCAGCCTGGCCTTGAATGCCTCCAGGGATGGGACACATGCAGTGAGCAATTCTCCAGCCGCCATTACCTACCATACAGAAATAGAAAATAACATTGCAAGAAATTAAACAAGTTAAAGGAAAAAAAATATTTAGGGTAAAAAAAAACAACCACCACTACCACCAGAATGCATACTGAAAGAAATCCAGACCTCTCCAGAATTGATTGCCACCTTAGCAATTGCTTAATAGGTGAGGGCATAAAAGGGGCACGAAAGTCTTAATTTATGTAACAGGACACCAAAGTAGATACTTTAGAGAAGTTATCAGGACACCTGCAGATACATGGCACAGTTTAAAGAGCAGAGCAAGGCTATAAATATGCATGGAGTGACCTCATTCATATTGTTCTTTCATAGATCTCAGGTCCTTAGAGAACAGAAAAAGGAAGAACGTAACAAAAGGAGGAAGAACTGACTTTTGGTTAAAAACCGGGAGACAGGAAACCTGGATTCTGTGGCAGAGCCAAAATTAGAAGCCCTTTATGGCAAACCGTTCTGATTTCAGGTGGATCAAGAGAAGGAAGTGATTTTCAGAGATCTTAACTACATGTACCTAGAGTTCAAAGACTTGTCTGATTTCTCTGCCTCACCTTCTTCATCTGAAACACAGTGATTAAGAAAAAAAACACTCTCACCTATATCAATGGCATAAAATTCTGTAAGAAAAAATAATAGTATTAAAAAATTTCTATATTTATCACCTAGTAAGGCTCATCTTTTTGGTCCTCAGAGCATTCACTTTAAAAAAAAAAAAAACAAAAAAACAACAAGCTTTTAAATATTTAACATTGCCTTTGCTCCTATGCAAGCTGAAGTTATAACCCAGAGGATTATCTTTCATTTTTAAAACTGTAAGGATGTTCAGAGTATGTATTGAACAGTTTAGCAGTATTACATTTCTGAGGCTCAGGAAGAAAGACTAGCTCTACCACTGCTATCACTTCACTTTCAAGAGTGCCTCCCAGATTTATAGTGCAAATTTCAACATTTTTCAGCAAGATAACTTTACCTTTGCTTCACTTTTACATTCCTAATTTCCATGGAGAATCCTGCTATGTTTAAGAAGCGGTGTATTCATGGGTTTTGTTGTTTTTGTAGTTTAAGTACTAATTGCACTGAATTTCTCTCAGTTATGATAGTGAGCTGAACATATAATCCAGGAAAACAAAACCAGCATCCTATTTTGCTCTTTATTATGAGCACCTTTGTTTAGCTGAATGGCTTCTGATTGAGTACTCTAACTGCTAATTTTTGTTTACTATGCAATATGGAAAGTGTAAGAAACCATGACTACCATGAAAAAATGGGTACATTGTTTTAATTGAAAGCAAACAAAAAGGCTGATGAACTTTTATTACAAAGAAATGGAGGACAGGGACCTAAGAGAAAGACCATTTCTTTTACATTAGCTTTCCCACCTGGAAAACTCACCAGAAATATGAGAAAAGCAATTCCAACAGGAAAGACATTTGTAAAGAGTCCATTTTCAGAAGCTATACTGAAACAGCTGGGGGCAAGAAAGAGTATTTACTTATTGTATGATCTCACTACATACAGTTGTCCTGCTGGGCCATGCACTTCCCCAGAGCATAGCACTTGCCACTGTACGAAACTTTTCCCACATGACTTGCAATAAGATACAGTGAAGAGTCAATGCAAGGTGCATATTTTCTTAAACGTAGTGTAGTGGAGTCCTCCTGCCTCCCTGCACACAGCAGAACTGACTTGCAGGCAGGTTCCCTTTTCAGCAGTTTCTAGCCTACAGATTCAGAACTTTCAGAACTTTTCAGTTCTGTGCTGTTACATGTGAGCACCGTATGCACTGTTACTTCTCCACATTTCCAATCACTAACATGGGCAGTCTGCAGCTGACATCCTCATTTGCTTGCAAGAAAAGTTTGCCACCATCAACTTGGATCAGCCCTTGCCATCCATGGGTCTTACTGCCTTTGGTCACACTTGTATCTATTTTTCTGCAAGAGGCTTCACTGACCCATTTTGCAATGGAAGTTTTTGCACAGAGGTTGGTCTACTATTAAACTACAATTCAATTTCCAGAAGTAATTAGTTATTACTAAGAAATTAAAGCAGATCTCTAGCACCTTATCTGATCAGAGCATTTCCAAGTGCAAGTCATTAATCTGACGGCACTGCTGTGCACCACCGATGCAATATTCCACAGCTTCATCCCATGGAATAAAAATTAAAACTAATGAGTGACAGTATTCCTCATCCCTGTTTATTCCAGTCCAGTTCACACCTGGTTACCTAGGATTTCTAGGACTTGCTGGTTTCCAATACACAGAATCAAATATATGGTCCTCATTTACTTCGCATCTGGGATCCCCAAACTGCTTTCCTCCACCTAACATTCCTTACAGAAGACAGTGTACCCAAATTGTCTTTCTGCAACTGAAAGCCCAGTGGTGTTATCAAAATATCTGCTAAAAGATTCAGATAGTGAAAAACAGAAATACCAAAACTTGTTGAGAAGAAAAGCCCCGTATTCTGAGAATGCATGTCAGCAGCCAGTTGACTGCAGGAAAGAAGATTTTGCCTAACGACAACTAAGAAAAATAATGAAATTTAAATCCTTCCTGCGTCTGATTTTACCCCTGCATTCAGCAGCTCATAAAATCAATTATGCTACATATCAAGACTGTAGCTCAATGAAAACCTAGAATGATTGTATTCATTATCCATTTTTCCCTTTCCATGAAGCCTCCATTATCACAGATGTGAAACTATGCTACAGATACTAGCTCCCAATCTGGAGCCAGATTCTAAAACCTCAATTGATTAATAGAGCAACCAGTACTTCCAGTTCCCCGTGGGGACAGGCAAGATTCTACTGAAACTTTAAAATTAGTACCACAGCTACAAGTAGAGGCAGTGAATGAGGTTCAGTAAATTTATATTTATAATTTCCAATAGCCTTCAGAGTAGAGGGAGTGCTAGAGATTTCCATCATGACAACCAATCCAGTATACTATCATTGCTGTACCACAAGCCAGCTCACCCATTTAAAACAGTCACTACGTGTTTACTGTCATTATTTACCAGTGAGAATGTAAGCAAATTCAAGAAAGGTGTTTAAAAATGACTTTTTTATTCACCTTTGGATCTTAAATAACAAAGTAGCTTTGGGAGCATTTAGTCACTTAAGTCTGCATGAGAAGAGTACCACTTACCGCTGAACAGGTAAAGGAAGGGAATCTAAGTGGTCCTCACCCTTAAAAGCCATACTTTATCCCCTTATGTATTCTTCTCCATAGGTCACAATCTAGAAAGAAAAAAGTCATTTAGTAAACCTCAGAAAACTCAGGCCTCTTCAGTCCAACATGGATGGTATTCTCTACTAATTTGTGGAGTTAACGCATTAGAAAAAATTCAAAAGACTTTTTTCCTCAGGATACCACACAACTCCAGCAAATAACCAGAGCCAGTAAGTACATTAGGCACTGGGCTACCCAATCTAGTGGCTGATCTAGTGGATGGCAATCCTGCCTGCAGCAGGGCATTGGAATTAGATGACCTTTCTAACCCAAGCCATTCAATGATTTCACTGCATAAAAAATACAGGGTTCTGTACATTAAGAAACCTCTTGGACTACTATGCAGGTCAGAGGCATCTGGGCTGAACACTTTGCTGAGTCAGTACAGCTATTACTTAGCCTTGTTTTTCAGCCATGTTGCATTAATTAAACAAATTTCTTCTCAGTGCAAGATTAATTCTTCAGGCTATCATGAGAAAGAGAGCTTAAAAGTTAAAGCAAGTGCGCTGTCACATGATTTTGAAATCTTATAATATTACATTTACAGAAAAATTACTGTTGTCCAAGTTATACAAGTATTGGATCATAGAATCACAGAATTGCTCAGGTTGGAAAAGACCTTCAAAATCATCAAGTCCAACAGTTAAAAAAAGATCCTTCTACATTAAGTAATTTTGTTTTCCTAGTAGCTCAAAATGCTATACACATCTTTCTCAATGTTTTGCCTGAGAAGAATCCTCCAAATAGCATTGTACAGGATAAAGTAAGAAAGTACCAAGGAAGTGGAAACCATCTCCCTCCCACAATCCTCTTCTAAGAGAGAAGAAAAAGCACACACAGACACACACACCTTACATTAGGGCATTATCCATTATAAAACAATGAATATTTTGAACAGAAACCAGATGCTTTGGTCTACAGAAATAATGTAGCAATTCCCACTTATCCACATGGGTGAAGGAACTGCTAATGTAAAATATTTTAAGGAAGAGATTAATCCATGACTCAAGAAGAATGAGGAGATAAAAAATTTGGAGGAGGCAGGAAGAGTGGAGAAAACAATGCTTTCTTAGATGTGAAGAAAAGCCTGAGATAAATAGATCTCACTCAGAGAAAATACTTGAAGTGAGAAGTTAATGCTGTATCTGTCACCAACTAAGGGAGAATGGTTTTTTGATGCAATCACTTGTGAAATTCTGCCATTTTGTATTGTCTACTTCCTGCAAGCTGAGTCAGTCAGTATTCAAGAATTTTGCCACTCCAAATTGCTCCTAATGGATGCCGAGATAAGTCCTCAGCATCCTTCCTACCCACTTGATCTTATTGTTAATGCATGTCCCTAATACTTAGGGTTATTAGAACCAAAATAATGTGTTCTATGTGCTACATGCTCAGCTCACTACTAGCTCCAAATTACTTGAGCAATGTTGCCTCTGTCCTACCACTTCAAATCTTCCCAGAAGTACAAAAACAATTCTAACACATATATCAGTACACTCTTTTAAATAGGTGCACATGAGAAAAATGCACTCTGCCTTTTTTAAAGGGCAATTTCAGTAATGAAAAACTCTATATTTTTTTAATTACAAGTGTACAATATTTGATAAAATATACATGAATTTTTTTAGTCTTTGTCAAATAGACTTAAGAATATCAAATGCAAATAACCATAGAATCAGTTTTACTGCAAATAGCTGATGGGCACTATCTCCACGTGGGGACAGGACAATCAAAGATAAATATATCCGTACAAAATCTTAATCTCTGGGATGAATTTTCCTACCATGTAAAGAGAGAAGTTTCTTTCAGTCTGCAGAAATGGGCTTAATGGACTCTGATCTCCTGTTCAGCACCAGGTGCAGGACTCACCATCTTCTACAAAATGAACAGCTCCTCAGCAAGCTGAAGCTGTTTCACCATTAGCTGAGCCCACTAGTAGGATACCCACACATACACATCAGAGCATCTGATGCATTCTATTACTTACAAACATGACACCATAGACAGATAAATTAGATTACTGCATCTCATCGTTCTCTGTAAATCAGAAACATTCAGCTTTTTCTTGCTTTTAAATGTTGGCTGTCTACAAAACACGTATACATATTACAGCTAATAGACTAAAAACATAACCAACTCCTACTTAGAGGTCATTCATGTTCCAGAAACAACAAAATACCTCACGCATATCTTAACCTATCTCAAAATTATGATTAGAATTCAGCTCAAGATTTTCAGCCCAAGCTGGAGTGTACATAAATGTTACACACATTGCATATATGTATAACATGCACTCATAAGAATAAATTTATCTACTTTGTAGATACTCACAGGAAGCATTAGCAGAAGCTATGTCTTTTTTCGTCAGCTTTCACTGAATGCTGGATCAGGCCTGCAGCTGGCCAGACATGCTGCCTAGGCAAATGTACCAAAAATAACACTGCCTCTGATTTGCAATACTGGTCATTTTGGTACAAGTTTGAGTAGCACCCTTGTGCTGAAATAATAAAAAATACTTATTCCTGGACTTAAATAAGGCCAACTTTTAATAACTTCCATAGGATTTTACATAAATGTCTCTATATACGCTTGCATCATCATCATAAATAAGTTACGATCATGTTTAATTCTCCTGGTAGATAGCAGTGTGTATTCAAGGCAGACTCTCTTCATGTCCTTCATCTTTCTCTTTGTCCTGTCAACACTGAATTAGTTTTTAAAATGTTATTTCCTTACATTTAATTAGATGTAGATAAGACCACAAACCACGTACTATTCCCACTGAAGACAGCCAAAATCTTCTTTCAGAAAACTACCAGAAAAATAAATAAAAAGCTTCTTTCAGAAAACAAAACCTCACCCTGCAACAGCATATAAGGACTGCTTACAGAAAGAGCAGTGAGAGTAGAAAACATTTGTGGTAAAAAAAACAAAACAAAACAAAAAAACAAAAAAAAACAAAAAAAAAAAAACCCAACTAAGAAGAGGTAACTTGCTCATATACGTGCATCATACCTTGGTGCTACAACTTAAAGCTCACTGTTTAGTCTACCTATATGTTAAAGGAGGAGACTCAACCCAACAGGAACCAGACCTTCCTAACACAGCTATGCATCAAGCTGCTGGTTCCAGAAGACCGAATTCTTTCTGCATTACAGGAACTCCCTTCTGGGAGTCTCTTCTTCCTCCCTTTTAGTATGAGAGCAGCTTCTGAAGCACAAGACAGCTTTTAGTGCCCCAAGAAAAACGTTATTTCTTCTGGGAAAACAGAATCAATCTTGCCATATCTTCCAGTTTAACTTATTTCTCCATCCCTCAGTGTAACTTGTGGAATTAATTAAGAAATAGGGAGGATCTTAATTCTGTTTCTCTTAAATAAATTTGTCTGAAAACATCACAGTAACAGCACATATTCAAGGTGAAATAAGTGTGACTTATTAACTCCTACTACTGGTAGCCTTCAGGAAGCTCTTCATCACAGAATGATGCTCTGAATAATTAAGTTCTGGCTGTCACACAATTAAATTCACATTTTGAACTCATTCACTGCTCACACGTCCATCCTTGTAAAAGCTTAAATCAAAAGGCAAATCCATGAACTTTTGCCATCCCACATCTAACAGCCTAACATCACAGTTTCAACAGTAACGTCTTAAAGTAAGGACAATGAAGAACATCATTTCTCTTTCTGAGAGACAGAAAACCATGTATCTAGCATGCAATTATTAGTAATCATCAGAATTAGAACAGTGTGTTACCTGCAAGTAGCACGGTCAGCCCGAGAACAAGTCATTAGCCAGAAGTCATTTTAGACTATACCTCATTTGATTAATATTAACAGTTCCTGTCCATATTAAAGCATGGTATCTGTTCTGCCAAACACAGCCTGTCCTTATTTTACAATTCTGGGAGTCTGGGAATCATTAGTTATTATTATTATTCTGGTACACGGAGTAACTGTTAATGGAATGTCACAAATCAAATTAAGAGCATAGTTTTGACAATATTTATGTGATCAGCTGGAAAGTAAACACATACACCGTGCCCTTCAGCAACATGCCTGGTCCATCTGAAGCTTTTCATACTGGCCATTTGAGGTCTCAGGATCCTGTGGTAATTTTGCATTTTAACAGATTTTTACCGGCATGAATTATAAAAGTCAACTCAATATTAAACCGGGTGTCACAAATCTAAGAAGCCATAAAACCAAAAGCAAGGAGTAATGAAGAGTCCTTCTAACTGTGCATTAAATTGTGTTCTATTAGCACGGGACCATATATGCAATTGTACGTACCACACTTCCAGAGAGCAAAGTTCAAACCAGAGTAAGAAGAATAAGAAGGAGGGTTAACAAGTGTTACCTGCAGTATTCATTCACGTTAACTGTTCTTGCAGAACCAACAACCAAATGTGAAACAGTGTTGAGTAGTTAATTAATGTTTTATGTTTCCCATCTTCCTATTGTTTTACAGAGAAGATCTCATTTCAAACAATTGTGTCCATCTTTGACAGGATCCACTGTGCATATAAATAATAACTCAAACTGAAATCTGTGTGGGTTTTCTGTTTTGGATTTCTCATCTTAGCCTGACTGTACGCAGATACACCTTAGAACCTCAAAACAACAGGAAAAGAGAGGTAGACAGAATCTACCCATGTTGAAGATAACCCTGAAAACTACAGAAAGATTACCTCATTTTGGAGATCATAAGTTAGCCAAAGTGCAACACTGCCAACTGTCAAGAATCAAAAGAAGGAAAAAAAAAAAAAAAACCAAGCTTGTCTCCTAGGATTGAGTTTCATTCGTCTTCACATAACGTTTGAAATTCCTTCATTCACATCCTGGTTTTAGAACCTGCAGAATGTTCTCCTTGCACATACAATCACCACAATGCAAAAATCTGCTTTCAAAGCAAGAGATATGAGCTTGTTCATTCAATACCTATATTTTAGCAAGTGAACTGCGTGGAAATCCACTAAGTGGGATACCTGCAGTACAACCAGAAGATCTGATTGTACTGGGAGGGAAAGCAGAGTCCCATGTTACCCAGATAATTCAGCACTATCTGTGACCAAGTATTCATATAACCAGAGATCAGGAATGGGACAGAACTCCAATACTGTTAGCTCTTTCACCAAAGCATATTTTTTTCTTACAACACATCTTTCACAAATTTTCCCACTTAGGTACAAAATCTCAAGAAAGATGGAGTTTACGTCACTGTGTACTGCATTATAAAATATTTCAAATAAGGAGATAGAGAAGGGTGTAACTGATTCTCAACTCCCTTCCCACCTGCCCCTCCACACCAAAAGTTATTTTGGGCAAAAAGCCACTGAGCTAATCATTTAGTTGGCTTTTCTTCTTCTTTTTTTTTTTTTAAATCTTCTCAGTGAAAGTCTTTAAAACCTCCCATTCTGTAAGTGGCACACCAATTTATGTACATGGCAGTATTATGGGAGCAAACTGATTAGCGGTCACATTCCTAGCAATTTGCATTTCAGAGGCAGTTTGGCTGGAAAAGAATCTGCTTTTGAGGTTCAGAAACTGAATAATAGGTGGCAAGTTGGTGCACTCCAGAGCTATATTTATCTTTTATGGAATGCAGAATAATCACCACATAAAAATGTTTATCGGTTCTAAAGGCAGCATTAATGCTGCTTACTGCCATAAAATGCTGAGAGGTACAGATCCACTGCCATAAAATGCTGAGAGGTACAGATCCACTGCGTTCACATTTCCCTTGCTTTTTGGCAGACTGTGAGTTTCCCTTCCTGTTTTAACCAAGGGGAAAACCTGCTTGATATCACCTGCATCAAAGCAAACCTTAATCCAAGCACTCAGAGTAGAGGCATCCCTGCTTGGCAAAGGTCTCTTGGCTTCCAAGGTTTTTCTGAAAATAGATGCTCAGTTTGATGGCCCAGCTTGTCTCCCCACTGGATCACCATGACAACACCTGCCCCCCCCCCACACACACACACTCCTACCCCTCAGCCACTACTTGATGGTGTTCCCTCAGGTGTCCAGCTATCATCAGACAAAGGATAACCTTTTTCAGTTTTCTTTTTTTTTCCTCCTGCGTGACTAGATGCAAGTTGTAGAATCACCAGCTGTAAATTCCATGGCTGGTGGATGCACAGGGCGCAGAGGCTGCACCATCACCACAGGTCACTGGCCAGGGAGTTCCCGCCCTTTTCCCAGCACCTGAGTTACAGACCCGAGGGATTTGCATTGTCAGTGTGAACAAACGGAATTCCCACGCTTTTACCCTTGACAGTGGTCACATGCAAACGCGTTCCAGCCTAAAGACCTACTCATCTCACCTCTCCCATTCTCCTGGAGATGGGACCTCGTCTCCTCCCCAGTCGATTCTCATGGAAAGGGCAGAAATAAAAGGGCTATTGTGTCAGAACACCACTGCATAGAGCACAGATTGCAATCAGAGGGGATATATGCACAGCCTAACCAGCGGCAAGAGAAGAACAATCTGCCATTAGAGCAACAGACTGCAAACAGATTTCAAAGGGGGATCTGTACATGGGCAAACAGCCTGCAGCTGGGCTCAGCGCCTCGTAGGACAGCTGACAGCAACAGGGAATGCTGAACTAAACCTCAGGCAAGCTTGTGGCACAGGTATGTGGCACAAGACAAAAAGTGAGCTGCAAAAGAACTAACATCTAAAGAAAACCACAATGAAAGATTTCTTTGTACATCTCCTCCATGATTTTTCAATAGATCCTCAGGCAAGGAAGTTCTTAGATGCTGCTTTAAATGGGAAGGGCATTTATTCACCCCTCCCTTCTTACACTTCTGCTATGTTACTTTTAAATTGAAACTCAAGTACGTAAACCTTACTGTTTTTTTTCTTTAAACTGATGTTTTTTCATCAAGTTCCTTTGATTCTCCTACTGAATGTGTCAGATCTGGACAATGACTCTGCTTACTCCATGGCCTCACCTCACTCAAGCCAAGTTCCACTTCCATGTGTCAGCTTTGCTTCTCAGAAGAAATGTCTACAGAGTACAGCAGTTTTACTGTTATTTGTAAGCATGGTACACGGGCTTTTAGGTAGGGGGCTATTCCCCCTACAAACACAAAAAGAGTCCCAATTAAGCTTGAAATGAGAAGAGAGAAAATAAAGCCACCTCTCTCTTCAGGTAGGAAATGAAGAGACAGAAATTAAGTGACTTAATTTAAGCCAAATTTTACACAATCCAATCTTGTAGTTTTTTTACCAGGAGAATATGATAACCTAATATTTAACAGCTTTGATAAATGGAATAGAATAAGGACATGTAAAAGTGACTTGCCTGCTGCAAGGAAAGAGGACAATAACACCTGCACATCTCTGTCTACAATCCATTTTCTGTAACAATCCATTTTCTGTCAGACAGGAAGTCTGAAAGACATTTTTTACTTATATTGATATTCTCCTACAGAAAAAAAAAATATAATATCTGACATTTTAAACAGAGATGAGCAAAACAATATTATTAATTCAGGTCACAGCCCACACTTCCAGAATCTTTATTGGAAGTATTACAAGGCATTACATGGTAAACAATGGTGGTATTTCCACAATATTTGCCAGCAACATTAATTTTCTCCATTTTGCAGAGTTAATATCCAATTGCTTTTGTTGACACAACTATGAAAATCTTAAGACCAACTTTAGTCCAATAAGTGCACATTTACCTAAAAGATAAAAGCTGAAATCTAATACCACCTCTCTTTAGTTATTGAGCAGTCTCTATTTTAATTATCAACAAACTTCTTACTTCTGTCACTAAAATTTACCATCCTGTTTTCTTCTACATATTGGGTAAGAGAAACAAAAGGACATTAGAGATCTACAGAAAAGTTAATAGGGAAGAAAAACAGAGTTACTTTAACAGAATACTGCACCAGGGAAGCCAGCTTAGCAACAAGTGTGTGAACCTGTACCAGTCTTCATGCTAATTGCCTTAAAGAATCTCTTCTCTAAGAGACAAATCCACTTGAGTAACACAAACTTCCTACAAGCTGAAAAAAGAAGCAGTAAGCTTGTGCCTGTATACAAAAAACACAACAGTTTTAGCACAGCAAGGATTGAATATTGTTTTGGGATTTTTTCCTCCAATAACTCCAATTACCTCCCCCAGACAGTATGCCAGCAGAAGTCTGTAGCCTATCCAATATAATTCTACACAGAAGTCAAGTAACAAAGCAGCAGTGGGGTTTTTCCTTTCTTCTTTTACTAAATTAGAAACTGCTGCCTTTGTATTTCTGAACTACTATCAAGAGTATCCAGTTAGATATTTTCTCCCTGCATCTTTCACAAAGAGTGATGTGAAGGGCCAAAAACTTACAACAACAATGCAGATGGGGAATCCCCAGAAGAACTAGAAGTATAATGAATTGCTCTGTAGGATTGCTCCCATATTCAGTGTCTCCAGGACAGGTATAATGCGGTCAGACCACATCAGAAAGGCTCAGGGGGACTTGCCCTATACACATTAGACTTATGCTAGAGATCAAGCCTTGTTTTGGGAAAAGCTTGGAGAGAAAAGTGCAAAACGTACTTCAAACCAACGTGCTGCATTCAGCCTCTGTCAAACTCAAACACTGTTGAGTTCTAGGGGAACTGACAAAGTTCAGATGGTGTTGTGTGATGTTTTTTGTTTTCCTTTTCTTTTCTCCTCCTATTCTAAAACCTGAGTTTCTAAACTGAAGGGTCAAGGAAGAGTACATAAGTTAGTAGAGTTTTGTATGTTTTGATTTTAAAAGTGACTGTGTAGAAGCACTGCTTTGAATTTGGAAGGCGTACAAATTATGGCCTATATCTTCTGTCTCATTTGTAACTCCCAAATACGTAGCAAGTTGCTAGACTCCAGCAACTTATATATCAGCACAACTACAGAAATTGACGGCGCTGCTCAGTTGATGATCGCTGGCTTATTACACAAAGGAACTGGCAAGCAAGTTTTGAGAACAAGATAAAACGCTTCATCACTGTTCCAGGATGGCCATATCATATGATTTCACCATTTTCTAAAAAGTGATATTAAAAAATAATTTATTTTTTTCTTTCAAGCTGTACAAGTCTCATTGCAAAAGATAACTAATATTTTGATAAATGTCTTCTTATCATCATGAGTTTTTAAAAGTTTATGGTGGAACAAGTAGAGAAACATACACCAGAATTAGCAGGAAGTAAAAGTTTCAGAGCCAAGCTTTTGCTGTAAGCAGCCAAATTCAAGAAATTCCTAATTATTAAGCTTGAAAGTGTTCAGATCTCAGACTATTTTTCCTTCTCATAGAAAAACATCACCATAACCTTGAACTTTTATCTACAATTTTGGCTAGAGCCTTGCTATTCCTTATAGCTATGCCACAGAATTTCCTTACTAATACTTCACTGAAAGTCAAAAAGATGCACAGCAGCGTCATCTTCAAAACAGCCTGGTCACTCCCTTCCATTGCGAGTCTCTACACTACTAATCCTCCACGGAGGGGAGTTAAAAGGCCAGGGACACTTTTAAGCATGAAAATTCTTCCTGAATGTCCATTTCCAGAAGTCTGGTATTGACCATTTCAGTGGAAACAGAACAAAACTTAGCCAAGACTAATCCATTGATCTAAAACTTCAGTCTTCAGTCTCATTTCTATTGTTACATGCAATATATGGGAGCAGACTACCTCCCACTTACAAGAAGACAAGCATTGCAAAGCAAACTCCAAAATCTCTCCAGAGACGTCATTTCACCAATGCTACCCTGCTCACCTACAGTAGAGACTTTATAAGTTTTATGCTCCCATTTTTCATGATAAGTCCCCGCAGACAACTCTACCCACTTCCAAAAACCCATCATCTCCTACCACTACCCATACCAATAATCAGTCTCATCAATAAAATTGATATGTTCCTAACCCTTCGTGAGGATAGAGCATATATTCCATCCACAAATACGCCTGTTATTTTTTTTCCAGTGTTCATAAAGCTTAAAGAATCTATCAACAAATCCACATTTACATCATCTGGACCTCAGAACTGCCTGCACCAAATTACTCTTACATTATGCCAGTACATATCTGAGGGCCAGGCATGTGAAGTAACTCACTGAGTATTGCCAATAGGCATTTCCTCATGTGCTAATATCATGGCATCCAAGAAGAGGGAGGATCTGCTGTCTGAATAGCCTAGGAGGCGATTCAGTCCCCACCAGCAGTAGATAATGAACATATCAGTTTACATTTAAATACAAGTTATTTGGGCAAGACTCAAGACAGAAGCTTCAGAGGCACTGTGTGTGACGTTTCAGTCAGGGCCTATATGAAAGAAGATTTTTGAAACTATGTGCTCTCTACCTTCACTACCATGGCTTTAATGCCACATATCAATTTGAAACTGGTGTGGATGGACCAGCTTTGACAGCTTCTGCCATCACATACCTCAGTGAAAAACCCTCCCCAGAAGTTCAATCAATGCCCCCATAGCAGTCCCAAATACTGAAAATTATTTCTTAAGTTCAATAGCTACAACCAGCAACATGTACATACAAGCAAGAAAAGGGACATCAGTGAACTGGAGGAAAAAAGTTTAAATTATTGCAGTGTTAAATGTAAATCAGTTCTGAGATCCAGCCACCTAATTGTCCATTAAGATATCAAAACAGATGCTTCTTTTAATTTTATAGTCTTCTAAAAGGGAACTCAAGAAAATGCCGAGCATTACTCATAGTGGATCTACAGGATGGAGCTTTTGACTCATGACTCATCCAATATAAGTGAAAGCAGTTCATAAGCAGAATCTGAAAAGTTTCAAAGCACAAGACAAATATACCTTTAAATAAACCATTTCAATAAAAAGGAAAAAAAAAATCATTTACAGGAAGCAGAGGACAGCGGTTACAGCTAAGGAATGAAAATAAGGAAGTCATCCCGCTTTCTACAATAAGGCTTGTCACCAACTTTGGTGGTGACATATAAGATGACAATAAAAGAGAGAAAAGTCAAATCTCAGAAGGGAAGTGCCACTTGTTCCCATGCACTCACCTCAACTCAGAAAGCAGTAAGCACAGAATGGATGACGTTAGAAGCCATGTCAGCAAACTGCACAAAGGAACACACTCCTTAGTAACAGAAGTTAAAGCTATCCCTAATTTAAAAAAAACAAACAAACAAACATCATCATCTTGTACCTCAGGACAGTTGCTACCTACATTGATGTATCCTCTTCAAATAGGATTGAAATTAGACGTTCTGATTCTAGATGAAGACCAACCTCTTCCAGGATGTCAGAGAACAGAGCAGGAGAACTAGAGGTAAGCTTTAGGCCAGAAGAAATCAGTAAGAAAGACAAACATATTGAAATACCCAATAGCCCTAACGGTAATATCAGTAGTGAAATAAATCCAAAACATGTGGTATATTTAGGGGTTAAGATCTTGCTAAAATTGCATGTACAAAACAAATTTCTGCAAATAATTATCAGGTCACATACTCATAAAAGTCAAGAGAAGCTATTTTATTACTTCTTCATCTTATTTACAGAATAGAGACAATGTTAGTCAGCACAAGTAGCTATTTGCAAGCAAGAAGTCTTCAATCAGTAAGAAAGGAATGTAATTAAAATGAGGGAAATCCAAAGCACAGTTATACCTACCAATCATGTCATCTAAATCGTACTATTTTCTTCACTAAAAATAAAGCTTTGAAACAAAGATGCCATATTTTATGCAAGTTCTTGATTACCTTTCTGCCGAGGGAGCATGTAATTTACAAGAAAGAGGACTTAAAGCTTTAAGTGCCTCTGACTTAATTCAGCATGCTGTATTGATGGTCCCATTTAGATGATTCCATTTTAGGCCCCTCTAACGCATTAAAGGCATGACTTACTCACATCCATTTGGCTAATGATCCCCTACTGCTCTAAAGTAAATGACAGCTATTTACAGTAAATTATTCAATTAGATAGAGGGAAGTGCAGCATTCATTTTATATTGTTTGACATGGCAAAACAGAAGTGTGCAAGAAGGCAGGTGGGGCATTTTAATCTTTCAGAATCAATTGTTTAATCCACAGCAAGAAAATGCACTCTGCAATACTCATCACCGTCATGATGTTATTGTAAACATTCTAAGAGACACTGATTTTGCAACTTAAGATAATACAGTTCTGCCCACTTCAGAAGTCACTCATCACACTACACAAGGAGTGCCGTTAGGCAGCATCTTGTACAACTGCTTCCTTTGTAAGCGCAATTTCAAATTGCACACAATGAGATTTCTCTTTCTTTAAACACATGCCACCTGGCACCTAGGAAACCAAATTTCTTTATAAAAAAAAAAAAAAAAAAAAAAAAAAATAATAATAATAATAATAATCTGGGGAATCTACAGTCCTGACTCTCAATTAATTGTAATGGGATTTATACTTCTAAGTGTCTACCTTACTTTCAGAGAGAGGTCTGAATCTCCTAAGATGTCTGGGCAGAGGGATAATTTCTTCTTCCCTGGATTACAGTGAAAGGACAGCTCAGCTCCCTCACAAAATAAGGAAAGGGATTCAGAAAATTAATTAAATAAAGGACATGACTGTTAAAGGAGGAATTCTCCTTATTGTGGGTATGAGAACAAAGTCCAAGGCATAAGTAAGGCTACTATGCCTCAAGGCTGCCAGCAACCATGTTTGCACAGCTCCCACGTTGCTAGCATTTAAAAGAGAGGGGGGAAGTGAACTGGCATCGTGCCTGAGCCCTCCTAGCTCACCGATTTTTGGAGTTTATCTCATGTGAATCTGGACCACTGCAGAATAAGTACCAGGCACCCCAAATAGAAGAACACTGGCTAACTTGCCAATGCATTTAATTTTCCTTGGGCAGAGGGCCAAATTCAGCAGACACAGATCCTACTAATTTTAATGGAAGTTACACTTGCCTATGCCAGCAAGTGAAGTTTGCCCCAGGGACTGTGAGCATCGCACTATAGAAAATACAACTGTAGCCAGCTTTTTAGATTCAAAGTACATATTTGAATGGCTACAGAATTGACTACTTAGCTTTCCTTTGCTTCACTGCCTCTGAAACTGCTGGCACAATGTAATGCCTCCTGCTCTTCATATGTATTTACATGCTTCTCCAGAGGAAAAGGGTTCCAGCCTGGCAAAGGCAAGGGGCTTAGGCACAGACTGTTTACTGCCACTAGACTACTGGGAATTTAGCTGATGTTTGGTACCACCTATGCAAAAGCACTGGCCAGATTTTTCAGAAGACCTCCTACACACAGTTCTTGAATTCCTGAGGAAGGTCTGCTTTTCAGTGGCCCCTGGGACTATTGTCTGCAATTTGATACTTATTTTACTAGCTACTTTCCCCTTCTTGTGAAGTATTTATCACTTTTTAAGTCCCAGCTCCTTCAGAGCAAAATATATTTTAATCAACTATTAGTTGAAATCTTTAGTGGCTTTAAACAACAGATTCTGTATCAGTTCATACCAAGCACCCCTATTCCATTACTCACAAAAACTGAGAATTCCTCTCTATTTGAAGGAGTTTTTAAGGGATGTTGTAATACAAGTTAGTTTAGTAAAAATTCTAGGCCTCAGCAAATTGTACTCTTGCCCTTCAGTGGTCAACTCTGCTTTACTTACATGTGTTTCCTGCTCCCCCTCCTGCTCTCAGACTAAACAGAGTTACATCTGCTGACATTCCTCCTTTGCACAAGTGGCCCAGGCTTGCATTCTTCAAGTATGTGATGATCCTCTGAAAAGTTCCACAATTACTTCTGGCTGAAAAATTACCTGTCGGAAAGTCACTGAGTTAAGCCAGATTGCAAGCCAAATTCTTCATCTACTAAGAAATTCGGAGTAGTAAAAAGATAGCATAGCCCTTGAAATTGCCCAGAAAGAAAACAAAACAAAACAAACAAAAACAGATAAACAAAGAACAAAAAATAATGTGAACTTGGATCCACATTTTATTATGGTGAAGGGAAGTTGTCTATTTTCGTGAATTAAACTTTTAAAACACTTCTATAGTTCTGAAATCCCCTGGACAGCCTAATAGCAAGCCCAGAGCAACTGAGATTCAAGGTACATTGCCAATAAAGCTGCTACCCATCACTGTTGCGCTGAGCAGGATTAAAAATGAAATATTGAGTGTGCAAAATAGCACGCATATTTCTGAACAGTTGTTCAGCATAGACTGCTTTGAGTGACCACAGCCAGAAGAAATGAGGTGGAGAGGGCTGGAGGAATCAGTTTTTCCCCCTGGTTCTTTGCAGACAGGCCCGTCCCCAGAAGCAGGCTGTCATGGGGAGCAGAGGTCCCATGCATTTGGAGGGAGTGTAACCCAAGAATGGAGCTGGTGTGGTTGCCAAGAAAATCTAAGTGTAACTTGCAGAAGGAACAACTTAGCCTAGGACTTGACATCACCCTTTCAGATGGCACAGAGAGGAATATTGTGGCACAGGGACTTGGAGCTCCTGTGTTCCCATCTCATTTTCTGCCATTCCTTGCTGTCTCAATCACACAGCAGAAGTTTCACCAAAACTAATACATTAATGGCTCCAAATAGATTGGATTCACAAGCAGCATTTCCAAAACACTCGGACACCCCTTGCTGTACAATTATAGCAAAACGCAGTTTCTCTCCACCTTATGCAGGTGCCCTGCATTCTCATTCATATTACAATTAACAGACATTAAGGGTCAGGTACACACATCAGCTAGAAAATGACATGATGCTTAGTGAGCCTAAGCCTGCTCCCATAACATCAAGCTTTGAGAGGTTTTTTCTCAAACCCCTTGACATTGTTTTCAGCTAGAGTAATATTAACTAAACAAAGGAACAGGCAACGTATCCATAAGGCATTGGGTATGCCATCCCATAATCTTCCCTCTCCCTCATTTCATAATTCATACATGTTTATCTAAAGTATAGACACAGCATTTTTAATAGCACCGAGCATGAAATAGAACCACTCCCTGAGGTTTTCCAGGACTCCCACAATGTCAGGAGCTGCTTATTACATCTGTGAAAGCAGAAAGCTAGCTTTTTCTTCTTTCTAAATCAAATAAATAAATAAATAATTTTTTTTCTTCTTCAGCAGCCAGGGGTCACCTTCTCCTCAAAAGTCCTATGAACATTCACCTCTGTCATATGCTTAGGGGAGAGGAATGGGAAGACAAGCAGGAATAGTCAAACAAAAGGATGCAAGAAAGCAGATATGAAAGAAAAATCTGCTCTGGGGAGGTACTTGCATTGAAAACAACCATGATTTTATTTATATATTAAAAAAAAAAAAAAAAGTGACACACAAGTCTCTTTTCACCAAAAGCTTCCAGATTTAAGTGTCAGTCTGTTGGAGACTGTAAGTCCCTGGTACAGAGCAGTACTTCATCAATGGCAAGAGCACATTTCAGACAGTAATATGCAGTACATTACTCATCCTTAAACAAGGAAAATCCATTTTTCTCTTGAAAATCAACATGATAATTTGTTTGGTTTTTTTTTAAACCTCTAACTTTCTCTTCATTTAATAATTTTTCCAGAAGTGCTTAAAATCAAACATATTTGGAGAAGTTACAAAACCTTGCATAGGGGCTCAATTTCCTACAAGTAAATACCCCCATTTTCTGTAGTTCTAATCAGTTCTGCTTTCTATGTCAATCCTATTAGCTGGCAACCTCCAGTGCATTTCTGTGACTGCTGTATATTTATTCCTCCTCACTGTTTTAAAAGAAATCTATTAACCCACTTTGTAACTTGCATCAAAATGGGAATCCTGGCAGAATAAATAAGACACTAATGTTTATACCTCACAAAGTAGAAGGATAACAGATCTTTTAAAAGGAAATTTCATTTTTATTCAAAACCAACTGAAGCACAGGGATGTTTATTCCAAAAGCCTTCTACCAGTGGAGGACTGTCATACAAAGCAATGCATGTAGAAGCTCCAAACTGGCAGTGACCAACCTATCTTCCAAACACCAGATAGCATAACCCTACAGATACCATTCTGAAACACTTAGCTGAGGTGCAAGACTAATTAACATGGTGTTTTAGCCAAGCCATGGCTGCTGTAGTACCTGAAAGGAGGGTAAATCTGTGCCCCTCACTTGCTATAAAGCAGTGTCTTAACAGCTCCACGCAGCATAGCCATGCTCTTATGTTTCTAGAGCATACAACCATCTCTCCTTGTAGCGAATCCTTGAAAATATGAAATCAAATCAGACTTCTTCGCCCATGCTCAGGTTTCTAAGAGCATCTTATACAGAAATCAAGAGGAAAAAAGCAGCCACACAACACACCAAAAGTAACCTTACTTCAGTTGTGCTCTGGCAAAAATCCTAGGCAGCAACAAGATTTTCCTTTTAGCTAGCAAACAGATTCCATTTTCTTTTTTCCAGAGCCCACATCCGTATATATTCAACTGTAGTTTTGGTATCAGCATTTATGGCTTTCATATGGTTACCATTTCTAAGGAAACCACTTCCTCAGTATAGACATAGCTAGTATATTTTCTTTTTTCACATTATTCTGGATTTGGCAGAGTATTTGTATGAGTGGGGAGAGAGGGAGGAGAAACCACAAGGGATAGATATCAGACCAAAATAAATCAAAGGTAAGCATGTTTCTTAAGACACAGGAAATTGAATATGCAAAAAGCAGTGGGATATCTTCCCAAGCTTGCTTTCTGTCTGTCTTCTTTCAGTATAGAGATTCTCCACCATTCAAATCTTTCCTGGTGGGACTTCATGCAATCGGTAACAATTATCCCTGGTACTGAGGCTACAGTGTCCCAGGAGCAGAGCTTTTGCCTGCCCTAATAGTATGCAGATCGATACATTAAACTGAAAAAGAGAAGTCTAAGGAACAGGCACAGATGTTTCAGTCTACCACTGACATGCCGCGTGGCCTGACATCAACCATTAGAGCTGCTTGCTCCATTGCACAGTAACAGTGATTTTTTTTTGACACATAATAAATACTTCCTACAGAATACAGCCATCCATCCTGACACATCTCACCTGGCCTGTAACAAACAAAATTTGGAACAAATGAAAAACCCAAAGATCAGTCCACTATTGGCACAATCAATGCATTTAAACTCCATTGCATTTAGGATAGACATGTCTAAAACCCATAAGCTTGGCAGTGTGGGAGGGGGGTAAAAAAAAAAAACTCAAGTTACTCAGATCCTGATCTTTGAGAACAAGTTGACCTAGTTTAAATTCCTCCTGTGCTTGCCTCTCTGAATAGGTTGGCTTTGTCAGCTGCAGCGCCTGGGAAAACAGAGAGTCCAGCCAGCCTTGGAAGATTGCTCCCAACAGTATTTTTACATTTTCTAATGGTTGCTTTCTGATAACTCAAAAAAATTCTGATATATGTATTTATACCTGTTAAATTTTCCATTGGGACTCCAGCTGCAATCTTAACACAGCTAAAGATCAGCAGGTCTTTCCATTTCAAGCAAACAAGTTTTCATGTAAGTTCTTTCTCCAAACGAAAGTAGATCTTGTGAAACAGATATTTAAGAACCATTTCAAAGAATGAGATCAGATTCAGGGATCAGACTTTAAAATAAAGAAAACAAAGCAAAAAACACCAGAAATGCTAAATTTAATGCACATTGATTTTTAGGATCAAATAACATTTCCAGGATAATAGAAAAGTACATCTGCGATTATGTCTTTTTTTAATACAAATCCATTAGGAACATAACTTTAAGCAAATAACAGCTTCTGTTTTACCAGAGGACAGTATGGACCCCAGCAAAAGATAGCAATCATGGAGCAGAGCTGGTTTACACCACCTGAAAATACGGCTCACCTTGCCGTAGAGAGCTACAATCTAAGAACAGCACGCAATAACCCAGGTTTACCAATGTGCACTTCTGATCTTCTCTTGCTCTGTCCTGAAGTAGGCATTGACCTAACAGAAGTTTGAAATACGTGATACAATGAGCCATCACTGTGGAAAACAACCTCTCTTAACACCACTTCTGTACATAGAAAATTCAACCCATGTTGCAAATACTATAGGCTGCTTTCTGCCTATACACTCATGTCTTATCTTGTCTAGTTGATGACTTTGGCCTGTGCTCTGATCCTACAGAAATCATTTCTGAAGTTCTATTCAGGATTTACTTTTTAATATTACAGAAACAATCAGCCAGGAAAAACAATAAATAAAAGTCACTTGGTTCTCACAATTAACTAGGGGGCTTTGGCCTGTGCTCTGATCCTACAGAAATCATTTCTGAAGTTCTATTCAGGATTTACTTTTTAATATTACAGAAACAATCAGCCAGGAAAAACAATAAATAAAAGTCACTTGGTTCTCACAATTAACTAGGGGGTACGGAGAGTAATTTAAAGTGCAAAAGAATTTGGAGGGATGTTGCAAAATCAGAAGCATATTCAGTTGCTCTCCCTGAAGTTTTGCCACTCTACAGCTTTTAGGAACTAGCTACTGTAAGTTGCATACAATACAGAACTTTGATCACTCAAAGCATCTAACCAATAAATCGTTATTAGTAAAATACCCTATTAATTACTGCAATAGTTAAAATAATCTGAAGAAAATGAAATAGATATTCTTATCACTACAGAGGAACGCAGTGCTCATTTCCAGCCAGCGACTGAGATATTTCCTACTCTGACTTCTGAGTGCATTTCTGCCCACTGCAGAGTGGAGAGAAGGAAAAGAGAGGTAAACAGCCTGGTCTATCAGCAGACCTATGGTCAAATTACTCCAAGAGACATTGAACACAGCTGAATTAATAGGTTCATCAAAAAGGGAGTGAATGCTGTTACAACTTGTTTAAAAATACATTTTAAAAACAACATCCGATTTTTCCCTCACCTTTATAATTCTGAGGAAAGGCATTAGGTGTGAGTTCCATGCACACGCTGCTGGTATGTAATGTCGTAGGACAAGTGAGGTGATGATTTAGTTTTGTGTCACTTTGCTATTATTCAGTCACATATAATTAATTGAAATAGGCTCAATTTGGTGGCAAATGAAAGGGGCGTTGTTTCTGGTGTATTTGTTGTTGTTGAATGTTGTTCTGAATAACAGAAAGTTACTAAACAAGAATTTTCAAAGGTGTTAGTTGACTGTTAGGATCATCAAGGCCTCATTTCTGCCCTGAAGTGGAAAAGGACTACGCTTACATTCACAGACTGGCCCTAATTCTCAACTATGCTCTTGCAGATGATTTTTAGCTAGTAGTCTACCTGGTCCCTAGTGCTGGCAGCATATAGCCACATCTGTTACAGCTTCCTTCCACTTTTCTTAAGCCATGTGTGGAGACAATGATCTGGAGAACAAGAATACTGCTGCATCTTTGGCAACATGCTTCCTTCTAGCTCGTCTCTCCCTCGTGGCTCCTCCCAACACCAAAGACAAAGAGCAGCTGCTGCGCAGCCTTCACACTGGCTTTCTAAGTGTCTGCAATTGTTCATTCAGTACCTGACTTTGAATAAATCAAGGATACCATTTTGAATTTCACAACATACAAAGCTCTACCAACTGTATTCCTTTGTTAACACTGTCCCGCCTACTAGTTTGGGCCCCACTGGAAGACAGAGATTAATCCAAAGTCTTAATCAGCAGTTGGCATAATGTTGAAAGCAGACTCAATTCCCTTTACTTCTGCTGGAGCAAGCAATGAAGCTGAGCTCTTGTTTCATTACCAAAAAGAGTTTCCAGAGGAGAAGTGGCCAATTCATCCCCTTTGAAAATCTTCAAATAGTCAGGTCCATCGGGTGATCATTTCCAAAAGATCAGCATTTGGTTGCTTATTTATTTAAAGTATAATTATAATTTTTTCTACAATCATATCTTCTCTGGTTTCTTCCTTGGCTCAGTTTTTGGTACTGGAAGGTGAAGGCCATCTAACTCAGACAAACCCATTAGCTGGGGAAGACAGAATTTCTAAAGCTGGAACAAAACTCCCCTGCCTAAAGTTTGCTTCTCTATGGACGAACAGCTGCATTCTCAGACTCTCAATGAACTTGTAAAAATCTTTTTCCAGAGCAGCTACAACAGCACAAGCACAGTTCAGCTCCCACTGTCTGCCTTGTTACAGCTCCCTGTTTTGAGTCAGCTTTCTTTTTAGCAGCCAGAAGGACTATTCATTTGCACTTAATTCAACCAGTTTATGCTAACAACAGCTTTAAGAAAATTCACTGCATCCAGCCCCTCAATTTCTTCTTCAATAACATACAAAAATGGCATTAAAACTTGAAAAAATGGAAAGGTACCATCACCAAAGATAGAGGAGTGTGTAATGCAATAATGAAATGTGAGCAGAATGAAGCTCTGCAGTGCTTGGTTTTTAGTATAACTCCTACATCAGTTATGGTGGTTTGTTCTTAGCTTCAAGTTTTTACCTGCACAATTTTTTTTTTTTTTTTTTTTTTTTTGAAGGAAATGCAAGAGTATCAGTTGTTTCTAGATAGCATGAAACCACAGATGAAGTCTAAAGTGCAAATACAGCAGCTCTCAGGCTCATCTCTCTTGCAGATCAGAATACAAATGATTCCTTCTCTACTCTGACTTATTCAACAAGATATAGGCTGTTCATAAAAAGAACTACAAAGCTCTGGAAGGGTACATTCTGGTTTTTATGGCTTTTCTATATGGTTGTTTTTGGTTCTTTCCCCCACCTCTGAAGCCCTTTAGACACACAACCAGAGCAATCTAATAGCAGAATCTGAAATGAGAGAACCAATATACAAGCACAAAAAAAGAAGTAAAAGCAACCAAACAAAACAAACAACACACCCATCTTAGATAACCTAATGAAAAGTTGTAAATCCAAAGCAGTTCACACTACTTAATGTGCGAAAACACCCAGGACTTCTGTTCTACCAGGATCCCAGCCCAGCAAAGTACTTAAGGACTTTGATAAGCAAAATAATGAGAATGTTTAAAACCTGACACCTGCTTTGTTACTTCAGGGCCAGCAACCTCAGCACTGCTTGTCACACTTCACTGAAATTAGTTGCATTGATCTTCACTCCCTGCTCATAACCTCGCCAACCACCCTGTGGCTCAGAGCATAGGCCACTCCACACCAGACTTGGCACAGCTGCTGTTTTTTCATTACAATGCATGGAGCAAAAAGGAGCCACCATGCATTTTGACATAGCTCTTGATGAAACCACAGAGAAACCTAGTTTAGAAGCTTTTAGGAAGACAATAAGGAAAAGAACACGTCCCCCTTGTACCACCTCATAGGAATAGCTGCACAGCATGCCTACCTGAAGTGCCATTAGGCAGCAGCTGCTCCTGGTGGCTCATTTGAAACTGAGGCGTTTCTCTGGGCTGATGTGGTTGTCTGGTTAGTGCACCAATTGGATTCTGGTCCTGGTTCCCACACAGCCCAGTGAGTCACTTATGTCCTTCTTGACTCAGCAAAATGCATGCCCAGTCTGGAATTTATGGAGAACATGCTTCAGGCCAGTTTATTTCATTGAGACTTGTGCATGCTCTTTGTTTGAGGAAGAATGACTGTTTTGCTAGGCTAAATCGTTTACCTTCTACAAAAGGAAAAATATTAAATAGCAAAGGGCTATTCTTCCCTTTCCACTGCCTTTGTCTTGCTTATTTAGTCAATAAACTACACAGAAATGAAAAACTGTCCATTTTATCCCCCATTGCGTGAACATAACTCTCAGATAAAGACCATTAGAGTACATTGAATAACTCTAAGATGTGAAAATTTGGCCAAAGCAATTTTTTAGACAAATTAAGTATGCAGAATGCAGCCGGCAATCTGTTGCAAATGATAAAATACAAGACTTCAACGTGCTGTACAGACTTACCCCGCTTTCATGCTAGGATCACAGCACATAATGACCAAATCTTTAAATGGGTATTGAGTTAGGAAGTAATACCCAAAATACATGGTTTCAGGCAAACAATGGTCTGACAACTAGAACAATGTATCCACACCAGTAAAAACAAAAAACAAAACGAAGCAAGTTTGTGGTGATGACCTTGTGAATGAGAAGCTGAGTACAGGGCAGTAATGTTACAACTCAATCTCAAATGAAAACTAATTAACCACTTAGGAAAAAAAGGAAAAAGGAGATAGCAAATTAAAGCTTCTTCACAAATACCCCAGTGCCTCTATGTAGTCTGCCATCTTCGGTAGGGAGGAGCAGTAACAATGATAGGGCTGTCAGAGGGATAACATTCTAACATAGGATGCAGGTTCTCAGCACAACAGGGTGACAAAGCACAGGGGCTGACAAGCATCTGCCTTCTCAATATTCAGCCTTCTGATCCCCAGAAATATTGGGAATTATTTGCACAAACATGGGTACCACCAAACATAAAGATAACTCCTACTATAAGCAGAAAGCAACGTGATAAGGAAAAAAAAAAAAAAAAAAAAAAAAAAAAAGGAGGGGGGAGTATCTAAGATTGTCCTCAACCATTTATATAACTGAAATAACCACAGTTTGGCATACGCCTTGCCTGCATGCACAGTGTAGGTGGGACACTGGCTTACTGAAGTTCACCATCAGAAACTTCTGGTTCTAGAATCAAAACTACCACACCTATTCCTCATCACCTTGCAGGAGAAAAGAAAAACTGATGTAGTAAATGTCCTGTGAATAAAGAAGGAATACCTCTTTCCTTTATCTTTTCAAAGCTCTCGTGCACAGAACTTTTGAGGATTCCTTTCATTAATCTGGAGATACAATTAAATCACAAAACATAGCGAGTCTATTAATATATGAGCCAATCAAATATTGTTGCTCATGCGCCACATAGGGAAACAGTCTAAGCACAATCCTATCATACATACAGTAACTCTAGCACTTCATAAGAAAAGTGGACTTGCTGCAGACTGTCACAACAGTTAAATGCTGCAGACTTTACTCTCTGTGAGCTTCAAGCTTCCTGAATGCATACAGGACAGCACGGATATGTACCGTCATGAAGTCCTAAACTGGCATATATTAATCTCATTCAGAGTGAGACTCAGAGATCTTTGTTGGTCACTTCCAGCTGAGGATATTCTATGATTCATTTATCCACCCAAAAAGAAACGTCTTTCATGTCACTAGAAAGCACAGATGCTTTGAACGAAGGGTAGCACTTCCACTGCAGCAACCAGCACAACAGTGCTCAAAGAGAACTTCATCCCACGCTCTCATCCCAAAGGTGTGATAAGGGCTCTCCAGAATAAATACAACATGAGCCTTATTTAATCAAGTGACCTACTGAATTCCAGCCAGCATAATCACTTGTTTTCCATCGCCAAAGGTTCATAGGACCAAAGATATTATTTTGATACTGCAATATAAGAAAACCATACCTTACATTTGCTCTAATTTTATTATTGTCTACAATTTCTAGCAGCAATTTGGACTCTAGACTTTACTCTTCTGCACTAGAGCTGAATAGTGTACAGCTATATTCAGCAAGGCCTAGCAGCATTTATAGCAATATCTTCAGTTTCCTTTTGATGTTACCTTTTATTTCCATGCTGTAAGCAAAGACCGAAGCATAATATAAATTTTGATCAGCACTAACTGAAGAAAATTACAAAGAGCTGACACACTTAAGTTTTATCAACTACTCAACCTTTGAACAGCCTCACAGCCTTCTCCATCACTTTTGACTTTCATTACTCCAGAATAGCACTTAACTGATTTGGGACAGTGGTATGAGAATGGGCAAAGCTACTTCTTTGGCTGAACACAGGTAGCACCCTGCCTTGCTCAGCAAACTTCATAAAGAGAGTGGAGACAGAGGGGGCTTTACTTGTTTCTTGAACACTGCATACTTGTGCTAAGAGGTAGTAACTAAATTAGCAACACCTCATAGGTTTGTGATAGTGCAATCTCCTTCCAAGACCAGCAGGCTTACTGTATAACAGATAGACTAGGAGGGGGACCTCCTATCCCCTTGAAGTTGACAGTCCATGGAAGATTTCCAATAGCTCTAACAAAGGCTTTAGGCATCCATGAGAATTAAAGAAATCACAGACATTTTTACACAACTAAATATTCCTTCACTTAGAAGTAACAGATTCCTACTATTCAACCTTCAGATTATTGATAGAATAATGTTCCTATTAGCAGGCCACTCACTGATTTTTTCATCAGCGTATGAAGAAACTGCTTAGAACTGAACTATTTTTCATATAAACATGATTAACTGTGCAAATGAATTAGCACAGCGACTCATTCAAATCTTCCCCATCTTCCAAAGGAGCAATGCATTATTATAAAATACAAGTTTTAAACCAAGCCCTGTTTTACTCTCATTAATATTGGACAGGCACACAGTAATAGCACACTGCTAACATAGCCACCGAGACAAATTCCCTTGTCAGCTCTTACAAGTTCAGCAGGGTGGGCTGCTTTATTTGATTTATGACATCAGAAGCAATGTAAAACCCTGTGTGTGGTCCTTGGGAAAGGAAGTCTCAGCAGTGGCACTGCTGCAAGAAGGACTCACAGCCTCTCTGTCACCCAGAGAGATGCAACAGCCAGCAAAGCCACAGAACAGACCTGGAAAAATGTGAATAGATCAAGAAAACATTGCAGACACAGGCAAGCATACTGAACCTAAGACAGACATCTGAACTGCAAAAGACTTCAAGGATGAGATGAGACTCCCTGCATTAGACTGGTTGTCAAACAACGTTCACAGAAGGGCTTCAGAGTTTGATTTCCTTAGATACATCTTTCCCCAAATCAATACTACTTCATTTAAGAATTATCACAACTGATTCCACCCTTTACAGAGAACGGAGCAAGTTTTTATTAGCTGCCCCAAAGCCATGAGAGGCCTCCCGTGATAAAACAAGAAAAAAAGCAGAAGTCTTTGGCCATTCAAGTGCATCAAACTATCAGAGATTTGCAAAACTATGTTTGCATAACAACCTATTAATCAACATCCTTATGCAAAGGTCATCTCTTACTAAAGAAATGAGCTCGACAGATTAGCTCTGCAAAAGAAGAGAACAGTGAGACTTAAGAGGCTGTGCCATAGTTTTCCTCCATAGCTTCTGGCAACGGAGATTGACTTTTCAGCACCCCTACTTATTCACTGTCACAAGGTCAAAGAATTTATAAACCTCTTGCGTAATGTCATGTTAAAACTGCATCTATATTTACCACAGATCTTACACATCCAAGTCCATCGGTAAATATCTCTCAGTTTCCACAAGGCTGCAGCCATCAAGAACCGAGCATATCGGACATCAGGCAATGACGAAATCTGTCTTCCCACTTGCAGTGCGTCATATGCAGATTGCGTATTGCCTGGGAGAATAAATAGCAAGTCCCTGACAAAAAGGTAAAGCAGGGATTTACTTTTGCTTTGCTTTTAGGTACCACATATTTGAGTTTAAACTCCACAAATTCCAGAAGGCTGAAGGGCAAACTAGAACAAACAAATATCAACAGAGCTCAGCTTCTCCTAGTCTGGCACTGGCAATCTGCTGCTTCCTATGGGAAGTGCTCTCATGGCACATCTGCTTTAACTTCAGTGTTTGAGACTGTGGCCTACTTAAAATAAGTTATTCACACTTTTTGACATCTGGACCATCTTCATCTGTGCCTATGACTAATGAGAACCTAGATATTCCAGGACTTATTTTTGCTGAAATTCACCTGACATTTACATTCCCACGCGTGTAAGACATTTAAAAATTAACAGTTGATATGAAGTGTGCAATGAAAGAAATTCTGCCCTTAGTCACTTATGATTATTTGGCTTTGCAAATTCAGACGTCATTCCTCACACCACAGTACGTGATACACCACAGGTATTTCCTCTTTCTGAGTACAGACACGGTTGTGGTGTCTCAGATAACAGCGAGCCCTGAGAAACAGCAATGTTAAACTTGGTGAAGTGATAGTTTGCAGTGACTTCCAACAATTCTAAATGCTAGTTCATAGAAACACAGATTGGCTTAGATCACCTACTTCCAACCCTCTGCTGCAGGCAGGGTTGCCAACTGCCATATCAAACACCAGCTCAGGCTGCCTGTGGCCCATCCAACCTGGCCTTGAACACCTCTGGGGATGGGGCATCCTCAGCTTTTCCAGGCAGCCTGTGCCAGTGCCTTACCATCTCCACTGTAAAAAACTTCCCCCCAACATGTAATCAAAATCTTCCCTTCTTAAGTTTAAAACCATTCCTATTTCCCAGTCATTACCTACGTGTGTAAAAAGTTGATTACCTCCGTGTTCATAACCTCCCTTTAAGTACTGGAAGGCCACAGTGTGGTCTCCCCAGGCTGAACAAGCCCAGCTCCCTCAGCCTGTCTTCACAGGAGGGGTGCTCTAGCCCTCTGGTCATCTCCCTGTCCCTTCTCCAGATCTCTTCTGAGTTGGGGGCCCCAGACCTGGGCCCAATTAAACAACATCTGAAAGCTACAAGAATACCTCTGTAGCAGCACAATGTGTCAGTTCCACCCTTTGAGCTGCTTTATTCCCTCCTTAGCACGCATATCTCACTTTCATCAAGACTATTGCCCCGCACCTATTCCTGCAAATTCAGTTCTGAGGTGTCAGGGCTGCTAGAAGGGAGAGAGAACAAGAGAAAGCATTTTGAATTGGAAAAAAATCTTCTAAATTGCTTAATATACTTTCAAGAAAGAAAACTTGAGGCAATGTGATAAACTCTTTACATATTACCCTTATAAAAGGCTTCTCTCCCCTGGCTAGCTCACTGTTCCTATTATTCAAAGAAATGAATTCTAGCTCCTTTCTGTTCCCCTCCTTTTCCCTCTCCGTTCTGAGGTACTGCATTTGATTTTGAAAGGAAATGGGAATTTTGAGGCATTCCATACCTGTGTGCAGGCTGTTACAAAGGCCTTTCATTAGGAGATTACATAAGTGGTACTTGAAGTAATCATGGTACAGAAAAGATACTTTAAGCGAACAATTTATTCATGCGATAAGCGTCGCCTCATTTATTTTCCATGGAAATAGATCTGATTAATGTTTCTATTTTCAAAGCCCATTAAAGCGCGTCTGCCTTTGGCAAACCGTACTGAGATTCACAATGCTAAACAATGTTTTTGTTTTGTTTATCATACATTTATTTACTATTATTTTGTGACGTAGTTTTTGTGTTCAGCTTTTGACAACCGTAAATGAAATTCTGTTGAAAATAGAAACAAACAACTAGCCTGAAATGAATAATTTAATCTCTAAGCATCTGAAGAAAGAAAGAAACAAACAAACGAAAAACAACTGCAAGATTTGAGAGCAAAACTGAAATTATTTCATATAACCGGCTGGTGCAAGATCTGCCAACCAAGAGCAAAAGGCAGAAGCTATGAGAACGCGAGGTATAGAGTTTGACTAATCAGAAACTGTTACCATATCCCTCTTTTAGGCAGACATGCCAACTTCCCTGCAGAAATAATTTCCAGGTATTTGTGAAATAACTTTAGCCTAAGAAAACGCACATTTTATAAGTACTTGGTCAAGGCGGTGTGTTTATCCATGGAAACCCTCAAGAAGCCAAGAGGAAAAAGAACATTCTTAAGTTGAACAATATTATCCAGATCGTGTCCTGTTATGAGGCCATTTCTTGGCACATCTTTGCAATCAATGAAAGAACAGCAGAGCACTTGTCCATGAGATCTGGCTCCACACTTGAGCACTTCAGGGTGGGTGTCTGCTATTCCCATAAAAGCACCAATAGGAGAAAAGACAAAATAATATGTACCTTATGAAGTTTATGAGTAGGATCATTTTTATAAATGGATTTATGAGTCTGAAATCACAGTATTATTTTCCATCTCTAAAACAAGGCTTATTTGTTTACTTCTAAAAAAAATTACTGAAAGACAATTAAACTATGTTCTACAAAGAATGCATGCTCCTCTCTTCTGTCCACTTGTAACATAGAAAAGCCCCAAATCCTTCACACAGAGGGAATATCCTTTCAACTTTGGCATTATTTTGGACTGTAATTCATGCCTCCAATACAACAACTAGCAAGCTTCTTTCTGTTCTATTTCACTGAACCAAATCAGGATCCTTACCCTGCTCATTTCAGCAGGATAACTAATACATTTGCAAAGAGCTAATTAATTGTCCAGGCAATTCATAGCATATATCCTCTTTGCTTGCACATCAGTATAAAACCACCACAACACTCCAACTACAACAATTTTGGGGAGGGTAACATTGACACTTCTCAGTACCATCAACACACTTATCAGCGCTACAATTTACTGTTACATCATTTTTGACCCATTCTTAGTACACAGGCCTGTTTCACTGTCATCGTTTCTGCAAGATGAATTGGGTACCATAGATTATCAGTCTCAGTTTGTGCCAGTAACAGTTTAAATGGGCTATCAGGAAGAGCTTCTTCATGAACAGAGTCATCAAGCATTGGAACAGACTGCCCAGGGAAGTGTTCGAGTCTGCATCCCTGGTGGACATGACATTAAGTTCAGTGATGGGACTCAGTAGTCCAGGTTGAGGATTGGATTTGAAGGTCTCTTCCGATCTAATTGATGCTATGATTCTATTATGTGATTACAAAGATAACTGTAAAAATCCTTAGTTTTGCTAGAAGTAAACAGATCCAGCATAAAATGGCTCTTCAGATTAAATATGCAATCATTTTCCCTGCAGGCATTTATTCTAAAGACCTCAATGGAAAGATGCACAACATTTTAGACTGGTAGGCAGTGAGATTCTTGTGACAGGGCAGGGTAAGAAAGAGAAAGCAGACCTGGGAATTTATTGGGTTCTTATCAAGGAACTTACAAGATCTGCTTTTTAACAGAAAACAGTGCAAGTGAAAGTTAAGCAGAATGTGTTTGAAGTTTCTTTTTGTTTCAGAGACATGAGTAATTTCAAAATCATTCTTTAGGCTAAGTAAGCAGTGACTTACTTTTCTTGCCCTATGGTCTGAGGTTGACTGCTCAGGCAAGTTTTCTTTTTCATTTTGCAGTAACTTATCCCTCAGCAATCCTACCTTTTCATGCAGGTGATACCACTGCACCAGTTCAGGCAGTACTGTATTTAGAGACTGCTCTGGGTGCTTAATGGCATTTTACTCCCAAGGAACACAGAAAGCGAAGGAAACACAGTCAAAGTTCATAAACAAGTTAGTCCTCAACACTAAAGCAGAGCAAAGCACTTCTCCAGCCAGGAAAGGCTTATCACTGCTGATCATACAAAGCCTACTATGAATGATTAGAGTAAGGCGGTAAAGGATGCTGATGTTTTACATCTACTCCTCCAGTCATTTTAATAACATCCAAAATAAGGCCCTAAACCCATATCTAGATCAAAAAGCACCAAGAGGATTTTATTTAAAATAAAAAGTAAAAAGTGGGGAGAGATTGAATATTTTTATATAGGAAGAATATAAAACAAAATCCTTCTATCTAGGACAAATTTCTGCAAAATAGTGTACAAACAATAACTGACTTAAACAAGAAGCGTTCAGTTATCTAGTTTCTGTATCCTTAGAGCACACAAAATAAACTGTAATCGAAACCTCAAACAGATGCCTTGTACCAATAGGAATTTCTTAACTGGAAGCCATACTCATGTGCGTGGACAATAACATAAACTTCATCAAAGATAGACTTTGAACCATCTTTTACATTGCTTATTTGCAAATGCATCAATTATTTAACTTCACCATTATATTATCTTACCATAAGAGAAGGTCCTAAGCTTCCCTAAGTTAACCTGGGAGTAGTATAAGCTAAAAGATGCTTATTGTTTTTTTACATGCTGATTATCAGTGGTTTTGTTTTTGTTTTTTGTATGTACATTTTTGTTTTTGTATGTACAAATATATATTTGTATATATTTTGTAAATATATATATATTTAATGGAGTCTTTCACTTAAACATACACATTTATTTAAACAAATCTTATTCTAGATCTCCTAACAATTTAACCATTCATTTTTCTTCTGTTACACGAAGCTGTGACTCATGACCGTAGCAGTGTTTTCTACGTGGGCACTGGGTTAAATGGATGAAGTACTCTGTAGACTACTGGCCTGCTTACCTGACAAGACCCAGACCTGAGCTGTAGAGAATGTCACCTACTCAAAGTTGCATGGCTTAGCAGCCACAGAGTACTTGCCTGGATTGAAGTTCAGCTATTGCCACAAGTGCTGATATTTGCTTGGGGGATAGGTTCCTTGTGGTTTGTTTTTGTTTGTTTGTTTTTCCTTTGTACACAAACTGCTCCTCCTACCTCTGCAACCAGTGAGAAGGCTGATCCTCAGCAAAAGGCTGGAGCTACCACATGTAAATGACAGTAAAAGCCTTAGCCTTTGGTGGAAAAGGTTCCTCCAGTACAATAGAGGGGATTGTGCAGGAAGAAAGAATGAGATACTAGTTCAAAGCATATTGAACTAGAAATGCCTCAGCTGCCCTGAGACTTGAGCCCAGTACCCTCCATGGGCATTGCCAAGGGGCCTTACTGTACAAGTGAGGTGGGTGTGATGTCACAGCCAGGTGGTGTTGGAGCACACAGGGCTCACTGATACTTTTCTGTTCTAACTTAATATTAACTTGGTTTAATCTAAAAGAAATAGAGTCAAAACAACAGAAGCAGTAGTACTTACGCATCCTTCAGGTTCATAAAGAAAAGCCATTATCTTATATTCCTCTTTCAGACTGCTCTCCACAGAAGGCAGTTGGTCTGTGCTGTGTACTGATTTCACTCCTTTTGAACACCGTTCAAAAAACAGTGCTGCTGAAATCAACCCCCCAAAATAGCAGTTTTTATGTGAACACTCACTCTTAAATGCTTTCCAAGCTTATTAGTGAAGAATTAATCCACATGTGTGAGCTGGTAAAGAGAGCACAGGTTGTGCTCATCAGCACAAAGAGCAGAGTAAGAGGAGCAGTAAATAAACCCAACACAGGCTGTAGCAGACAAAAGCTGTCCTGCTTGCAGTTGAGTTGATTGCAAAGCTCCTAACAAGAGGCAGTGCTGCACCCTGTGTCAGTAAATAAAACTCTAAGTAATGATCTTACTTTTCCTACGCTTTCCTATGCAGCTTCTTAAAGAAAAGGAACTCCCAGTGTACTTCTTATATAGGCTATCCCTTACTGGGAAGGTAAGAAAATTCCTTGCCGTCCGGCTCTATGCTGTAGCTCCCATCATATTCTAGTACGATAAATAAAAAAGAGAAAAGCCTTACATAACAGTCTTCATTCAAGACACTGAAATCTGCAGCACCAAATCCATTTTACTCACTTTCAGTCACATAAAGGTAAAACCTTTTCCCTCAGAAGGAAACCAAAGACAGTAGAAAAAGGCAGTGTTTTCCACCGGCCCTTTTAACAAATGAAACATTTACTTTCTGTTTGGTGTAAAGTGACAGCTGGCTTATTAGAGCTGACACTGATCCTCCCAAGAGGATTTCAGCAAGCAAGTCACACAGGTGAAGGTCAAAGAAGCAAAGGAATTAAATGAAGAGAGGAAGCAAGCAGCTTTCCCTTAAGGACAGAAATCAGCAAACAGAAATTTGTTACTTACGTGGCCCTTGCTGATTGGAAATAGAGCACCTGCAAAATGTAAAAATATTTCCAGGCCACTTTCTGAATTTCAGTTTGTTTTAGACCTGGCTCCCTTCTGGCCATTATCTCCCACCTGCAGGAAGGATGCTGTGGGTGCATGGTTTTGTGCCATGTCTCTGCCTGACTTACACAGCGTCAAAGACGACTCATGTAATATTCATGTTGAGGCATCATGCATCACTTTTTACTTACATGGGGAGGAGAGTTAACAAGGGATGACCCTTTACTTTTTAAAGTAAACAATAAGAAAAACTCAGCCTTGCACTCTTAAAAGTTTTAACTCTCTCTATACGTGACTAACTGAAGAGAGATTAACGCTTGCTCTTCAAACCACTCCTAACGGTTCTGAGATGCTTTGCCAAACTATCACTTTTTGGTTTGGCAACACCACTTTGCTATGCTAATAAGACCAATACAGGAATACCAGGGTCAAAGGTACGCTCAGAAATATGCACATAGCAAAGATGAGATCTGAGGAGTTTGGCTTAGCCGTGAAGTTTTGCAGAGTCCCAGACCTTCTCATATTTCCTACTTCAGTTTCAATCGTAACACTCTGGATAACATCCCGAGCTTCAGCACAACTCCATGTAGGACTCCAAGGAACAGGTAGGTGTAATCAAACACATGACTTGCCTCTGAACAATTTTTATGAAATCCTGGAGAGAAAAGACAATTGCATGCTATTCTTACTTACCGCAGAGCACCTATTCAAGTAAACACGCAGAGATATAAACGAATGAATAACTGGCTCTGGCTCTAATCTCTTTTAAAGGTCACAAGCCTACAAAACGGTTTTCAATGCATTTTCAAGTATTAGCTTACCTTAAACCTGCAGG
This sequence comes from Lagopus muta, assembly GCF_023343835.1. Classification (NCBI taxonomy): domain Eukaryota; kingdom Metazoa; phylum Chordata; class Aves; order Galliformes; family Phasianidae; genus Lagopus; species Lagopus muta. The sequence goes on along the minus strand of NC_064438.1, from coordinate 10,551,459 downwards.
TTTCCCTCTCTATGCCAGGTACACAGCGCAAGGTGCTTTTCCTTCCTGCTTAACATGCAGAAGCTCAGGCCTTTCTGGGGCTTTTTGTTGTTGTTGTTATGGTTTTGGTTTTTCTGGGCTCTGACATCTGCAGAATGGCACCTTTCAGCAGCCCATCTACATCCTCCTCTCCCACCCCATCAGCCTTGCCAGATTTAGACTAAGCATCCAGAAAATACAAGGTAGAACAGCAGGAAAACAGCTGAACCTTTTGACTTGCAGCTTCAGTTTGGAAATCCAATTAACCAAAGTTATGATTAATCACTACTTGGAGGTGAAGGAGGAAGGGAGAGGTGCAGAAGAAATCTTTCTGAAGAGATAAGGACTACAGCATCTAAGCTCAGCTGAACTTATTCCACTGTATGTTTTCCTTAATGCCTAACAGTTCATTCAGTCAGGTGCTCCTGTCCCAAAGCAATCTAGCTTTTATCTGATAATCTGTGTATAATTCAAAGACAGCCTTTCAGAAATCACAAAGAGAGAACAGATACTCACCACACACATTTCCTTTTAGATAGCAGTCCCACCTAGTATGCTGTCAGAGACCCCTATGCAGGACTACACAAGCTGCTCTACAGCACAAGGCATTTCCAAATGGACCAGTGCCACCCGTTCTATAGCCCATTAAGACCAAATTGCCACATGTGGAGATGACTGAAGAGTGAAGAATGGAGTTAATTAGGGCAGGTACACAGGAGGCAAAAGAAAGTTGGCACACAGCTGCTCACACTACTCTAGCTGATTACACTTGTACTAAACCTTGACTTTCTAGACAACACTTGCTTTCTGAGCTCAAGAAAAATATGTGTTTTCTCCTGAGTTCATTAGGTCAGTATGAAGACTTGTATGCAGAACCAGAAATGAGTTTTCTGTGGCAGTACCATCCTGTAAGGGCCTCCCCAGCCATTTTGTTCAAGCCCATTGTATTTTCCCATTCATCACCATACCTTTCAGTCAGAAATGACATGTTATGTATTTGGCACACAAAAAATTAAACATGTGAGTGGGGAAAAAAAAATAAATCAGCACATGAAGTGATGGTTGCAATGAGAGCAAAGAGCTCTCGCTAGCTTTTGGGTACAAAAATTATAGCCCAAAAGTTGATTGCTAATAAATACTAATATTCTTCATTAGACATTGCATGTCTTAACCCCATTTCCTTCAGTGTTTTATTATGCATTTTACCTTGAATACATGAACAGAGATTTAAAGTGACCTCTAAGACAACAAGAGTGTATAAAAGAAAAAAAAATAAAAATTATTTCACTTTTGTTAAAGAAGAGAAAAAAAAGGTAGTGAGAATATTAAAGCATTCAAAATTTATAATGTTCTTCATCCTGTTAAATATTCTCCCTAGATACAATCACACTGGCCTTCCAAATCCATAAAATATGCCATTTTTGTCGCCCCCTACACGTGCAGCACAATTTCAACTCCAACACTTGCATAGGTTTTTTGGTAGAATTTCAGAAAAGAACTTAAAAACAAAGTCAGAAAGGACTGGAATATTGCAACATGAACTGCAAGGATGTTTCCTGTGAGTATTGTACTGCAATGTCAAACATTTCCAGTGGGACTCATCTTACAATTTAACCATACGACGCATCTTCAGAATATTTTACCCCAGATGTGGCTATTGATACCCACTGTATTTATAGCATGAAAAATAAAGTTTATCTTACTCAAGCATGTGTCAGATTTGGCTTGAAACCACATGCTTCATTTAGTTAAAGAGCCAGAGGAAAGAAAAAGCAGCACAAAAATATCTTCATGAAAATGGACCTATTTTAGGAGGAGCCTGGTACAACTGCCTTACAGCCCCAGCACGCTTCCATACCTCACCTGGATGTCAACCACTTTAAACAAAAAGCACAGATATAAAGTTACAGCTTTCTTCAGGCAGTCTGTAGAAACTGCCACATGTACAACAGAGAAAAAGCATCCATCCCAGTAACAGCTTTTCCTTTCCAAGAGGAAATATTTGCATCAGTATAAGCAAATTTCAGAAGTACAGAAATAAGTGCCTACGCTTGAGTTACGTTCGCTTCCCACCGAACTTCAGAGACAGGACAGCTTACATATGGCGAAGATAGGCTTCCAAATAAAATAGAGATACACAGAAACACAAGCCTCAAACAGCCGAAAGAAGCATTCTGAAAAAGCATGTTGCTATTTACACACTCACCTCCTTTTTTACATTCAGAACACACAAAAATTCTAGTTTCAAAATGCATTGTCAGAAAAAAAAGTTTCTCAGCTGCCCAAACTGCATTAACACTCTCAGTGCCCGCGCGGAGTGTCAGTACAGATCTAATCTCACAGACAGCTTGGAGGCTACAAACACATACTGTCACCTGACAGTAAATTAGTATTGTTCTCATTTTCCTTCTGCATGTACCAACAAATATGCTTCTTCTGCTTTTTCAGCTGAAGCAGCCAATTACCTTCTGTGCTTTGCAAGCTCCCGTCCGCACTCCCCAGGAAACGGATAATGTGCTGTGCAGCACAGTGGGGAGAGCTCGCTCGGATGCAAAATAATTCAGAACTTACTCATATAAAGTCTCCCCGCTGCATTCACAGGCTGAGCTGTGTGTTAAACGCGTTTATTCACCACCGAAAGACCATACTTTGCAGTTATAACCCTGGCAAATACTGTGCATTTAAATAATTCTTATACTCAGCCACACAAAGGGGTTTTATTCCTCTACCACAGCTGTACACAGAAGAACAGAGTGCCATTTCAAAACAAAACTCCTGAAGTTACTACTTACCAGTTTGTGATTACGTATGCAGTAAGCCCAAAGAGCTGAAGAGATTTTGTTGCAGGAGACAAAAGTTATCAAAAAAAAAAAACCCAAAAAAACCAAACAGGCAAAGTGAACAAGAATGAAGGGAAACTCACATAAATGCTCTCTTCATTCATCTACTTAAGTGTTCCCAAAGACTAAAAGGGACCTTAAAGAAAGCGCTCTCAGCAAAGACTACATCCTCTTGTCAGTCAAACCCTGCATAGTTTCAGCTAGGCATCTGTCCAAAAAGACATGGAATTCTTCTATTTCTGTCTCCCAGTGCAAGTGGAAACATTTCTACAGATCTGTGGTGAGGATTTCAATTTTTGTAGTGGTAAGCTGCAAGAGGAATTTAATTAAAGACTCTGTTAAGCAGAAAACTGTCCATGAAAGAGGAACTGGAAAATTTGGAGATAAATAACAATTGCATTACATTACAGTCTGCTACAGAAGCACAATAAAAACTTGCAGTGAGGTTAAAAATCCAGATGTGGTTTACTGGAAGAAAGCTGTGAAAAACTTTGCTTTCATTAGCATTGTTGTCAGGAGCAGTGAAACAACAACAGATTTGTGGTTAATCACACAGGCTTGCCTTTTTTTAATGAAACAGTTTGAGTTTTAAAAAGTTAATGATTTTACATAGGAAGCTAAACATTTGTTTTACCATCCGTGCTATGCCTGACGTGTTACTCTTTTTATTCAACACAGGTGTTTCCTTAGATGTACTTTGCATCTTGCCCGTTGCTGACAAAACAAACCCTATAAGCCTCTGATTCTCTAAAGTATGGAAGGACCTTGGAAATGATGTTTCCCTCTCTCGTGTCTCATTTTTTCTCTTATGATATCAATAAGAAAGTATGGCTGTTTCCTGTGTACATTCAGACTGGAAGCTGACACAGAAACAGCACACAATTTTACTGACCCCTTCAGCTCCCCAGATGAAATCTTTCTCACAAAGAGAAGCAGCTGTATCCATTTGATAGCCCAGAACTTTTGTCCCTGCTGCTTCTCCTCTCTGCACTCAGGTTCCTCACCCATTGCTCCTTTTGCCTTTGCTTTTTATTCTGCCCCCATCACTGTCTCTTTGATGTCTTTCACTTGCTGTCCTATTGCAGTACATACTGACACCTCTTTTTAGTCCTCCTGGTAGCTCTAAGTCCCTGTCTCCTGTTCCTGCTTACCAGGTCAACGCTCTGTCCCTCTGGTTGGTCTTAGGGCTCTCCCAGCCACTGCTGACTGCCAGTCTATCTCCCACGCTACTTTCTGCATGTAGAAAGCTCTTTCTGAGTCAGCCCATAAAGTAAGTTGGCCCTGCTAGCCACCATTCTTCAGTTCAAAACCTTCATTTGGTTGCACTGGAAGATATTAGTTAACCGTAACAGCAAATCTGAGAGTTGTGAGGAACAAACAGTGCCTTTCTAACGGAGAAGAAAAGAGGCACTCCCTGTCCCCCTGTTCCCCCGTTCTCCTTACTTACACGTTGCTTTTTGGCTCTGATGTTTCAAGCTTCTTTACAGTGCAAATGGCCTTGGGACAGAAAATCTTTCACACTGCGTTCTGTAACAGACTCTGGCATAACAGGATCCAGTCTTTTCACACTGCTGGGCGTTATGGCGAAACAAGTGAGAAATAAGCTGTTTCTTGAACATCTTGCTACTTATTATCTCCTTTAAATCACAGCTCTTGCAAGATGTAGCTGTGACTGAATGAAGTGATACGTTTTAATTTTAGGGATTAAATAGAGAAAGAAATTCTGTGTAGATGGGGGAATGCTGTAATCCTGCAGCGCACTGCCGGCAAAGTTTATCTGTTAGGCACAAATTCTTTACTCAGAAGCACTGGCACAGCAGCCCAGAGAAGCTGTGAATGCCTCATGGCTGGAGGCACTCCAGGCCAGGGTGGATGGGGCTTCCGGCAGCCTGATCTAGTTGGTGTTAACCCTGCCTACAGCAAGGGTTGGAACTGGATGGGTTTAAGGTCCCCTCCAACATAAGCCATTAGTGATTCTATGATTCTCTGATCCCACCCTTTAGTTGTTATGGTTGCTGACAGTGGGCCAAGCTAATTCCACTCAAGTGAATTTCCATGCCTTCTCCCTGCAGCACACAATCCAAAACAGACAACAGGCACTGGTGCATATCATTGTTAAACTCCACTTCCAAAACCTAATATTGAATATAACTTCCCATTTTTCTGATATTTAAGTTTAGCAAAAGTCATGTCTTTGCACATACAGCATTATTAATGTCCAATTAGCACCACATTTCATCCTGGCATGCTATGAGCCACCATTACACCAGTATGACATTGTCTTTTGAAACAGAGATGCTTTATGGTACCTATTGCTTTACTGTCTTGTTCTAAAATTGCCTGATCTCCAAAATCCATCCATTTCAAGGAGTTCCTGAGAGGCAAAAAGCTCTGGATTAAGATTACTGTTCCATTATTGGCCAGAGCATTAATTTCCTTCCAGTGATACCAGGCTACTTGTCATTTCTGACAACACATTTAATTGCCATTGCAGCCCTCACAGCTTTTTCATAGGTGCTGTCAAGATTATTTTAATTAAAATAATATCTACACAGAGGTTAATGAAAGCTGGGGAAAAACTGCACCAGGAGTGTGTCATTCACTGTTTCCCATTAGTGGGTTTGTAAGAAACCAAATTTCTCCAGACCCCATGACTTGCAGAGACCAATTGAGATGGGAAAAATGCCCATGACCAGCTTCCATGCCACAACAGCTCCAGCCCAGCCACTTCACCCTTTAGAGCCCTTTCCACAGAGTAACCATCAGCCAAAGTCCCTGCTGTTCAGCCCATTCCCGTTGTTCTCCTTAGAACTACTAGTGATACCGGTGATATAAAAAACTACTCATTATGTCAAATGCTACCTTGATACCACTACAGACATGACCTGGGGTCACCTGCACTTCATCAAAGATAAGAAGATGTAGTGCTTGGAAGTGCGTTTCTTCTTATTCGTTTTTAAACACACTAAATGATTCCACATGTGGGAATTCAATGCTTCCAACAGTAAATGCTGGCAGACAGACACACGCCCACTACCTTTTTTATTCTAAACTTTGAAGCAGACTGGTCTCTGCTTTAAATAAATTCTATGTATAATTAGACAAATCAATATCCATCGCACGATGTTTTACTTTTTACAGTTAGCAGCCCTCACTCTGTACTAAACTGTATCTTTGTGAACTAGCAATCTAGGAAATTACAGGGTTTCAGTCAAGCCAGCTCATTTTGTTTCTGCGTATGGTTACAGACCTCAGACTTTGCAGGCTATTTCAGCAGTTTCTAACTCCATTTTCAAGACTATTTACTCATTGTGTGGGTATCTTTCTTTGCGTCAATGACAACGGGCACATAAGTCACTCTTCCCTCAATTGGGCTGGCATGCATGAGGGTGAATGCAATGCAGCAATGTGCCACTTGGCTGTGAGCTCAGGCTCTGCTTCTTGCTCAGCTCTTTGTTTCTTTCTGTGCACTTTCAATTCCACAATCAAATCATCACTACAAGCTGTTTTTATTTGGAAAAAGTGGCCAGTTCCTGAGAAGACTCACCTCTGTGCCATGAACGCCACTCCCACTGAAGAGAACCTGCAAAGTGCAAACTGTATGAGCAGCAGAACTAACAGAGCTCATTTTTCCTCTAGATTTAACAGTCTCACTCCACTAGATGTGATTCTGACAAAACTTATAGGAACTCAGTATCCATGAAATACCCCAATTTTGTAATCTTTCCTATTTACATAGTTGTTGAATAAGTCTTACTCCCAACTGTGAAGTGAATATCCCTATAACAGGCTATAAGTGCATGACTGATAAACTCTCATATTCCATTCTGGAAGGCAGAGCTCTGAATGTTGCAAAGTAACACAGTATTGCAGATTGAAACTTCCTACAGCTTGCTCCTGTGTTACATACTGCCCGTGTAAAGGAGCATGCTGTTGGTAATGATCTGTGTACCAACACAAAATTCAAACTGGAAGAAATCCTTTATGAGGTCAATATTTCTCCTCATCAAGGGGAGACACAAAACTGAGGGGTTGCTGCCAATAAGGAAAAACTATTAACAGTCAAAGAGAGATCTCCATGGACAGTTTTGCTACCTGACCAGTGCATCTAAACAAATTGTATTCCCCATCCTATCTGAGAGTATGAGAGTCGTTCTGTTTGCTACACATTTGCAATTCTTCTGGTGGGTATTCTCTTAAGCGTAAAACTGCCAAACAGAAATCAACCTTGAACAGGAAAAAACAGAGCAAGTTAGAAAATCAAAACCATGGGAACCAACTAATACATACAACTTCACTGCAGCTGTAATTTTATGGGAGAGAGGTGGGGGATTCTTGCTATTTCTTGCTCAATTTCCATCTGAGCTTTTTCTGGGAAAGGCACAGCATTGTAGCTCTCTGACAGACTCAAATTTGCTCATGCCTTTCTGCGACTGTGATGATGCCTCAAAGCCTTTTCTATTAGTCTGTCCCATTATAAACCTTCTTTAGCTCATAACAGCTCAAATGCTTTCTGCTGTATGGATAAAGGAGCTCTTCACTCCTCACACACTGCAGTAATTCTGATTACTGGGAGGATATTTGAAATGCGATATTGTGAGGAGAGGTGTAATTATGTCAGAATTTGAATGGAACTATTCTAAGAGGCTTTGCAAAAGCAGAATTTCATGCCTGCTAGAGGCCTTGAGGTCAAGCAGTTCATTGGGAAATAATCAGGACCTGAAAAATGGTCTAGTTGTTTTTTGGATGCATTGCAAATTCCACTACCTTCCTTAGAATACAGTATTAATTGTGCTCATTGTAAGCACTCAGACTGGTCAGCATGCACTGGCATCTGCACCAGCACTCCTTAGCCCTGCTAATGGTACCATCACATTGTTTTTTCCTGTCTACCGGATGTGGTTGCATCCTGCAACTGCATTCACACAGCAAAAAATTTATTTTCTGCTGTGCTTCAATTTCTTTTTTTCCCTCTCTCTCTGATTTCATCCTTAAGTTCAAAATAAAAAACAAAAGTTCTGTTCACATCAGGGCACATTTCTTGCTTCATCCAATACATAGCCAGAACTGGCCTCCCTAAAACTTGAAAAGATGAAGAAGTAGAATAATCTTCCTCCTCTTAATTTAAAGTTTGGATCTGAGTCCATTCTGGATTATTTCTTCCCATTTTATGCTTTATATATTCTCATTTACACGTTGTGCCCATACAGCAATGGAGCTGTTGACAGTGCCTGAGATAAAGCACACAGGAAAGTCCCTACACGACTGAAGCATTGGTTTGCTCATCTCCTAACAAGAAAACAAAGAAAAATTCCTTTCTCCTTTTCTACCTTCTGTATGTACTTATTCCAGCAACTTAATAATGTCACATTTCTTGTACGAGCAATGGAGAAAATCACTGCTGTGAGGGGAAACCCAGCTTTTCACTTCTCTCAAGACACCCTGACCTACCAACAGCACTGAGGACAGGGCCAGGTTTCTACACGTTCTTCCCGCTCATACAAGAACTGTGGCCCAAAACAAACAGTTTAAAGAGGGCTTTAAAGAGGGTTTTACCAACATAGTCAGCTTTTTTTTTTTTGTGTGTGTAAATACCACCAACCAGACTTAAGCAGAGTGTAACACTCTCCATATATACTCAAAGGTAAGAAGAGATCTGAATCTGAGCTTAAAACACCAGGCAGCGTTTTTCAAGCCCGAGCTCAAGAATGTCAGTAACCTCAAATGCTGCTCACAAGGGACTTCCATGAACTCAAGTCATGGCCTTTTGAGAACACAGTGCACCCAAGGCAGGCTGAATAAATGCTGAAGGAATCACGCAACCTCTAGTGAGGCCAGTGATAATGCAGCTCTTGAATGTCATGCATCCAATCATGCAAGAATGCTGAAACCACTGGAATCCTTCCACAAAACAAAACAAAACAACAACAACAACAACAACAACAGAACAGGCTGTCTCCATGCTCAAAAGCCTTCCATCAGAAGATGAAATTAAGGCTTTGTCATCCAAATAAAATAATCTGAATGGCTGGGCTGCTCAGTGCAGAAACATCTGCTGGACAGGGAATAACACACAGAAAACAGCCAGCAAATGTCAAAAGTTCAGAGAAGCAGTAACTAATCATCCTATTTCAGCCATATAGACATAGATGAGACAGAAAACCAAGTAAAAAATAGCAAGCCTGTTGTGCAGAAGAAGTCATAAGTACATAGCTGTTAAGAATAAGTAGTTTTCCATTACTGCCCTCAGTGAAGCTCCCGAGAAATGATCACTTAGAAGTCAAGCTCAGAGAATAAAGTGCCAAACCCAGGTACTGCAGATATCTGCAGCCGAGGAGGAGGCCTGTGGCAGTGGCAGTCCACAAACACATAAATTTCAAGGAAACAACACTAGAAATTTCCCACAGATCTGCTTTGCAGTAGTCTCATCAAAAGGAGACATCAAAGGTGGTGTGCACAACTGCTGCAGAAAATGCAAAGACAGCAGTCTCCTACCACATGAAGTTAATGCTAGTGTACCAAATTAAAGCCTGCATTTTTAGGACTAACCATCTATCAGTCTTTCTGGAAATGACTACCAGGATGAAAAATGCCTTAAAGCAAAAGTCACTTTCTCAGATGGCCATATGCTTAGTATCCAGTTGCAAAGCAAATAGCCTTTTAGCTTCTTATGCCACAGTATCAGATTGTTTTGTTAAATTTTCGTGTAGGCTCACAAGGCTTCCTATTAAGTTTGCTTTCCATTTAAAAATACAGAAAAAAATCAAAATATTTTGTAAATAACATTTTTAAAAGCATTAATAAAGGTTAATAAATCTAACTTTCTGTGGCATTTATGGTAGTGACATCTGTACCTTGTTCTCAGGGAATTTCTTGTAGTATGACAACTCTCAGCAGTAAGCACCATCAGAAGGAAGCCAGGCATTTAAATGGGATTTCAGCCAGGTTGAATTAATCTGGATGTTACTATATACTTGTATTTAATATCACTGCAGTGTAAAAAAAAGAAAAAACAAAACCCACAACAAACCATCACTTAAGATACAAAGTCATGTGCAGGGAAGCTGGAACACTCAAGCTTTTCCCTATCTCGTCACTGCACAGTTCAAATGCTAGCCTGACTTACACACTTCTATTGTCTTCCACATTGAATGCCCAGTACAAGTGGCACTCAAGGAACATCCTTTTATGACTCCTTGCCCCTTTTTTCTCAAACCCTGTCCTCTCTCTCACTGTTTTGCTCTTTAATCTTATAGCACTCGTCACCACCGCATCCGGGCCCAGAACAAACCTGAGATGAGAGCATGGCTCTCCCACCACTGCTTCCAAGGTGAGTTTAGTTTTACTGATATGGCTGGTCTAACCATCATGACCTTGTCTACCCCAGCTGCTCTGCCTGTGCTGGGCAGCCTCCTTTAACTTCCCTACCTTGTACATCAGTACACAACTGATCAGTATTAAAAACCTTAGCAGCAGTTGGAGTGCTGTACTTGAGATACCTACCATTGTGATGAGGTTGTGCAGTTTCTCAACTTCTAAAGACAAGCTGGGAAAATGCTTCAGAGGTCAGAATTACATATTGGTATGCACTGGTTCTTGGAATCAGCTCAGTGTTGATGTATTTTTTGTTCCTTTCTTTACCTGTGACATTTATTAGAAGGCTTCATCAGGCTTGAGCCAGCAATTCTGAAGCTGTTCTTCCCTATAAATACACATAGAAGTCCGTTGCTTTTTAGCAAAGCACTTGAATGTGCTTTTAGTTTGACGTCTGTGGCACCATAGCACAAACTAAACTAGTTTTGGAATTAGGTTGATCATTTCCAGACAAGTAATGGACAGATATCAGGCATGGCTGCTCCAGTTCATTTATACAAGGTATTCATTCTGCAGATGCCTACCTGGGAAAACAGGTCAGTTGCACTGCAGGTCTGATCCTTGTGCTGCTCCTCTCTCCAGGGGTGTTTGCTCACTGCAATAATTCTCTCTGCATCATTCAGGACCCAATGAATAATTCAGCAGAGTTTCACTACTCCACCTGTCCTGTTTTGTTTACTAGAATATCTTCCTGTCATTCAGCATCTGCATCTGGCCTCAAGCATAAAATCTGGGGAAAAAGGAGTCCACAGTGGCTGAGGGGGATCTTTCCCTTTAATATTGGAGTCCTACGAGCTGACAGTACATTTGTGTTGAGGGGCATGAAATGACTTGAGAAACCCAACACAAACTTATCAATATGTACATATTTCTCCTTTACAGGCCTGGGAAAGCTCAGGTCTCTTGCTGTATTGCTTTGTATTGATGACAAAACACTCTGCTGTTTGGAGAGGTTTTCCAAGGAGCAACTGTGGCGGCCCTGTTCCTCTGACACATTTAGAGAAAGCCCTGTGAACTTTACTGTCAAAATGCTCACAGAGAAAATCTTGGTCTGTGCTGTACAGCATCTGCCAAAAATCCCCCTCACGCAGGTTTCCTACTAGTAGGTTTGCAGGCTGCATCATGAAACACAGCAGGATTTTCACTAGCACAGAAATTCTGCTAGAGATGAATGAAAGTTACTGAATATTTTGACCAAACCAGACAGAAAATCTGAAGCCTATAGTTCTCCTCTTTGAAAATACCCCAATGCCTAGGAATTTATCTTCCACCTTTTTCATAAAATGTTAGTAGTAGCTCTCTGTTTTGATGGTTAATGATAGGACCTCCTTTGGAACATACCCTCATTACTAAACTGCTGTGGAGTAAAAATTGGGAGCACATATTAATATCCTCACTTAGACCAATAGCCCCATAAATAATTGATTTTTTTATAAATTATCTGCAAATCCAATAAAAATCCAGAATCTTCTGCTTTTTGGTCAGTTCTCTTCAGAAAGAGAGCAGGATCAGTGCAAACATTAGCAAACATCCTTTTACAAAAACAGAAAGTTGCTCTAAATGTCTCCCTCGTACTTCTTTCAACCGCTACTCCGGAGACTTTCTGTGCCTTCTACGCCCTCTAGCATCTGGAAGATGCATTTACAGACCTCTCCCTTTCTTCAGCACGTTTCTAGTTTGAATTACTACACAGTTAATAAAATCTTACTTAAAAAAGTGGAAGCCTTCTCCTGTCTTCTTACCAGATATATTTTTTACCTGAGGCTGAAACAGAAACATGAAAATGTTAGTGTGAGCTCTCATTTCCATTACAGGTGCGTTATACTTCCCTGGCTGTGTACACAGGACTTAGAGGTGCAGAGAATATTCACATCAGTTCCGGGTCCCCTGTGAACAATGTTCTCAGTTGGGAAATGCCACCTGAATTATGGGAAACGGGTATTCCTAGCTGGAGGAAGAACTGAGCTTTGAGATGTGTAAGATGGGACCCAATTACAACGTTAGATAAGATCACCAAATGGTACGCAGCAAAAAGCACCACATTCACAGGATGCGAGGTTGGGTTTCTGAGTAGAGGAGATTAAAACTTGGGAGGAGAGAATGTGTCCATAAAAAAGAATGATAGGGCTGATGTCCACAGATAGAGATCCTGCAGGAGAAAGGACTTTTCTTTGCACAGTTTAGAAAGGGCTCTACTTCAGATCCCACCTGCTATATCATTACAGTGGCACACGTAAAACATAATTTTGGCAAACATCGCAGGGAACACTCAAATACAGAGTAAAACTTTAAAGGAGGAGGGATACAGGTGAGAGAAAGGTCTCGGTACATCTGTGCCTGCCTGGGTCACTCCTTCTGTAGCCGGGCCCCTCTGGCTACTCGTGGTACCAAGAGACAAGGTGCAGTGTGAGGGGCTTTAGTCACCCACGCTGCAGGTATCAGTGCTGTTATTGTAAGATGGTATTCCATCATCTCTCAGAAGTCAATTCCATAACTGGGTGGTTTTCATTTAAATTCTGCAATTCCAGCATTGAGGTCTGTTTCTGTTTTCCATTGGACTCTCTGCTTGCATTATATTAGGAACATAAATCAATACGTGCTTTATAAATGACTTAAAACTTAGTATGTATATAGAATGATAAAGAATTTTCCGGCCTTGGAGGAAAGGAACTGTGATAACTAAGAGTACAGACCTTGCTTAGAAACTTACACAGAAGTGTCTTGGAGGACAGACAAAGTGCTAGAAAGCCACTGGGACTTTTCCATAGATTAAAAACCAGTATTTACACAGAAAAGTAATTACACCAGCACTGTGATGTGCTTGCTTGGGATTCATTTGTAAAAGCAGGCCAGTCCTACCCACTAATAATTTTAACTATGATGTTTGTTCGATTCAAAACACAGTTATATCGTGAGCTAAAAATGGAATTACAAACTATCTATGTAACTATTTAGGACATGCTAATTACAATAATTGGCTCCCTCCATAACAGCAGAGACCTGTAACAGCCTTTGAAGCATGTCAGCAAAATAATGGGCAAATTAATGCTGTCCATACCGTTGATTTGGACTTTTACATTGTTTGCAAAGCTATGAAGATGCTACAGAGTGTATAAATAGCCACAAGATGAACATTCTTTTGTGGAGCAGAAGTGGCCTGAGAGACAGCAAACAAAAATTAAATAAATTATTAGGTTTTTAAAAAAACAATAACAGAAAGACTGCTTGCAATCATGACATATGAGCTCAGCAAAGCTATAGGAGGGCAGATAATTGTGCAGTGAATAGAGGTCAGTGGGACCTATTGAGATGGAGACAGATAAGGTCCATGGAATGGAGAAGGAGAAGGAGACACCCTGGCTTCTCAAGCACTCAGACTGTAATCCTGGGAACGGTCACCCAAGACAACCTTGCTGGCAGTTACTCAAGAATGTTGTACCCATGACTCCACCATAAGATCATCACCTCCAGACAACCACACTCCCTGCCATTGAGTCTCCTGGAGAAGACTGAATAGATGAATGCAACACCAAGTTGCTTTATATGCTAATGGGGCAGGATACTATTAGGAAAAGCCACTGAAAAGAACTGTGACACGACAGAAGTAAATAGAAAAGCCATACTACAAGTGTAATCTTCTTTGGTGGACAGCCAATATCTTTGTAACGAAGTACTGAGTGGGATCTAAGAGTATTTTCTCAGATACAGTACTAGGAAAAAAGCTTGCCCAAAGGTACACATTCAGATGTTTAAAGGCAATGTTTGCCTTTCTAGGGGTGATGCTAATGAGTTAGCTGGGATCACAGCTCAGCTCCAGCCAAAGACATAATTGGTGCAAAACAGGAATTGTGATAAAGCCAAGAAAAGAAAGAAAGGAGAATTGTTGCAGTCAATTTTATTACTCTGAGGATGGATTGAAAACTCCTAGAAGATGTATTGCAAAGTTTGGCAGAATTTAGAAACTATTATCAATACTTCCTCGGGAGAAAAAAAGAAAGAAATTCTGCAAAGGAGGAGAATTTGAAAAGGAACATCTAAAGAAAAGGTAAACTCTGTGCAGACTAGAGGAAGGATGTGGTGTCTGTTAGCACAGTAAGGAGGAAGAAAATGTACGCGCCATGTAGACCCCTGGCAGATGGGAAGAGTTCAACTAATTGTCACAAGTAGAGAGCAACTGGCTGGGACCAAAATTGCCAGTGCTCAACATATTTGTGACAATATTTCAACAATTGTGGAATCAACTTGTTGATATTTCAACAAGCTTGTGAAAACAAGCTTGAAATGCTTGTAGTGCTCAGGTGTTCTGAGATAGCTCTGACATTGTTCAACACAGAAAAATGCAAGGCCCAAATTCTCCAGCACAGTTAAACTACTCACCTTGAAGAGACATTCTATCTGCTAATTATACATGACAGTGCTGGATTAGGTAGTGGATACCAAAATTTACTATTGCTTACTAACAGTTGCTTTTGGCAGTGTTTGGTGTCGGAAGGAATAGCATTAGCTTTTCTCCCTTCTCACACTGCAGACGATGAAAGCTTTCAGGGAGATGAAATCCTCTAAGAGGAGGAAAAGGAGATCTAAATGTCTGGAAAGAACCACAGTAAATTCACTTGGGCTCTTTCAAAATGATGCTCTATCAGTACATGCAGTTGTGTCCTGGTGCGTGATCACGAACCAAAATCTCAGCTGGATCTCGGAACAGGCAAAGAGCACATGGCTGAACAGCTATAGCTCCTACATCCATTTTGGCAGCTGAAAAGGTCATCAGGAGATATGTTGATGTTAAAGCTTCTGTTATCACTTGGACCTCACACACTTCTCAGCTGGATCCTGCAGCAGCACATCCACACCTCCCTGATACCCTGTGTGGTGCCACGGCCCTGGAAAAAGGCCCTGGGGACCTGTGATACCCTGGCAGACTACAACACCCTCCTGCTGTCCCTTCTCCCACAAGGCTCTGGGAGGTGGGCATGTAGGATGCTCCATAGCACCAGCCCAAGGCCACCCCTGCTCACCTGGCCCACATCCCACTGGAAGCTGCACTCACCAGCAAGACAAAAGCAGGAGCATGTGTGTATTTCAGACGAGAGGTCTTCTGTAGGTCCTCGCTGTGCTTATTTGCTGGCCACAAGATGGTGCCTTTCTACTTCCCATCAGCTTGGGAAGAAGACCAGGTGGAACTCATAATCTGCCTTAGGCTCACAGCATGCTTGTGTCTGTATCTGTTACTCTTAAAAAAGAAAAAAAAAAAAAAAAACCCTACAAATTCTGCTAAATAAAACCCCCCAAAATCTACAGTGATGGGAAGACAGTTTTCAAGAAATTACCCTCAGGCAGTTCTTTCCCATAAATTTCTTCCCTCTTCAACTTTTCTTGCAAAGCCCCATCCCAAAGACTTTGCTTGCACACAGAATAAAAAAGAAACAGGTTTTTCAAGAAAAGTGCATACTGACAAATATCTAAGAACATCAGAACCAGTCTATAAGCATGACAATACTGCCCCATAAACAATACAAAGACCTGTGCATGGCTAACTCATATTTGGCTGACTAAATACTGAATAACTTGGGTTAGATATCACTCCCACGTACTTCACCAACATTATATTTGCCACCAGCTTTCAGTAAGTTAATTAAAATGGGAAAGTGAGTACAATAGAAAACATACTTTCCTTTACTAAACTCTAACTCCAAAATAGTAGACGTGGTCAGAGGCATGGGTTAAATAGTTGCACTGAATGATCTTAATGGTCTGTCCAACCTTAACGGTTGTATGATTCTCTGTTTATTTGTTGAGAGTACTGCACTGATGTGCAGATGGAGAAATTAATGAGACAACGGAAGATACAACAGGCATAGATCTTGAGATGTGAAACTATTTATTCCTGAAGAGAAAGAAAAGGAAGAAAAAAAAAAGCACAACAAAAGTTTGATCCATCTTTTCTCCAACCAGAACAACGTAAGAACCAAAATCACTACTAGAATGTCTTGCCTACGTTAGGCTTGTGACTTGATGTAGAACATTAGTCTGAGGAAATGAGGAAATCCCTTTGGCTGACAGGAAAGAAAACAGTGAGTTTGTGAAAAAAGATCTGATTTATTAAAATGGTTGGAAACTACATATGAAGGAGCCTCAGATGTCTCTCAGCTGTAAACTGAAACAATAAACTGCTTGAGTGTCTGTTTTAAGGCCAGAAGGAGACCATGGACTTTACCTGGCTCCTTACTGAAAATGCATCACTGACTTACATGCACTCATCCCTCTAACTAGGCTTGGGCATTTTATTTTGGAGCAGATTAAGCTGGGTGCTATAATAGGGACCAAAAACCACCTGCCACCTTTGTTCCAGGGCTCCACAGTGATGTGGAAAGGAGCATTGTTGTGATCAGGTGACCTCAGCACATTATCCATGTTTTGTACAAGGAAAAAAAAAATGAGAAAAATATCTGAAATCTAGAGAAAAAAATGCTTCCTGAATGCAAAATTGGGTCTTCCACACATGACCCAAGCAGGGTCACGCAGGGCAGGGCAGGGCATAGTCATGCAGTTGTAGTAAATACAGATGTAGTAAATCTAAGCTACTTCAGAAGTACACAGGAAAAAAAAGTGCTAAACTGTCTCAGAGTAACAGATTTCTCAGCTGACCTAAGAAGAGGCCACTCACTCTGCACTCCTTCCTTACCCACTCAAACACTAGAACTTTCCCCCCTAAACTGGCTTATATCTTCCACAAGTTATACCTACAAGGTCTGCTTTGTACACTGACTTACTTATAGCTGAAATGTCCCTCAAGGAGTAGAGCCACGGCTGTGAATGAGCTACAGAAACAGCATCAACACTGGGCAGCCTTACTGGCTTTATGTACACTGGTTTACTTCGCTCCTCTTTTTTCCTATTACACCTGCAGCAAAGACAGACAGAGATATGAGATGAGGGGCTTAAATATCTACTTTACACAGTGAGCTTGGAGTCCAACTGTAGAGCATGAAATTTGTGTCTAAACGAACATCTGACTCAGCTACTAAACTGAAAAAGCAGCAGCTTTGTGGAGGGAGCTGGCAGCATCATTTAAAGAGCCATGGATTGCTTCCAGCTACCCTCTTCTCCACTTACTCTAATTATTTGTCCCTGATCCCTAAGTAGACTTAGGCTCAGGCTTGCTTAAAAGAAATGGATATTTCCGGAGCACCTTTTAAAATTCCTTTCTAATTTACCTTTTTAACCTTAAACCCACAAGGCTGTTAGGCTCCTTCAGCCCAACTACAGCCCGTAGGAAAACATTCTGTCTTAACTCACACATGATAAACATTGCCTCTGGACTCCTTTTTTTAGGCAGAAGTGTGACTTCTTGTTTTTAACACAAGTCTCAGTAAGCAGTACCCCACTCACTTACTGGTTTCTGAATGCATACTCTAAGGCTGCTCTTCTCCCACTTTGGACCACTTGCCTGAAAGCCTACATCTACAGCAAATAAGGCTGTAAGAGACAACTGGGCCATCTAATTTGCAGTGATGCTGGGTTACTGCCAAAAGCTTCTGTAAGTGCATCCAAAATGAAAAAAATAAATAAATAAATCAGTTTCTCATTCCAAGTGTATCTAAAAATACTTTTTTTAATTTTGCTTAAATTCACAAATGGTACAATAGTTAAGAGGCTGTTTTCTGTTTGTTTTTTTTTGTTGTTGTTTTTAAACATACTGTACAATCAGGTTAGTGAAGTGTTTAACACCAAGGCACAGCACACCATGTTATACACACACGCCTTGCTAGGCAGCAGCTCAGTACAACTCCCCGAGTTTTGGCAGCAGTGCCAGGATAAATAGCATGGATCACATATATGCTAGAAGATAAATAATAGATGCTGTCACATTTTATTTGAAATAGAGTTGCATATAAAAAGAATATACAATAATTTAACTTGAATAGCTAGAGTCCCTTGTTCTATACATAACAGAAGTGTTCTCGTTTTTGTCTTAAACAAAACGCTTTCAATATTAGGATGCAAAATTAATCTTTTTTGGCTGTCTTGATTTGTGGAGAAGAGTTCCATTCATTAGAAATTAAAGCTGAGTCTGCAGTTTCACATCAACCTGAAAGAAACAAACAGAGTTACCCATATGTTGATAATTAAACATTGCCAGCAAAATGAGAAGTGATTCCAACCATACAGTTGCATTTAGATAATGCACTGTGGAGTTAGTTATCTAAGGGGACACCTCTGAAAGTTCTTCTCCACAAACTTCATTAACATCTGTAACAGCTTTTTATACCCTCACTTATCCTATTTATCAGGGGTACTTTTACTACAAGCCTGTTACTCATCCAGCAACACTGAAGTTCTGCAAACTCAGGTTACCTAAGGGTTGCCTGCCCTGAAGATTGTTTATGCAATATATTTACCATATGCATGTTACCATTCAGCTCTTTATATTTGAACGTTTCTTCTTCGCCTGCCGAAAGCCTTGGAGCCCACGTTGGTTGGGACAAAGTTGTTCTTGCCCACTCCTCCTGACCTGCTCAGGAAGTCTGCCAGACGATGGGTCACGCAGGTAGCTGTGTTGCACGCCCTTTTCTGTGCTGTTACACTGCTTTTTGAAAGGAGAAGGAAGTTAGTTCCCAATTCAGTTTCCAAGGTATCTACCCTGCTTGCAACAAGATGGCAGTAAGGGATGTTATACCTTAGAAAGCTTTTTCCACAAAAGCAAGGGCAGGCTTGCTGTATAGCAGGCATTTCATTTGCTCCACCAACAAGCTCTTTCTTCTAAGAATCAGGCTCAGTTTGTGAAAGGTAGACAAGCCCTTCTTGGGCAACTGAAGACCAATTGGACCAAACCAGACTTTTGGGACATCTGAGCTGTTTCTTGTCTCCAAGGCACCACGGCAAGCACAGAGATGCTGGTGAGGTGCAGATCTGGGATATTTAACCAATCCCCTTTCCTCACAAAACTGTGAGGGGCCCAGCAGCCACTCATGTGCATTCAGAGCTGAACCACACACAAGCACACTGCTTCTGCCTGTCCAGTGGGAACATGGAAACATCTTTCTTGCCATTAGGCCTCAGTTCAGTAGAGCTCATTGCTATGTAAATACTACACTGACATCAGAATATCTTCAGGTAAGCCCATGGCAATTAATTTTTTTTTGCTAGACAGTATTTCATGGCATACATTTCCACACAGACCTTGCTTGAAAATTTTCTACTAAAGCAAGGACAAGCATCTGAAGGAAGAACAATTTTGCTCAGAAAAGCATTGCAGGACAGTTCATTAATGGTAACAAATAATATGGTTTATAACACTGATGCCATGATTCAGAACAGGCTTCTGCTTACAGGATAAATATGATGTTGCAACAGAAGAACTGGAAATAAAGGTATGGAGCATACTGTGAGAAACAGCTAAAGTAAGCGTTTCTTTGAAAATACAGGCAAAACTATCCAAACATTAAGCAATAAGAACAAAATAATTTAGCTTCTTTACTTAAAACATACTCAGGTTTCAATTACACTAGTGTGAAGACTTATCAAGTGAGAAGGAAAAAAAATAAAAGGGAGAGAAAATATTAAATTCTTACCTGTAAGTGTTCAGCACACAGTTCTAGACAGGATTACATTTCTAGTTTGTACAGCTCTGCATGAGCCTTTCTTGACTCCTTTGCATCTTAGGCTATTTACTAACAGGTTTGCATGCATGCTTGGTTACATCAGTGCATATATTGTATAATTCCCATGCTCATGAATAACTTCTAAGACACCTTTGCATTTTGTTAGCTTATTAAACTTCTCTAGAATTTCTTGCGTTGCCTCTCTTGAACACAACAACGCACAAAACCTCTCTAGCCTTATCTAGAAGTTCTAAAACAAGTAAACCAAACAGATCTAATCCTTATAGAAAAATAGGTTTATTGAACAAGTGCGTGGGCAGGCACAGAAAAAAAGAGTCTACTTGTACATTTAGTAGCCAGAAATGAAGAGCCTTTTCTAGATTTGTTTTTTAAAATCAATACCTAAGAAAATCATTTGAAATTGAGGCAGCGCTGTCTAATTTTATTTATTTTTCCCCTAGCTTGATATGTGTGTTATGTTCTGTCTTGCTAACATTAGGTCCACCTCAAACATTCTCTGTCAAAAACAGAATCAAAAGAACACAGCAGAGTTAGCAATCAAAGTTAGATCCACATGCATCAGGTTTAAAAAAAAAAAGAGGGGGGGAAGGGAAGAAGGGTAGAAATAAGCACGCCTAGTTGTTTCCTAGGGTTTCCCCATAGTTTGCATAGCGTTCATGTTCCAGGTCATTCAGCACATTTCTTTTCTTGCCAGGAGTTCCAGCCCCGACGTCAGTACGAGGGTAAGTTTGCAATTTGTGCAACTCTTGAGACAGTTTGCCCAGCACACAAGTACTCAGACTGGCACAGCGTTTGGAAATAGGTCTATCCAGGCTGCGGGGGGGAAAAAAAACAAACATGCCCAAAAGAAGAATATTTCAAACATGCACGGTCATGCATTTCTTCCCTAGGCAAATATCTGCTGTTAGGAAAACCAAAATAATACAATAAATAATACAAATGCAATAATATAAAAAGAATCCCTCCACATCACGTTCCATGCAAGCAAGGTTCAGACAAATGCACTTGGAAAGAAAACCACCGTTTCCAATGAATTCATTTTGTTGAAAAAGCAAGCTCATTAGCCTTTAAGATGCTTGCAGTTAGGAGACAGCAAGTTTCACTCTCCATGTATTCAGCATGCTTTTCAGTCTGTCATACATCATCACCATGCTTTGCAATACAAATCCTATTAGGATAATGCAAACGTTCTTGCATGCCTTTGCTCCAGGGGGGAGATGGCGCTGCGTGCACTGGGAGGGCACCTCCCCTCTGCCAGGGGCTTTCCATGCCTTACAACAGCATGCACTTTCACGACAGAGAATCCAAGAGTGACTGAATGATCCCTAAATTCCCACTAAGAAAACATACCTTTTGCTGTATTTTTTTCCCCCCATAACCCCCTCATTCAAGCTGAAATCGCCCTCCACTTTCGGTTGTAAGAGACAGATAGAAGCAGGTTAACTAAGTGGAAGCCATTCTCCTGACACAAACGTTAGGATGTCTCTACATTACCCTCCTTTATTAATTAGGTGATCAGTTAACCATAACCCCAAGAAAACAAAAACAAAAGAGAGAGGGTCTGCTCAGGCGGCTCTCTGTGAAATGTTTGACATCCAACTTGCCCTTTTCCAACCCCCACAGTCGTTGTCCTTACCTGTTCCCCTCAGAGGCTTGCTCCAGCTCCTCTGCTGTCATCTGTATGAATTCTTTCACCAGCGCATTTAATAATCTCCGAGCTTCGTAATCACTGAGCGTCACTCGATCTGTTATGGACTCCAAGCCAGGTCTACGCAGAGGCAAGAAAACAGGATGAACACAGAGAGCCACGTAAAGGAGAGCGGAGAGCGCCCTGCACTGCTGTACGTCATCGGCGGTGCCTTTCACGGGTGTGAAAATGTAAGTCACACACATGCACAGCATTAGGTGTTTTATACACGTAGTTAGAAAACCGTATCATAGATAGCCTAGAAGAAGCCAGCTTTCTGTAGTCTTTTTCTCTCCCAGAGCTCTTAAAAAATAAAAGTTAAGTATTTCCAAACCATTCAGACAAAGCACTCAGCAATACGACCAGCTTCTTACCTGACTGGAGCTGCCTGGAAGCTGTCCATCTGGCACACAACCAAGGCATAAACAGCAAGGAAAGATGAAATCTTCAGCATAACCATGATTTCCTCTCTACAACAAAGAGGCATATCAAGCAATGGCTATTTTCCAATCATCTCAATCCTGTAAGACCCATTGAGGAGGCCATCCTCTGCTAGCCACAAGTTGCACAAGTGCTCACGGTTCTGTTTTACTGTTTTCTTTCCCCTAATATTACCTTTAATCACTCCATTTTGCTTTGGCTTTCTTGGAATTTTAAGATAACTGAATACTGTTACAGGGAACATAAACACAGTCCTCCTGAATTGCAGTTCTGTCCAGCTGCTTTCAGCCTAATGCAGCCTTTCCCCGCAGACTGGGTGAAAACACATCCCCCTGCCTGCTACACAATGTCATTCAGGGTGTGCAATGTGAAGAGGCAGCTGTGCGAGAAGAGTCATGAGGAAAAAAAAATAATGAGGAAAGAGAAGGAAAAAAATGCTTGCAGTTTAACACTGCTAAGAATGAAGTGCCACTGCTGGCGCTGTACCTGAAGCTGCTTGCTTCTTGGCAGTTAGCACGCTAATGTCCCAGCTTAGATTATGCCTTAAGAACTAAGCAACTTCATTTCTATAAGTACTCCTACTCAGAAACTAAAGGGAGGAGAAGCTAAGCAAAACAAACAAACAAACAAACAAAAAAAACCTGTCGCAAAAACAAACCCTGTAAAAGAAATCATAATCGAATTGCTTTGAGTTACAGCTCTGCTCCTCACAGCATCAGCTGTCCAAGTTAGACAGGCACACGGGTAACTGCCCCACCAGCTCTAGATCTCTCAGCCGCCCGTTCCCGGCCCAATTCAGCCTTCAGATGCCCCAAGGCCACCGGCAATGCCCTACAAGGAGGCTGCCCCACACCTCTCAGCCTGCAAGCATCACAGGGATGGGGAGAGCGAGGGCCGGCTCCTACCTACCTGCTCCGCTCGCTTTCTTTCTCCACACACCCACCCACAGAACTAACGCGTTACCGCCCCGCACAACAGCGTAATGACACGACAGAGCCGGGAGCGCCGCAGCACGCGGATCTTACCGGCGGTGCGGGTCAGAGCAGCGGTGCCGCGCAGAACGGAGCCCGTGCTGCTGCTGCCGCCGAGCCGCGGTGCCGCGCGCTGCCCGCCGGCCGCCCTTTATACCTGCCGCCGCGGCGGCCTGCGTGGGCGCCCGCGGGGCCCCGCCAGCCAATCACTTCCCCGGCCGCCCGGTCCGGCGGTGACGTCATGCCCCGCTCGGTCCCACCGTCCCATTCACAAAAAAGCCGGCGGCGGCAGGGCGGGGGGAGGAGGGCGAACTGCCGCCCACGATGCCCGGCCGCACGCTCCCCAACTTCCCCCCCCCCCCCGGGCTCGCTCCGGGCGGCCTCTGCCGTTCTATTGGCGCCCCGACGGCTGTGTTCGGACGGGAGGGGCTGCGGCCGCGAAGCCGGAGCGTACGCGCAGTGCCGAGCGGAGCCTGACGGGTCCCTGCCGGCCGGAGCGAGGAGCCCCAGGTGGCTGAGAGCGGCAGCCCTCGCCGTCTCCCCCGGGCTCGCACCACGGTGGGATCCCGCAGCCCTCGAGGAAATCATCACCGTCATCTCTGCCGCTGCTATTACCGGCGCGGGCAGGTGCGGCGCCTTCCGGCGCTCGGAAGAGGCGGGGGGAGGGAGCTCGGGACCGCCGGGTGGTTGCGGATTACCGGCAGCTGCCGCGGCTCCACGCATCACCGCGGAGGACCCTTTGCACCTGCCGCCAGGATGTTTGCACGGGCGGAGGAGTGTTTGCCGAGGGGTCTCGAGGACCGGAGAGAAGCGGAAAGCCGCCTCCGGCCCGGGCGGGAGCAGGGAGGAGAAGAACCCACACCCCCAACTCCGCAGCCGCCGATGGGGCGGGTGGAAGGAGAGGGGGGAAGCGGCAGCCCCCGGCCCCTCTGGCTCCGGGTCCCCTCCCTGCGGCGCTGCCGAGCCCCGCCCGCGGTACCAGGTCGCGCCCCGCGTTGCGCTGTCGCTATCGGCCCCCAGGCTGCGAGCGGGACTCGGCGGCCTCGCGGAGGTGAGCCGCAGGCGGGGTGCGGGACGGCTGGTGCGCTCGTTCCGTGCTCGGTGCGGGCGGGCGACTTGACACGGGCACTGCTGCCGCATCCTTTTGCATTATTTTTTTTTTCTTGTTTGTTTCACAGACGGCTCCTGATGGCAGAAGCAACTCATTTCACCTGCAGACGAACGAAGGTAGGGAGAAACGAGAACAGGTATTTCTTCGCTGTCTTGGAAGTTGGAAGAGGAGCATGGACGCGGCGCGCTGATCAGTCGATGGCGGCTTCTTTATTCTCCTCCCGCCCCGCAGCGGGGCACCGCGCTACGGCAGGGCTCTGCTGCCGCTTTTCCGCTCTCGTTCTGCAGAACGATGACTGCAAAACCGTTTAAGACGAACTGAGCCCGGGCCGGGGCTCCCCGTTACGCTGCCCGTTACGGCTCCCTCCCGGCTGGGCTCGTCCCACAGCCCTCCTGCTGCTCCCGCACGTGGAAAGTTAGTTTGTGATGCACGGCTGCGTGCCAAGGGAACCTTCGGTCTCCCGAGAGAAGGAACTGAAGTATTTAATTTTAAATATATTTCCGACACTTCTGTGCTGATTTCTCAGCTAGTCTTTCTGAGGTTTCATTTACAAACGTGAGGTAGCACCCAAAGGAACAGGTCGGCATTGCTTTTGCTGTTTCAGCGTGACTTGTGCAGCTCCATCAACAGATGTATGGTGTGGGAGCTCCACGACTGAACTCACAGCCCCAGCCTTCCACCATTCCTTTCCCTTTCTATGTTAAAAATTAATCACACTCATTTTCTTTGGGGATTTATTTACTCGGCAAGGAATATTTATCTTTTAACCTTTAAAAAACCCAGACGACCATGTAGGAATAGAGTATCTCAGTTCTTTAGAGGGATAGCAAGCTGTATTCCATCTTACAGCCAACTCCAGTCACTCCAAGTACTTCTCTTGCCAACATAACATCCCCAGGCTGGAGCCCGCAGGATGTACTGATCACGGATTTCAGATGCCAGCGTTTCTACTTTAGGCTTTCACAGGAAGAAACATAAATTTAAAGCAACAGGTATTAGTGCTAATAGATAAACTTTTGTGAGCGTAAAGATGAAATAGTATTTGGATGTTGGCAAGCGCTTTGGCTGCTCCTTGCCAGCACTAATGGAGGGACTCCCAGCTCCTTCTGTTTTTTTCCCCACAATTATACATCAGCTGGTCTCATCAGATAGATTTTCTTCCTCTCTTCTCTTATACATAAGATGGAGAAGAAACAGCTATGAAAGAACTCCAAAGATGGGATTGTCTGGTTTTAGAAACTGCCCAAAAGTGGCAGGGCTGTTATGGGATAAAGGTTTCCTGCTGCTGGATAAATCCAAAACCAGAGGTTAAGTATTTGTGGGAAAACTAGTGCAGTGGGTACCTGTGAGCACTGCCCTAAGGAAACATGAGGTTTACAGAAACAAGGATCTGGTTCTGCTTCCTTCAGTGCCTGATGTCAGGTGAAACAATCAGTCTGTACATGTTCAAAGGAGATGAACTGAAGAGCTACAGAATGACATTTTTTTTAATAAGAAACTAGATTATCCAATACAACCTGCAGCTCCAAATAAAAAAAGAATTTCCTCTTTTAATTAGTTTGTAGGGAATCAGAAAAGGCTGCTCTCTTTTCAATTGACTTTCTTCCTCTACATTTGATTGAACTTCTTCCAATATCCTACTGTGTGTTGTTTAACTATACATCTTGAAGCACAAGCATTTGTTTTTCTGCTATAAATATTGCCATCGTGCCAACAAGCCATAGACATTGCAGTGAGGTTCTTAAATGTCACCTGATTTGCAGAGCAGGATGTTTCTTGTTAAAATGGGTTATAAAAGCTACACAGCCTTTCTGTCTCTGTGTCTCTACCTGTCCATGTTCCAGGTGGATGCCTAATTCAGCTTCATATCTCCACAAATGGCTGGAAAACACTTCCAATGAAGAAGACGACAACTCATACAGGGGACAGTGAACGCTGCTGAATACCCATGAAAACATCTTTCTAATGTGTGATCCCAATCTGCCCCACAGCAAATTAATCAGGACCTGAGTTAGCCACGTGGTGCTGTATTAAAATAAAGTTGTTTGTTAACAGGAATGTCGTGTTTAAGGCCCTGGAGCTAATCCTTGCACTCTACTTGCTGTTGATAAGACCTAGACCTCACTGTACTCTGTTCAGGGTAGCATGACATACCTCAGAAAGACCTGGGCAACTCGGAGGGAGTCTAGAAAAAATCCAACATTATTATTGGAGCCTGTAAAATGACTTAGGAGAAAAAAAAAAAGACAAAGGAAACATGAAGATTGGAGAAACAGCAGAAGGAAAGATCATGGAGAAAGATCAAAACATAAATACTTGCTACAAAGAAGTAATAATGTGCTCAAAAAAGTAAAAATATATGAACTTAAAAGACAACAGTAGAAATGCTGCACATTAGAAAGAGCTTCCTACAATTGAAATTAATGCCATACAAGAACAATTTCTATTGCACTAGACTAACAGTTTCTATGCCACTGTAAGGTGTGGTAGTCTAACATCTGTCAGGAATGACATCGTGTAGCTAATATTCATTCTGGGAAGGGAACACAATCAACTAAAGGAGCTTTCTTCATCTCTTTCATCTCCAGTTTCTGAGATTCTGTAATTTTAACAGCTAGAGACTTACTTAAACTCTGAAACATAACACCTTACCTATCGTCCAAACTTCTACTAGCATTGGTCTTTAGATCTTACCTCCCTAAATTATCTGATCCTTTCCCAACCACAGCCTTCAGAAGGCAATGTCCATATTTAGACTAAGCTCATGTCAGATTTACCAGCACGAATTATATTTTAGCCATCCATCCTGTAGTTTCATTTAAATTTGGCCAAAAAAAGAGTTTGTCTCTTTAGAAAAATGCAGCATTTCAGTGAGAACCAGAACATGGATACAGATCCCAACACCAGAGGGTTCCCTTTTTAATAGCATCAGCATTCAGGGTGCTTCAGTGACTCGTTTCTCAAGAAAGGAACTGTTATTGAGCTAATTACTGGGAAATCTATGAATCAGTCTGGAAGCAAATTCAGATCTTCCAAAATGCCTTAGAAAAGCTTCCAGACTGAAATATGGAAGACATTTTAAACAGAAGATCGATGCTGGATTGTTTTAATCTCACTGAAACGCTCCTAATGAGCTTTGGCTTTGAAGTACTTTCCCTGTATTTACTCAAAAACCTGGTGCAGAATAATCTTTTACAACAAAGTGGGTCACGCTGTGCGGCACTGAGGGTTCTATGGCAGGGGAGAAGGGGCAGACCATAAGGAAGCTGGCTGTGGCTCCATCGTCTTCCATCCTGCAGGCTTGCAGAGGCTGCAGGCCCAGTTCATGCCACCTGGCAACACTTCCACCCTTAAGAACTGGCAAAACTTTGCAGTATTCCAGCCAGACCTAGTTCTGTTCCAGGCTGTACCTCCAGTGCTCTGACAAGGGGAATCCCTGAAGGGGAGATTTCAGCTCACCAAATTCAGCCACGGACAGACTCACAGCATGACCAGGCTAACACAAAGGGGACAAACTGCATAGGAGAATCTCACTCTGAAACACAGCACCTATTTCCACTTCAGTTTTACACGTTCTCCAGCTGAGATAGGAGTTGAACAAACTCCTTATCTGGAAAGCAGCCTCAGAACTGAAAACAGACCTTGTTAGGCAATAGCACAGTTATAAAGCCTTGTTTTGATCGCTTGCACAAGTGCTACACCACTATCTTGTATGTCATCAGAGCGTGTCAGCAAATATCTAGTGAGAAACTGTCTGGTGAATCCTGAAGTTAAGCCTGTATTTGTTCTTCACAAGATACTAGAAGCCTGGGGGAGCTCATGTCGGCATTTCATTCTTTGTCCCAATAGTAGAGGGAACCCTAACTGTGATTAAGCCACAGTGTCATTTAACAGTTTGATCAGCCCATTCCAGGACCATTCTGTTGACCCCATGCAGTGGGCTGCTACAGCCATAGGTCCCTGTTGTTGCCAGCAGTGCCACGTGTGTGGGGAGGACCAGGTGTAATAGTTTCTCAGCTGGCTGTTTAACTCTTTGACTCTTCACAAAAGCCACTTGTGCTGGACAAAGAAAGAAGCCTGCTTTGATACAAGTTGGTGAGATACTTGATGGAGCTTGGAAGCAACTTCATCTTCCTCCAAGAATGTAACAGAGTTGTCATTGGACTTTGAATATTGTTACTGAAAGAGCAATCCCAGCTACCAGTAGATTTCTTCAAATTCCTTCTGAAGTCAAAACTATGCACGTGCACAGTCACTTCCTTTCAAAGAACTGCCTTCTGCTTTTCTGGAGAAGGCAGGAACATAATCTTTGCTGTTACTTCATTGTGTCCAACTTTTCCTTACAGGATTTATGGTGCAAAGTAATTGTGAATTGTGATGACCAGAATGTTTTAGAATTTAATAAAGATACACACTTTAATGGGTTTCCTTACTCAGCCATCATTTTTTATAATTGAAATCACAAAACCTTTACTCATCCTATGAGTTTGCTCATTTGATCATCTGTGATTAAAGATGAGTAAAACCTTCCCAAAGTAGCAATTCAGCACAAGCTACCCCCACACTCTCAAAAGAATGAAAGAAATATAAAAAGATCAGTGAGGAACTGGCAAGGAATCCATCTTGGATAGCCCAATGGGTTCCTGAATCCCTGCATCTCTGTGCTTATGTGATGTCATCTGTCTGCAAAGCTTCATTTATCACTTCTGACAACTTTCAGTCATACTTATCCATGGCTTTCAGTCATACTTTTCCTCCATTTAATCATTCTTTAGAGACTGTTGGATTTTTAACCTTAGTAGATTCATCACCTTTTGGCTTGACCAAATCTGATATAACAGCTCTGCAATCATGTGCTTCATTTCTCGTCCTCTGTTACAGCGAATAGCACCATCTTCTTTCCTCCATCACCACAGGGTCTAAATACTATGATAAGATCAGTTTTGATTGTTCTCTCCTCCACTTGAAAATGACTGTTGGGCTTTTCTGTACCTCCTTTTATTTCTGGGATCTTCCTATGCTATGTTTGTTTTCTGTTTCTCCTCCCCAGAAGCTTGCTGCCAAGAAGTCAATCACTTTTGCTCTCTTTTCTTAGACAGATGCTCTGGAAATCATGATCCTCTGGGGGCATGTGATGTATTACACACTTAAAAGTGAAAATCAAAGCAATTGCAGCTAGGCTATGTTTCCTCAGACACTCTGAGAACTATTCAAGTGTCATCTGATCTGGGACAGGTATATTTTGATCAGCTCATCTGCGTACCTCCATTCACCTAAATATGCTGATGGTAAACCCCTTCTTCCTTACTTAAGTAGGTTTGAATCCACCCGTTTGAGTTTGTGTGGTTCAGCACAGCTGCTCAAGCAAATTACAGACCTTTTTTTTAATCACTTCCCCTCATTCTGCCTCTGGTTGGAGCCAAACTGGGGTCCTGAATCTGTTGCCCACTGGTGAGAAATCTTAGGGCACTGACACGTTGATGTTTTTGCAGGCATGGCCAAAGTAATTCAGTCAAGATGACAGGAAATTTCATAATGAAACAAAGTGTGAGGGAAGGGATTGCACTGCTTTACACGGTGCTCGTGCAACCTCACCTTGAGTACCACGTGCTGGTTTGGGTGCCACAATACAAAAAGGATATAAAACTACTAGAGAGTGTTGAAAGGTGACAAGAAAGATGGTGAAGGATTTACAGGGGAGGATGTATGAGGAGTTTCTGGGTCCCTTGGTTTGCTCAGCCCAGAGCTGAGGAGCTGAGGGGAGGCCTGATGGTGGCTACAGCTCCTCACAGGGAGCGGAAGGGCAGCACTGAGCTCTGCTCTGTGTGACAGGGCTGAGGGGAGGCTGTGCCAGGGGAGGGGCAGCTGGAAATGAGGGACAGGTTGTGCACCAGAGGCCAGTGGACATAGCACAGGCTGCCCAGGGCAGCGGTGATCACACCAATCTACTGGAGTTCAAGGAGTGTTAAGGCAGCACTTGCAGACATAGGGTCTGATTTTTGTGTGGTCCTGTGTACAGCCAGGAGCTGGAGTTGATTAGTCTAATGGGTCTCTTTCAACTCGGGTTATTCTATGGTTCTGTAAGATAACTTGCACCCAAAATGCCAGGCAAAAGGCCACACCTTATCATTTCCCAGTCCCCTTCCTTCCTCCATCCCAGTCACAGTACCTCCTCTTTGTGCTCTCAAAGTGATGCCTTTGCTGTGCTTGATTTTGTCTTCACCTGCCTTCTGAGCAGCATCAGGGGCCATCCTCAGCCTCTGGGCCATGTGCTCTCAAGTTAATACCTCCACATCAGAAGCGGAACATCCCAATACAGGAACATACTGGGGATTAAGCATTAAATAGTTAGATGACCGAGAATGCGATGCACTTTGATCAGTTAGGTTATTTATGAAGTTCATCAGTACAGACTCTGTATCAGTGCAGATCTTAATCTTCTTACAGAACTACTGGAGGTACTGAGCTAAAATCAGCAGAAAGAAAGACTGATTGGACACAGCACTGTAATTTTAGCAGGGCATCAGTACTTCTGGTACTTCTGGTACAGATCTACTTGTACGGTAGCAGTGATAGAAAAGTAAAACAACATGAGCGGAAACAGAGTGAGGTTTTTTAAGAACCGTTTCAACAGGATGTTATGCTTCATTGTGGGATTGCATTCTTAGCTCGGCAGGAAGCAATCTGTGTTTATCCAGTATCTGCAGCCCTTTGCCGAGGTGCCACCCTGCTCGCACCCAGCGGCAATAATGAGTTACGCAGAGATGTCCTCCAGCAGACATCAGGCTTCTGCCGACGGTGCCCACCTCCCACCAGCGGAACCCCGTCGGACGGGCACATTCCCTTTATCGTGGCTAAAAGGGAGGGCGAGAAGGGAAGGAAACGCGACGGGGCTGTCCGTCTGCAGTTGTTCCAGACCCGAGGAGGCTCCGGGAAAGACACCCCCAAAGCGCGTATTTCTGCTTTTCCTGTTTTTCCAGGTCTACGTACGAAGCTATTTTTATTCGGGCGCCAAAAGCTTCTCAGCGCTTCACCAGCGTAGCCCCGTTCCGCCCCGCAGCCGGCCCGGCCCGCTGACGCGAGGGGCGGCGCTCCCGGGGGCCGGTCTACGCGGGGCGGCTCTGCCAGCGCCCAACGCGGGGCGGCGAGCCGGGGCCGGGAGGAAGCGGCGCGATGGGGCCGGCGGCGGGGGACACGGAGGCGGCGGCAGCGGCAGCGGCAGCAGGGGGCGGGCCTTGGCTGCTGCTGGCGCTACCGCCGCTGCTGCTGCTGTTCGCGCTGGTGGTTCGGCAGCTGTTGAAGCAGCGACGGCCGCCCGGCTTCCCTCCCGGCCCCGCAGGGCTGCCCCTCATCGGCAACATCCACTCCCTGGGCGCGGAGCAGCCGCACGTCTACATGCGGCGCCAGAGTCAGATCCACGGGCAGGTACCGGGCGGGAGCCGGCATAGACGCCGAGCCGGGGGCAGGCGGCGGGCGGAGCGGCGGAACGGCCTGGCCGCTATCGGGCGGGACGGCGCCGGGGGCCCCGCAGCTCTGGCGCTGAGCGTCGGGTGAGACGCGTGCTGCGAGCGGCCCGGCCCCGGGCACAGAGCGGCTCCCGTGCGTGCCGGGGTTCCGCTTCGGGACAGCGGTGTGGCCGAGCATCCGGCTGCCCTGCATTCGCGGGGCTTCGCTAAAAGGAAAGCAAAGGGCAGGCACGGGCATAGTGCGGCACTGTCGCGGGAAGAACTGTGCATTAAAGTGCCTTCAGAGTGATATTGGAGTGTACTTACTGGCAGTCCATTTATACATATATAGGAATGTTGAGATGTTTTTTGGTTGTTTTTTTTTGTTTTTTTTTTCCCCTTTTCATGTTTTCTTGTTTCTCAGCTGTTCCTTTTCATTACCCCGTTTCATGGAAGCAGTCTATTCTTACACGCTTCAAAAAAGCGAAGCCCAAGTTATCAGTGCTGGCTCGGAAAGGCAGGCAGAGCAGATGCAGCACGTGTAGCCGTGCGCCTCTTCCCGTCCCGTCCCGTCCCGTCCCGTCCCGTCCCGTCCCGTCCCGTCCCGTCCCGTCCCGTCGCCCCCCCCCCCCCCCCCATCCCGGAACGCCTGCGGGCTTCTCCTTAGAGGGATTCTCAAGCGATGGAAAGAGAGAGCTTTGAGTCCAACAAACACTGGCTTGCCTAGAAAACTAACTTCCTCAAACTGTTAAGAGTGGTTTAAAAGAACAAGGCAGTGAAAGAATACTGGTGATGGCGCATAAGTCTTTCAAAAGCTTTTGTAAAGCTTTTCATTATGAAAGCTACAGAAGAAACTTAACAGTCATAGTCTTACGAACGAGAAGCAAAGTGTGTGAATGAAAAGCATGCTCAGTGGCAGAAAGGGTAGGGTTATCTCTTCATCTCTTTCCTGTTATTTTGGCAGTAAAGGTGTTTCAAGGAAAATACTGGGATGAACTGAATGGAAATAGGAAGGCAAATGTATCATCCAAAAATTAAGCTTTATACTTGCCTGAATGCTGACTGCAGTTCTCTTCACCTGCTGTCATCAAAGATTCTGCAGAATTTGGGGTAGATCAGGAGGCAGACCAGGATATTGGGAGCTCTAGAGGAGATCAAGGAAATGGTCTTTTAAAAAGTGTTTCACAACATACAAAGAATGATAAATAGGCTATAATTGAAGTATACAAAAACAAATGCTTCCAAGAAGTACAGCGGCACTTTCTTCTCATCGTGTGAAAAAGAGCAATTGCAACAGTGAAAAATTTACTCTTGCTAAAAGGAAAAAGATTTCATAGAATGAGTAACTAAACTACTGCCCATTACTTCTTCATACAGCGATGGTCAGCAATGCTGCAATGAAGAAAAAATAAAGATTTGTGTAGGTGAAAAATACCAGATTTAATACGCTAACAAAAGTGTGAAAAGGAATATAGAATTTCAGTCTTGAGAATTTAGCCTCATTTTTATGTTATTTTATTAAGCTTAGGAGAAGATTTTCATTGTGTTTATCCTGTATGTGCCTTCTGCAGGGTGTATTGCATCTTTCTCCAAAGATGCACTTCTGGATGCTGAGCACTTCTGGAAACAGGAGATGGGACTAGTTGGGCTATGCTATCATTTGTTGCCCATCATATCTGTCATCTGATGGGTCTTTGGGAGTCTGTGCAAAGTAAGCTGGTGCCTGGCTTCAGAGAGAGGAAGGACTAGGTGGAGCTTGGCTGTCTTCCAGCACTGACACCACTTCTATGTCTGCCATCACTAAGTGATGGAAGATTTGGTCAGAAGAACTCGTAGCTTCAATCACAGTGCCCTTAACAAGATTCAACTACTGGATTCTTTTATACTACGGAAGAAAGGAGCGACAGATAGCAGCGAAACTTCCCCCTTTCCTTGTTTCAGTATGAAAGTATATAATACAAGGACTTTAGTTCTTCTATAAATAATGTACCTTTCATCCACTTGCATTTGGAGAAAAAAACGTTTTTTTTTCTTCTGAAATATGCACAGGTTCTCTCTCTTTTTTTTTTAATGACTATATGAAAGTGTTCCCAATCCTTACTTCGGTGGTTTGGTCCCACTGGGTGCACTGCAAAGCAGAATGTAGCACAGGCTAACTTACTGTACCATTAGACAGAGATTAATTTAGCTCACAACAAACTCTATGGTGCCACAATTGTGTCAGTACTTGAAAACATTCCTGTTTCTTGTACGCCCATTGAAGTTTATTGATGTATTTATGAAATCCATACTTTGCATTGAAGTTTAGTGTTGCGTCACTTTTTCATTAGCTATATTTGCTTGTTTTCATTATTTCTTTGTGAGATTTGGTTGTAACAGCATTTTACAATCTCTTTTTTTTCCCCTCAAGATTTTCAGTCTTGATTTGGGAGGGATATCTGCTATTGTGCTGAATGGCTATGATGCAGTGAAAGAATGCCTTGTCCACCAAAGCGAAATTTTTGCAGACAGGCCATCTCTTCCTTTGTTTAAGAAGCTGACAAACATGGGAGGTAAGTGCTAGTGTCTTCAAACAGAAATGCATTTTTGTCCATGAGATTTTACTAGGCTGTATGATTGCATGCAACATTTGCTCTAGTTGATTTCTCTACCTTATCTCTTATCATGAAATACTCGATGCTTCTTTAAAGATATCTAGAAAAGACTGTCATTCCTGAGCTAAATTCCACAGCAAGATACATGTAATTTATTTATTTCTTTTTTTATCTCTATGCTCTCCCCTCCTCAGTCAATTAATGTCAGTTGGAAAGCTATTTTCTTTGTTTCTGGGAATCAAATTAGCTTTGAAGCATCTCTTAGCTTTTAGCTATGAGCAGTGCAAGAGTCTTCTGAAATAGCTATACTTATCTATTATTATAACTCTTCCAGTTGTTTAGCATGAACTCTGAGAAACATATTTTTCACTCAGAGGGTGGTGATGCACTGGAACAGGTTGCCCAAGGAGGCTGTGGATGCCCCATCCCTGCAGGCATTCAAGGCCAGGCTGGATGAGGCTCTGGGCAGCCTGGTCTGCTGGTTGGCGACCTGCACATAGCAGGGGGTTGGAACTGGATGAGCATTGTGGTCCTTTTCAACCCAAGCCATTCTGTGATTCTATTTTCTTGCAACTCATTTTGCCTTCCTTGCAGATTTAGTCTGTTTGAGTTGGCAAATATAATTTCCGTGGCCTTGTTAGTGAGAAGATCTGTATTAAATTGGCCTTGAACATTCAGATACAGGTGTATGAGGAACTTCAGAAATTTTGATGACTTTAAGAGCTGCACCTCAAATTTAATTTCTGAGGTTAAATGTCAGTATTTCTTCTGGTGTTTCCATTCTATTTCTTTGTTTTCTGCCTTTTATGCCTGGCTTTGTAACGTCTGTTTTGCACCAGCTCTTTTACCTTGTGTTATACAGATTTCAGCCACATCATTAAAAATTGCACCTTGTTCTTTCCTATACTCAGGGTTTTCTTTTAGAGTGCTTATTAACATAACTATTTTTAACCTAGACTGGCAGCCCCAGATCCTAATGGCACTTTATCTCCCATAGATGCTAAGAAGTAGTATGACCTTTATAAATCTGATGGAGACAAATACTGAGAGATTACTTAGTATTTGAATTCTTTGAATCTAATCTTAAAAGATCTTTTTTTAAAATTAGTTATAGACAGACTTCACCTCAACTTTTGTTTATAGGATATATTACTTTTAGTAAAAGCTATGTTAAAACTTCAGTGAAAAAGGAAAACGTGGGCATTAATACATGTTAGTTTATGTCTTATGACTCAGGAGGCTTGCTTTTTGATAGCGAAATACTCTTGGTGTACCTGCTGACGTTATAGTGGAAATAACTCATAGCAATTGCTCTTAGTCCCAGTTTTCCATAAATGCAAAATGTTTCCAGATAGATCTGACATGCTTTTACATAAGGGTATGAAGTCTGCTTGCCTGTAGTAGCACAGGTATATCTAATTCAGCTTCGAGGCAGAGGGGTTGTTTAGGCAATCTTCTAATTGCTTATTCTACTGGCAGTAATATACTTTTAGAGTGGACTGAATGGTTAAATAATTTTATTGCCTTGTTGAGGAAAAAAAAAAGCATTGCATAAAATGCTGTGTCAAAACATTTTTTTCAGGCTTACTGAACAGTAAATACGGCAGAGGATGGACAGAACATCGCAAACTAGCTGTAAATACCTTTCGAACTTTTGGATACGGTCAAAGGTCCTTTGAACACAAAATTTCAGAAGAATCTGTGTATTTCCTTGATGCCATTGATACCTACAAAGGCAGACCGTTTGATCTGAAGCACTTGATAACAAATGCCGTTTCAAACATTACTAATTTGATTATTTTTGGGGAACGTTTTACGTATGAAGATACTGAATTTCAGCACATGATTGAGATTTTCAGTGAAAATGTTGAATTAGCTGCTAGTGCCTCTGTATTTTTGTATAATGCTTTTCCTTGGATCGGTATCTTGCCATTTGGGAAACACCAGCAGCTGTTTAAAAATGCAGCAGAAGTCTATGACTTTCTTCATAAGCTTATAGAACGAGTCTCTGAAAATAGGAAACCTCAGTCACCTCGGCATTTTATAGATGCATATTTAGATGAGATGGATTGCAACAAAAGTGATCCAGAATCTACATATTCAAGAGAAAACTTAATTTTCTCTGTTGGAGAACTCTTCATAGCTGGGACGGAAACCACAACAAATGTTTTGAGATGGGCGGTGTTATTTATGGCTCTTTATCCAAACATTCAAGGTAAGAACTTTGTCATTTTGAGGAACTGATACACCTTCCCATTGCAAATTATAAAATGAGGTACGATAATAACATTCTAGCATGTTATTAAATTGTTTTACAACTTATTATGGAGATTTGGTTTTTTTCATAAAATATTTCTAATGTATTTACATTCTGCATTGCATTGCTTAGTATTGGTTGGTAGATGCACTAAATCTATATGTTAAAATAAATACATGCAATTAAGGAAGAAATGATAACAAAATGTAAAAACATCAGCAAAAATATTTTGGGTATCTTACTTGCAATTTCGATTTTCCTTAAGGACCTCAATTCAAAATAGATTATAGTTATTTATATTTCTGGAAGAAAGAAAAAAACATTTAAAAACAAGAAGATAAGGTTACAGCTATCGGGAAGTAAGGCAGCACTAGATGTTTGAATATCAGCCCAGACACTGGGCAGAAATTTGGATTTCAGAGGTAACTAGTCATCTTGTTTCATTGCCTACTGATTTATTTCTCCCATTAAAAGTAGCAGCACGTACTTTAAATAGAAACTTTAATGGTTTGGAGAAAAAGCAGTGTGGATGACTCAAATTTGTACAGATACTTTGACCAAATAATACTGCTCTAACATCAATTGGAACATTCTTTCAGATTAGGGATAACAATACTACACATGTCTGTAAGGCTCTCCAGTTCTATCTAGAAATCAGATATCTTTATATATGAAAAGCTATGTTTTATTTTTGTGGTAATGGATGTTTAACTAAGGAGAAATACGTAGGCTTCACTGAGTACAAAATGAATACTTCTTTTGTGGAAGCATAAAAGTGAGTTGTTATTTTTAAGCAGTCAGCATATTTCAGATGACTTAAAACAGACAGTTCTAAAATAATTATATACTGCTTTTATGTTTCTGTGTTCTGGTAATTTGTCACCATGCTTGATAGTAGTGCAATTAGAAAGTCTACAAAAAAAATTTAAAAATGATAGAATATGATTATAGGTACTTAAGTTTTAGGATACGTATTTGTGTTGAAAAGAGGTATTTTAAGTGCCACAAGTAGTCAAAAAGACTAAAAACATCCTAACTCCCTGAGCTCTGACCAAGATCTTGTTATTCAATAGAGATCAAGAAAAACATTCTCTCTTCTCCTGTACACTGGCCAGTTTTGTAGAAATCCACTCACCTAAAATAATCTTCTGATCTTAGATACCGTACAGTACAATACATTCCTGAATCAGAATTCAATATCAGTTCATCTAGATAAAAATAAAAATTGATGTTACTTTTTTTTTTTTTTTTGACAGTACATGCCAATAAATCACTACATTACAGAATGTGCTTTCACTAAGCTGTTTCCCATCTCTTTATATTGATACGAAATACTGTCACATCAGATTGAAGAACCTGGTGATTCTTGGTAGAATTTTCCTGTTGCTATTCAGATTTTCATTATTTGTACATGAAATGTAAAAATGCAGATTCGTTTTAATTAATTAGGGGGTTGTGTTTCAACAAAGAAAGCTTATGAGGAAAAAAAAAAAAGAGGAGGTCCAAATGCCTTTGAGATTTTTTTAGAGTGATCTTATTCCTATGAACCTAATTTTAAAAATAGCTAAAAAAATGAGGATTGAATTTTTTTCTTTTCAGTTACATTCAGCATCTTGCTACTGCAGTTCTTTTTATCTGATACATTACAGTGAAAATTATTTTCAGTTTAAGAGTGAATGATTTGACACTGAGTCAGTTTCAAAGACTCAGCAGAATTAGACAAGCACCATTGTAAGTAGATAATATCAGTGTTACCTGTGTCCACTCAGGTATTTAAAGTACATTATCTTTGCAGTCTCATGCTTGTTCCCTTCACTTTGATGAAACAGAAGTAAACTGCCCAGGGAGGTTGTGGATGCCCCGTCCTTGGACGTGTTTAAGGCCAGGTTGGACGGGGTCCTGGGCAACCTGATCTGAATGTGTATGTTTGGTGGCCCTGCTAGGCAGGGGGGTTGGAACTACATGATCCTTGGGGTCCCTTCCAACCCGGGTGATTCTGTGATTCTGTGATTCTGTAAACTTGAGAAGAAAAGAATATATTAAAGTATGATTTTACTGTTAATAGTTAATCTTGAAACAAAGATTACTGTTATATATGCTTACAAGAATTCCTACTAGCAAGAGGAAGACGAAGGTCTAACCTTAAAAACGTATAAGCTACTATATTTTTGGTATGACATGTCATGTTTCAATATCTTTTATAAGTATATTTTCAAGCTATAAAATATAAAGGATTTTTCACTTATTCCTTTTCCTAACAGGACATGTTCAAAAAGAGATCGATTTA
This sequence comes from Lagopus muta, assembly GCF_023343835.1. Taxonomy (NCBI): domain Eukaryota; kingdom Metazoa; phylum Chordata; class Aves; order Galliformes; family Phasianidae; genus Lagopus; species Lagopus muta. Next base: position 10,512,808 of record NC_064438.1, on the reverse strand, counting down.
GTCATCGGCCCAAACAAAATGCCTGCTTGGGAAGAGAAATGTAAAATGCCATACACTGAGGCTGTTCTCCACGAAGTCCTAAGATTCTGTAACATAGTTCCACTAGGTATTTTTCACGCAACCTCCAAAGATACTGTTGTACGTGGTTACTCTATTCCTGAAGGCACTACAGTTATTACAAACCTCTACTCTGTACATTTTGATGAAAAATACTGGAACAACCCAGAAGTGTTTTTTCCTGAGAGATTTTTGGACAGCAGTGGACAGTTTGTCAAGAAAGATGCATTTATTCCTTTTTCATTAGGTAAAAACGATTCCTTCCGCTGTTCCTTCGCATAAATCTAGGAACATACAACACAAAAGTGATGACAATAAATCAGAAATGAACAGCATGATTTAAATCCATGGTTCTGATGAAACAGCTATTTTAAAGATATGTTCTTTTCTGGGCATAGCGCATTTTAGGATAATGCTATATAAAAATAAACTATTATACAACTTATACAAACCGACAACTACTATACAAATTATACAAACCAAGTGCTATTTGTTTCAGAACTAACGTGCATAGTCATTTGCTGCTAAACTTGTTGCAGCAGGTGATATGCAGAGCTAGTTTTCAAATTTCAGCACTTTGTTGAGCACCAGAAATTGCAGGTATTTTTCCCAAGGCGGTCAGCTTATGGCACTACATTATGTTCCAAGAAAATATTCAGAGAGTCGTAAGACAGTTTTCTTGGACTAGATGCACAACTTCTAAATGGCCTAAGGTAGATGTGATGAATTCTATCTTTATTGCTTGTTTTGTTCCTCTGTACTCATTTGATTTTAAAACTTCTAGAGTTTGTAATCCATCTGTTCTATGAAACCACAATTTCTTGCTCACAAAAGTGAAAATGTAATGTAAATAATTGTACGAGTCTTTTCAAAAACTTTTTTTTCTAATCCAGGAAGAAGACATTGTCTTGGAGAACAGCTGGCTCGAATGGAACTGTTTCTGTTTTTCACTTCGTTACTGCAACGATTTCACCTGTGTTTTCCTCATGGTGCGATTCCAGATCTCAAACCAAGATTAGGCATGACACTGCAACCACAGCCATACCTCATTTGTGCAGAAAGACGATGAAGAGAGGTGTCTGGACTGTTAGGTGGAGGAAAATGGTCCAAGCTGCTGCCAAGGAGTCACTTGCATTTTATTTCTAAATGTATTCAAATTGGAAGAACAGAAATGTTAATGACTTAAACTATGGTTATTTATGCACAAGTTCATGGTTTGTTTTTACTTAGTTTTCACAAAGCAGACAAAAAAAAACCACTCTCTACCAAAAATATTTAAAAAAATCCTGTGTTTAAGGGTGACATTTCCACTCCATCAATTTGTTTTGAATCTAACATCTGATTCAGCTTTTAATTTCTTAGCAAGCTATTTTACTTCGAGAGAGTATTTTTATGACATAAAGAATATGGCTTAAATTTTTATACTCAGATTTATCTCTAGAAATTCTGTATATCCTTATTCAAGCAAAACTGGAATATATGATTCTCTATTAAATTCATACAGCTAAAATGATTTTAAAGGTATATTTAAATTTCTGTAACTGAGAAATCATAATTTGTGACCTCGACAAACAAGTCTGTAATTAAAGCATTTCAATCCTTCCTTCATCATTCCCAGTATTCCTATATGGTCTTCATTTTCTAGTAAGTCAGATAACTGTATGATTCATTTTTGATGTATTTTATGGCTTGCTTTTTGTTCAGTAACATACGCAACGTGTTCCATTATTCCCATGCTCCTGACAATTACAGAAATGCACTTTGCTTGTTAATTGCATTTCCAGACACATCCTCCATTTCCTCCCAACACAAAGCATTACATAACAATTAAGCTCTGCCTCAGTAGTCTAAAAAAAATGTTTGTGTTACAAAAGTCAAGTGCAGCTACACTAAGAGTCTGCTCATGAGTGGCAGAAGAGACTTTGTTGGAAGGAAGGAGAGAGTAGGGCAGGGAGAAACAAATTTTTAACTGGATTTTAAGCATAAAAGCTAATTGACTTCTGGTAACCCCATTTTTGATCCTGCTTGACAGCTACTGCATTATGGTTATTGGCAGAATGTGAATTATGCACACAAGGCCTACAGGAGAACCCAGTGCTCCAAATACAGTGAGTGCACAACTCTGTGTGGGTAGTAGTGGGACTTCAAAATAGGGTTCAGAAAAACACACGTGCTGAGGGAACAGCTATTTACAAACAAGGCTTAATATTGAGTCTTGCTGTTTCCACGCCTTTTGCTTTGACTGGAGCTGCAGGAAAGTTCAAAGGCAGAAATGTGACATTTTTCTTCTCACCTGAGGTTTTCAGTTCATACTCAGCAGAAATACTTCCCTTCTTTTGAAATAACTGAAAAGTGTCAAATACAGCTAGTGTTAGTCCACTTACATAGACTACTATGGACTTCAGATGCAGCAGATCCAAATTAAATTACTTACCATGTCTAAGGATGAGACCCAGGTGTCCAACAGAGAACATCTCAAAAGTGTGTCCCTGGTGCTCTGAAAAGGGAAAAGTAGCAACTCTTCTTGCTAAACTACCTTTCTGTAGAGATTTGAGATTTCAAAAGGAAAGGATGGTTATAAACCTTATTCCTGTGTATTTGTCACACCATGAAAGCTGCAAATAATCTGTTCGTAAGATTTTTGCATATAGAATGAGTACAGAAGAGAAAGCTGCTGAGCTTCTCAGCACTGTCCAGACTGGGGCTTTTTTCTGTCAGCATAAGTAGCTGCTGGGTGCTTGTGAAATGTTTGTGCAAAAACTGTCAAATCTACCAAATTTAGGTCTTTTCAGTATGAAGGAACAGAACAGAGGAGTTTTCAGATACATTTCTAGACTAATGATAAGTCTTCCCATATCCCCACTTGTACTCTTCGTCAGATTTTAATTATGCAGGTTTGCCATCTGAGTAACAAGAATTCCCTATTATTTAGTTAAAACATGTTTCAAATAAATCTTAATTGATTAAAAATATCAAGGACTAGTTCTCGTGGTATTACTCTCAAAAAACAACTGGCCAGTGATTCCCTTATTTTTAGAAATAACTCCATTTAATGGAACTGTATTGATTATGTGTTATTCTGATTTCCAAATCAAAATACCTCATAGAAAGTCTTAAAATATCAGTCCAAATTTTTACTGCTATCTGCCAATTTACAGTCCCATTTGAACAACCAAATACTTCTGACAAACTACCTTTTCTATAAATGAATGCCTAGATCACTTATATATATATATATTTCATTTCTTACCAGCTTCTTCATTATTTTTCTTCAGAAATCTGACTTAATCCAAAGATTCAATTTAACCATTTGAAATATGGACATAATCATTTTTTTTCCAGTTATCTGGTATTTCTCTATCTTATTAAGATTGATTTGTCATGAACACTAGTAAATGGATTTATGTTTAGAATTTCCTGCTGACATTTTTTTTTTTAAATCTGTAATCATGAAAAAAATTCAATGGATTTACATTCATTTCATATATGCACATTTTACAATCTCTCTACCTTACAGGTGTATGTTTTTATTAGTCAGATCCAATATCAGTAGAAGGTCTGCCCTTTCAGACTCTGGACTTTTTGGATGTATCCAAGTATAAATTCATATCTCTATGAGCTAGTGACACAGAATACAGGAAAAGGATGAAGGAAATCCTTTCTGAAAAGCTGTAATTCTTAAAAGTAGTTGGGATTCATGGTGAATTGTTAAACACGAGCTTTAACTCTGCAGCCAAAAGATCTTATGTGACAGAATACTGAATATTCTAATATTCTGAATACAGAATACAGAATATTCTAATATTCTGAATATTATACAGGAACTACATGTGTATTTGTTGCTGGCACAAGCATTCCTTGAATACTGTGTCCTGATATGTTGTCTATAACTACGGGAGCATTTAAAATTTGGTTGTGTTTCTATAGAGCTATAAGAGTAACTAAGAATATGTTTATGCCATGTATTCTGGCTTGCTGCAATCTACTTCTACTGATTTATGAACTGAGCATGTATTATATGATCATATCAGGGCACAGCTATGTTCAAGCTAATGTGCTTTCCTGCCAACATAATTTATTGTTTCAGACTTGGTTGTACACTGGCGCTGTTAGTTTTGTTAAGTTGGAGACTCAAGCCTGTGTCCAGAATGTACATCACAGAAATATACTGAAGAACATACAGGCTAATCACACATCCAAGGCAATTCATTCACTTTGTTTACAAAATTTAATTTAAATGGCTTGATTACAATCTACAGCTGTCTCTACAGAGAACAAAAAGCTGGTCTCTTCAGTTAGTAGAAAAGAACAGTAGCAGCCAAGGTGAAATCTCTTTAAACTAGGAACCACGTGAGTATCTTGAAACTGCTGTAGATGAGGAATCAGGTATATAACTGATAGTGAGATTAGTTACCCAGGATCATTAAGGAATTTTAACATCAGCTAATAGGTTCTCCCATGCTCTGCTTCTAATTTGCATTGCATGTAGCATGCACTGTGACGTAAGGTCACAGTATTCCCCCACAGCAATCTCAATCATCACTTTTAAAATATGTACTTTTCTCTCTCAATTCCAAATCTCTGGTAGCTATTTAAGAATTCAAGTGGCTTGAGCTGACATAGCAAGTAAGCTTTGTCTTGATTTGGTGTGCAATTGTACTATACAATTCAATCTGTGGTTGTCTGCAGAATGAAAGCATGCCATTCATGTGCATATTTTTAGCCTAAAGGTTTGTACTAGCACAAATACTAGTGAGTAGATGAGGGAGATTATTAAGACAGCACGTCCACTTGGAAAAGTAACAAGTTCAGAAAAACAACAGTAAGATCATCAAGTCATCTAGGAAAAAGGGAGGGAATAATATTATGAAAAATTTGCAAAAATGCACTAAATTGGAAAACACAAGGACTAAGGATAAATAGAAAAGTAATTATAATTATTTGAGTGCCAGATCAGAAGTTATCTTTGGGTAAGACAGATGGAAAATGAAAACAAGAGAATAGAGCCAGGTGCAATGGACTATTAAATACAAGCTTGAGAGGGTAAATTCTCAGTATAAATTGGTCTGTGAAGGTACAGACATGGACTTTCCTAGCAGCTGAATGCCTGAGATTTTAGTATTGGGCCTTATTTTGGTGTTTGGTATTACATAAGGCCTTTGTCTAATCAAGATCAAATTAAACTTCCGCTCTGGAAACATTTTGCTTTATTCTGTCCTTCATACAATTTGAGGATCAGCAGATTCTTCCATTTCTAGATTATCCCCTTAGATATTTCTGAAGACTGTCAACTATCTCGATGTCAATGTGATTAGAATTAGGCAGAACCCATACTCAGAGTGGTCATTTCTTAGGAAGTCTGCCAGAATTCAAGGGACATTATGTTTGCTACATTCTCCTGAATAAGTAACATTCCAAATAGATTAAATCCATTAAAATAATGGAGCAAATCAGGAATGTACAATCTAATCCAATAGCTTACTATTACTGCAGCAGATGGCTGCTTGCCCAAAACTTTACATGTTATTTATAACAGCCTATAGTAATGTAACAGAAAACAGAATACACTTTTTCCTTTGCTGTTTTCACCTCCTGATTTGCTTGTCTAGGCTAGTACAAAAATCCTTAAAGGAAATATTTTTAATTTGTATAAACTGACTTATCAAAAGCACAAAAAGAAAGTACATTATATATACTTAAATGCCATGCACTTGTATTATGCTCCCACTAAAGTGAGGGAATGCGTGATGTCAGTCATTGTTCAGATCCCTCACAGGATGGGCAACACAGATGGAATTTCAGCAAGCAAGGAATGGAGATTAAGTAGAAAAATGGCTGTGGATAAAACACCTTAAAGAATTTTAGTTACTTTAATTCTTTCTAAATGCACCCAAGATTAAGCAGTCCAAATGCTCTCTGGTTGTCTTTAGCTTGCACAATAAACTCTGTTAAAATAATAGCACCGGTAGTGAGCAAGCACCATAGCATTACTGATAGGTCTAATTTTTCCAGGAAAAAAGCTAGATACCTATGAGCTTTCTTGCGCCTTTGTAGGTAGGGAAGTTCATTTAATTGTTCTTCATGGGACCAGAGAAACTGATCTTCAAAGTTCCTTGAAGGCATCTTCAGATCAAGTCTCAACGTATTTTACATTACATAAAGCCATACTGTTTCTCTCTCAAGTAACCTACAGTCAGAATTGTCACAATAGAGGGAAATGCAACAAATCTCAACAAGGCATTTACTGCATCACAGATGACTTCAGCTATGCTCCAAACATTTATTGGAGATCCACTCCTTCTCCTCCAAGGGATTCCAAATTTCTCACTCAGCAAATAAAAAGTTTCTAATGTGAGATGCATTACTACTTAAATGCTCAGTAAATGAAAAGCTTTCAGATTTTTTTCTATCATTTGTACATTTTCTTACAGATATTTAAAATGATACACATGACATCCCATCTCTAATGCTAATACTTAAAATACAGATCCAGAAAGGAGGTCAGTAAATTATGCAGTTCATTCATCTCACCCAGCAATATATTTTCTCAGCACTGTTTGTCAGACTGCATAAAACTGCCTTCCTACTCTAAAGATAATCTCTTTCAGTGAGTCACAACTTTCTCAATCCTCAATTATTGTCTTAAGCATTATGAACACTGAAAAGATTATTCTGATTATTTTGCTAATTTGTATAGGAATGCAATAATCTATCTAATGGACAGATACTTTTCCTGAAGTGTGGCATCTGAAGTTAGAAACAGTATATTGGTAACTGTTTACTTACACCGAATAGAACAAAACGATTACAAATTCATTTTCAAACACTTCTTCATTCACTTCTATGACTGAGAGGAAGCTTAGTTAAAATATGCATCAGATAAATTAGCAATACCACAGAGATTAATCAACAAGAAAGCCTATTTGAATGACCACACATAAGAGAAAGATTTCATGCCTAACTTCCAATAAGCAATATCAAGTCTTTGAACTTTTTGTATAATAGCTTTAAGCCAAGCATTAGTCTTTGTTTTATACACAAGGAAAATGGAAAAACTTTGATCTCATCCAAGGTGCAGTGGGTTTGCTGATCAGTAGCAATGAGTCAGAAGTGAATCATCACCTGTTTTTTTGGCAAAATATTTAGAACATGGACAAATCACAAGGTGAATGATAAGAATAATCTGAAACACTATGCTATCTCATCATTACTTAAAGACTCCATTGGTTATTGTTAAGGCATTTGCTTCTATTTTTCTGAAAACTCACAGACAAACCACATGATAGAAAGCTTCTGCTCTGCACAGGCCTTTTAGTTTCCTTGGTATTGCAGATATTAATATTCTGCCAGGTAATACAGCCTGTGCATTAGAACCTACCACAGACATCAGTTGCTAACATCTCTGATTTCTTGCAGTGCAGAAACTAAAAGATGATTCACAGCGTACAGGTTCCAGAAGAAGCCTTCCAGTCAAAACCATTTGACTGTGTAGTGCACTTTTTAAGGGGTGTCTGCTGTATCACGTAGAACTGTGTGTCAATCCCTTAGGTGCATTAAACATCCATTATTCAGTACCCTGAATGAATCACAACATAGCATTTTAAGTCTGGCAGTTTCTGGACAGACATTTCCATTGTTGTGCCAAAGAAAAGCAGCCTTACTTTACTGAAACCATTTTCTTTAGCTTAATGCTATTATTAGCAGAACGAGCAATTGCTTTTTACTCTGTTGTTTTAGAATATTAAAGATAACGGAAGGGAGACTAACCAGAACTATTCTTTCAAGTCTGAGCCAGAAGTATCTCAGAGAAGAGTATAAATGGACAATAAAACTGAGCAATCTGTCTTAATTGTCAAGACTAATGTGTATATACACATATATGTCTTGAGTTAGGAGTTGTATATCTGCTGGATTCATAAGGATGTTGGAGTATGCACACTATGCCAGGAGCATCACTGCCAACTGAAATGTTTATCCTGCAGTGGCTTAGTTCATTGGCTTTCCATCTTGTTACTTCAGGAATATTAGTCATTATTCTTTATCATTAAGCAGAAGACAGAATACTAATTGCTCGTGATGCCATTAAACTAAGATCAGATAGATCGGTTAAGACCAGTTAACAGATGTGTTCTTTTGCTATCACCATCTCTGAGAAGTCACAGTATGATTATGATAGCAAGTTGAAGGCTTAATTCTGGAGATATCAGAAGGAAAATTCTTCATTGCAAAAATGAAAGAATTGATCACCTCATTTGCATTTACTCAGAAGTGAGAAAGGTAATTGTTCAGAAACACAATTCTGAGGAAAGCTTGAGAAAGAACACTGCCTTGATCATACTTGTTATATCTTTTAGTCAACTTCTCATTTATTTTCTCCATGTTTTTTAACCATGCTAACATTTATAAGCCATAAAAAAATCAATTTTCTTAAACTTGCATAGCAACTTCATTTATAATAGCTGCACTGTTAATAGCAGTATGACTTAATTTTCATTACTACTAAACCATGAAAGTATTGTATTAAACAATAAAAGTATTAGTCATGTTTTCATGTTCTTTAAAAGACAATGAGCTGGCTTGAAATGATAAAATTTAAGTCCCTCTTTTGTATAAGTAAATATCTTTTGCATGCATATAAAATTATTTATGACATGCCTACTTTTTATTTCCTAGTATTCATTACCTATGATGATTGTATTCTACTGTTAGTCTAGTATCAGTCTGGGATTCTTGATCTCACCATTACAAGCATGAGACACTTCAAATCTGCATCTCTCACATCTTCTGAAAAGGTTCCAGATAGAAGGGAGAGTTCTGCCTTATTAGTTTCAGGCTGTAATACTTCAAATTCTTTGTATGTTCTGGAAGAATCAGAAGCAAGGCCTCAACTACAAGTGCCCAGGAGAACGCACTATAGATACAAGTGAGCTCCTAAAATCTAATTCCTTGTGGTGATTCACCTGCCACTGGTTGTGTTTGACAGCCGGTCTTGATGCCCATGAGAATGCACTTCATTCACTTGAAAAGGGTGGTTTGAAAGCAGAGTGAAGAATTTCTCTCCTCTAGCAGAACCCTCTTATTAGCAACTTGAATGAAAGACGTACAGAATAAAAAATGGTTTTAACTATCTAGCAAATAAGATCTTACTCAAATACTGTAACTTGAACTCACCTGAAGTAATGTTACACCAGTCCTTCCATTTTGAGTCTTCAACTCACCACCTGACTTTGCTGTGAAGGAATAACCCAAAGGAAGAGGAAGCAAGTAGTTGTTCTTGGCTGTTTAGTACCACCATGACATCCAGAGCTCTCCAGAGATATAGAGGGAATTTGGCTCCTTACAGGAAACTTTATAGTGCAGTTCTGTATGTACTGCATGCATGGGAGCAAGTAATCCAACCTACGTTGTATAAGAGGGCAATGAGGAGATGGTGGCTATTTTGACAGGAAAGGTGCTGTGAAGGCTTTACTTAAAACTGAAAATATCAGAAATAAGGATATCTACTGTAGCAATCAGCGTAAGCTAATTTAGCCTACTTTTGACCAAACAAGAAGTGCGTGTTGCTTTAGCAAATATTTTGAAGTTGTTCTGTGTGCTTCTCTGTGCTCCTTAGCATACCCTGGTAAACGTGGAATAGAAGTGTGATCACAGATCGAAATTAGTTGTAACTTCCCAGTAACCTGTCACCACAATGAGCGTGACCTGCTTCATAAGGATATGTGTTGCTGACAAGAGCTCAAACAACATTCAAATAACTCTCCATCAATATTTTTGAAAGATTACAGCACTTCAGTTGAAGTTACCTCCACTTCTGCAAACATGCCTTGAAGCAACCTTTGATGATATTAGCTCCTAGGAAAACAGTAAGCCACATATTATGTATGTATAAACAACAGACATTCTAAGATGCTTTTGAACACATTCACAACTAAGTGAATAGAATAAATAAATAAAAGGAATAAAAAATAAGAATATAAAATAAGAAAAATTAAGATCAAAAACCTGATAGTAATAATGGCAGCAAAGGGGAATTTGGCACTGATAAGGTAAAACAAAAAGCACACCTCAGTAGTCTTTGAAAGTGAATCCACAAACAGCTGATTAGTGGGGGGGGAGGGATAAAAGTCCTTTCTCTGGCCAAATGCAGAATAGATATATTAGATTGTGCGAAACAGCACAAAATAATTTAGACAAGATTATCTTAGAAATGTTACATCTTTTTCAAGCTAACTGATGTAAATGTAAACAAAAATATACTAACATACATTAGCAACGTGCATTTTTTTAGTGCCATTCATCTGCACAGCATATAAATGCTCAGTATTAAAAAATGCACTTTAAGCTAGCTTTCTTTGTGGCTTGCATAAGGCGATTATTTACTTGCAGTTTAATTTATGTATTTTTATTTTTGCCACTAGCACTACACAATTGCAGTGTTCCTAAAATACATACTTGTGTGGATCGTGGATTAAGTTTCTTATTTTAAAATTAAATGATCTAAAATCTACTATATTACCGTGATGTTTATCTTACTACGAGGCTTTACTCAAAGCTTTCATGTTCTGCTTTCCATATGTATATTTCTGGATGCAGATCAAGCTATGTTTGTGGTGAAAGAAAGGATGTAAGGCACATTAACATACACTAGCCACTTTGAAACAGTAGTTTCTATCTTTTGTAAAAAAAAATCTTTAATTCTCCTAAAGTTTTACATACAAAGAATAAATGAAATAAGACCTTATTTCTTTACAATTTAATACCAGAAATTGGTGCAAGATAAAATCTATTGTGTTGCTGACTTGTTTTTTTAAACAGGAACCTGAGTAAGGGCAGGAAATATAGCATTATAACTAGAAGAATAAAATCCCTTAATAATTTAAGTAGCTGAACAGATTTTTAATGTTTTACCACAAAACAGCAAGGCAACAGATGATAATGGCCTCATATTCAACGAATACCCACTGCAAACCTGAATATTTTCTGCAAAAAAACCCAAACCATCAGATTATGCACAAGAATAAAAAGCATCATAAATAGATGCATCTGATTTTTTTTTCTTCTTTTAAACCACAAGTATCAAAATTTAGCTTTTCCGTCACAGTCCGTGAACAGTTGCTCTGAGATGACTACATTAAGCACGCGATTGCACTAAAGTAGACACCCCACAACAGGCTTGCACTGCAACAGGAATATGGTTTTCATATAGGCACAGAATTCTTCTTATTCATGTTCAAAAACAACATGAAATACACAACTCAAGACAATATTAGAATTCATCAAACATATCCTTGTTAGCAAAAAGTTCTTGCCACTTTGGTAACTGAAGTCACTGAATGTATCTAAAAATCGTAGGTACCTCGAGGAAAATAAGAGTTCTGTATTCAGCAAGGCAGCATTGTATCAGGATATTTTATACCAACTAAGGCATAAGGAACTTTGCATCTGGGTATGCAATACTTAATTTTAGAATAAAGTTTTGTATTCTGTGTGGTGAAAGTGCATAGGAGTGGGATTCCACTGGAGCAGAAAGAATCCTCTCACAGTATTAAGGCCTTTCAACTTTAAGTGAAATGCATCAGGCTAAAGTCTGCACAGTGAAAAAAAAATAGGACTTCCTATCATCGTACTGAACACAACTGGAGTTTACTCAGCATGTCTTTTCTTCTCCTAGTTGCCGCTCATCTTCTTCATCAGCTTCCTCAATAACCTGAATTTCATCTGCTTGAGGTAAAGATGAGATCTCTGTTATCAGTTCAGCTCCTTCAGCTTTTTCTTCTTCTTCAACTGCTTTCTTCCATATTTTGTGATTTTCACTGAGATGGTGTATTAGCTGACAGAATATTCTTCTACCTTTTTTTCTTTGAGCTTCTGTAAAAATTAAAGCATTATATTTTAGCTCTTTGAGATTCGAAGAGATCACATTTAAAACACACATACAGAATAATGCCATGTTGACAAGGAGATGTAAACTTGAGCAAAACCCACAAATGCTTACTCCCAATATTTGAATAGCAACATGGATAATAAGGATAATCACAGTAGCTACAATATTTGAACAGCATGATTTCAACCGCCATTGTTATGCCTGAATCTAGTAAAAGAAAACCAGGTACCAACTCAAGTATAAAATCTTACTTAAAATGAGATCATCTTCTATTTCTTCATCATCACTCTCCAACTGAGCTCCATCATCTTCATTACTTTCTGCATCCTCCTCTTCATCTACCCACCGCCCTGGAAGCAGCCCTGCTGCATTATAGGAATTACAAAGGGGGCCAACTATGTGAGTGATGAAAGATTCTTGCAGTTTTGCAAGTTGTGGACAAGAACGATCCATGAAAGGACTTATAGGTAACCCAAGACTTGCTTCTTCATCACCCTGAAAGAGAGATTACAAAAAACACAGAACTTCTCAAAATATTAACTTTAAATTTTGATTTGAGAGATTAATTTTGAGGAGATAAGTAAAGAAAGCTGATTGCATCTTTTTACCAAAGGCAATAGTAATATAAATTAAACTAATGAAAATGGAGTTAGAACAATCATGAAGATATTTTAAGATCTGCAGATCTCATAATCCTCCCTTCAACTTGCTCTCAATATCTCAAAAATTGTTGACATTTGTAGGGAGCTCATCTTCAAGCTTCCAACAGAACTAACAGGAAGTGAAAGATTACATTAGTATGCTTCATATAAAAATAACTTGTCAGTATTCAGAAAAAGAAGATGGAAATAGTTTGTCTGACTTTATCCTGACAAGGAATAATGTTCGTATTAGTTATACATTCAGTAGCATAAACAATTGATCATCTGCCTCTAATTAAAAATATGTATACTTCCAACACCTACCTGTTCATAAAACTCATTAACAATGCCTTCTGTCCATTTCAGATGCAGCTCTCTAACTTTTGCTGGGCCATTGATATCTGCCAGTTTGATGCATATTTGACAGACAAGCAGGCGATCATTTTCATTGCTCCATTCTATACCATGACTGTCGATATCATTGGCCTGGGTTGAGCATATACATTTTGAAAAATTAAGTTAAAACTATTCATCAGTATTATATTTTTAGGCTCTGCACCAAGACACTTGAATTATTTTTTCTATAGACTTTTTTTTTTTTTTTTTTTAAATCTTAACACAGTCAAAAAAGTCATTTTTCATCTCTGAAATAAGACTCAGCTCTACTACAGGTCTGCAAGGCCTACCAGACAATACACAAACCACCATAAAATTGTTCTCTATGAAGAAAATAGCAGATTTGCATTTTTCTAAACAACTCAATAAGATAAAATTTTAAATATAATTGTTTAGTATCAACAAATATGCAATAGCAACACAAACATCAGCATACTGCAACCAGCCCAGCGCAGGCAGTAAAATGTAACTAACCTTGGAATTAAATTCTGCAAGGAAATCAAAATGCTTCTTGAGATCTGTGGCAAGGATTGCTTCAATCACTAAGAAACGAAAACGCTTAAACTCTACGTGATCAAGATTTGATAAAAAGTTGTATTCTGGTCGTGATAAGAAAAGATTCCAGGCAGAAGCAGCATGGTGATTTTCTAAGACTGATCTGTCATTGTAAAGAACAGCCTACAAAAGAAGAGAATCATAAATGTCAGATTTAAGATTTAGAACTTAATATTCTGAAGCTTAAGGATTAGTCACTAACAAGATTTTTTTATTTTTTTTTTTCTTAATTAAACTACCCAGTGATGTTTTACCTTCTAGTTTTGAGGGTTATAGAGGAAAAAATGGCAGATGAGAGGAAAAAAAGCCAAGTAGTAAAAGCTTTTATTTCTTCAAGTTCTCCAAAGGTCTTTCAAATCTCCATTCATGCTTACACATGATACACACCTCTTAAAACAGAGATTGAACTTCTGGTAATATGTATGAGGCATACACCAACAAAAACAAAACCAAAAAACTCATAAACTGAATTGGATTCTGATTTACTATTATTGCTGTTGTCATTATATATGTTTCTTGTCTCAAACTTCAGAGATGCAAACCACCATGATCAGTAATTAGCATTTTTCTTCCTCAATCACTACTACCCTATGCAGTTTAGATATCTTTTATTCAGTGATTTTCCTTCTCCCATCCCCAGTTATTTACTCATTTCATTTTGCTGTGCTCTATGTCACCTTTTTCATCTTTCGCTTTTAGACCTTAAGAGAATTTCCTTTCTTTCCCTTTTCTAATAAAGCTGATTACAGCAGATGAAAGCAAGCATATCTTGCTAATTTTGTCTTAGTTTATTCATCCGCCCTTAAAAATAATGACTGTTTCCCATAACAGATAAATACTAAATTCAGATTTTAGGCAACGCAATTCAGTGAACTACAAGAACAATTCATGTTTTTAAGGTAATTGCCTATGATAAAAAAAAAAGCCTATGATAGCGATAGACTTTTCATAGGACTTGCAAAATGAAATATATCCATTAATTTAAGTGCTCAGACAGTCCTATAGCCAGCTCTGTTTGAAATTATCTTTTACTACAATCTACATAGATTTAAGTTACTTATAGTTTTTTTAAATTGAGAACGTTTTTCATATACGTACAATCTATATACACAAAATACATGAGAACTTATCAGGAAAAACAGTTACACAAGTAAATTCAAATTCATTTCTCAAAGCCTTAAATTGGACAAATGATTCCTACTCAGGCAATATAGGAATAAGGAAGAAAATAATTTTTACTATTCTCCTTGCAGATAGAAATAGTTTTCTGATTAAAAAATTTCTTACCTGTGGTGCATTTGTAGCTACTAAAAAAGCATTTGTACGACCGGGATGATCATAATCATGCATGGCAGCTGCCACATATAAAGCCATGAGTTCCAAGGCAGGAATGTTTGATGCCAGGCACCCGTAACTGTCATCAGTAACAGAACAGCTTTTTGAAGAAATATAGCTGACTTGATCAGGAACACCACCACCAGCTTCATCTAAGAAAAAATCATATTACTGTTTTTACATAAACCAGCAATTTTGAAGCACATTTGGAAAGGCCAGTAAGAAGTAAATTCATCATGACCGTACGTGTTGTCCAACAGGGTAGCCAAAATCTTACAAATTCACGGAAAGCTCTCACTATTTCAAGACATTACACAAGGGCAACATGTTTTTGCAGGACATCCTGAAGTTTTTAAAGTGTCCCAAAACTGGAAAGTTGTAGAGCTTCTGCATTCAAACCAATTATTTACTTAGCACCAGACAGGTGCATTAACATACTTTTACTCAGGCAAGTTTACCCATTACAAGATAACTATCACTCATACAACTTAGAGAGATTTTGGGAAGAGCTGTTATCCGTCATAATCAGGAAAAAAAAGACAATTTTAAAAATTAATCTAATGTACTTCAAGTGCTAAAAAAGGGCTGACTTTCATTTAGTACAGAAAACTTGAGTGAAACTGTTTTGTTGTCTAACAAGCCAATTCTTCTAATAACTGTTCTAAAATCAATTGCATTTTACTTCTGAATAGTATGTACTAGTATTGTCATATCACTACTGCCTTATATTAAAACATAAAAAATACTTGAGTGATAAGGATAATTAGTGGTTTTGTTCAATGTACTGTGATTTCATTAAGACATTTTTACAGCAAAAGAATAGAAGTAAAGTATATGGATACATACCCATATCAGTTTCCAGTACATGCTCATTATGAATTTGCTGAAATCCAGGAATGGGCCTTGTGGTCAGATACCAAACTGCATGAAGAACATCCGTGGCGTGTATACGATTGTGATCTGAAAATTAAAAAATAAATAAATCAGATACGTGAGTTACTCTACACTCTTTACTGAAGTTTTTGCATTTAAATTGTTTTAAAACAGATCCACATTAAAAAACATTTTTTTTTCTTCCATAGAAGAAAAATAAAAGAACCAACACAAAATTATTTGTAATGTTTTTCAATTTTTACTCAGACATAATACTTTATCTTTGCCTTTCAGTTTTCATGACTCTTTATTCAACGCCACTTTCTAATTCTTTCTTTTTGTCAATGTGAGTTGTAAAGTCACTGAAAACAGTTTTCACAAACACACACAAAAAATCAGCTAACACTTAGCGTGTATTTAAACTTTGCATAAGACATAATGTCTGTACATCTTATAAAAGAAGAAAGTTAAGTTTAAAATGCAGTAAGACATGAAAATACCAAAACAATTATCTATGTTTAACTTACATTAAAACTCAGAGAAACAAGACCAGAAAAAGAAATCACATACAGAAAAAGCAGAACTAACTCAACTGAGCAGACTTGTTGACATGGTACATGACAAGAATTTTATTCATATAAAAACAGCACTCTACTATATTTTATTAGACATGTAATTAACTTTTTTAAAGTGTTCTACTTTTGAAGAAAGACCCAGGAGAAAAGCAATATAGAAAATTAAGTAAAAGGACTCATCAATCAAATTAGTAAGAATCCAAGACAGAACTGAACTTTTCTATCTAATATCTAAATAACTATAACTGTTTTTGATATATCATCTAATTGTTTTTGTTAAAATTAGAATCTAATACACACAGCAGAAAGGATCCAAAGAGGATCACTGACTGACTACAAAATGAAACATACTATTAAAAGATGCACTATATGAAAATCTGATAGTATTTATCCTGCCTCTTTTGGATCTGTCTTCTCCAGTGAAGATCTGGAAGAAATAAATGGTAGGCATAGAGAACAAGGATTTACTAAGGAAAATTAGAACTCTGTACACAAAAAGGGACTTGACAGACCTTCAAAACAGAAGAAAATTCACTAAACGTGAGGGGACAACCACCTATCTCCCGCAAAGATAACAGTGAAATATCTAACAGACCAAATTTAGTACAAAGGAAAACTCAAACATTAAGGAAAAGATTGCATTTTAACTTGTAGTAGATACTATCACTGAATGTTTTCAAGAAAAAAGTGAGATAAAAATCAAACAAGCCCTAAGCACACTTCATCCTTCCTGAAAGCCTGGAATGGATTAAGTTACCTGTCAGTCAGCAATGGCCACTAGACATTCATACCAATTTGACACCTACAGGCATCTGGGCCAGTAAAAACATCTGTGACATGATTTTACTTACTTATTTTAAAGTTGGCAGCCCTAAACATTTTCATGAATGATTACAGTATTTTTGATTACAGTATTGATTACAATTTCCATTTTGATTACAATTTCCATTTACATATTGATTACAATTTACAATTACAAAATATTGATAACAATGATTACAGTATTTTTTACAGTAAATCAGTATTTTTGATTGAACTACTCATCAAAATCTTTAAGACTGTATTCAGCCTATACATTACCAAGTCTAGTTTTGAAGGGCTTTTGTTTGTTGTGTTCTGGGGGGTTGGGTTTTTTTTTGCTAAATTCTGGCAGATATATCATATAAAAATATACTGTATGCCTCCACACTGAATATTAGTATACCTCAAGGAAATACATAAATATAAAAGAAAAAAACACATACAATTGGATATTACTCACAGGGAATATCTCGGTAGCCATTTTCCAGTGCACAGAAGTAATTCATGAATTCTTTAACTGGGATTTTGAAAATCTCAAACAAACCAGTGTCTTCAAACAAGGTGTAAGTTACCTAAACATATATTAAAATGAATTTTAACCCGGAAAACAGTAGCTGAGCATATTTTGCTTTTTCTTAAAAAAAAAAAAAAAAAAAAAAAAAAAAGTTCTAAAAATATTCCCATCTTTACAAATTATACTTGCTGATAGGGCTGAAAAGTACTGATATTTCATTAAAGTTTGCCAGAAAGCTAATGTCACAACATCAGTTAGATGCTTAATCATTTTTAATTCAGAAATTTAAAAAAGCATTTTTAGCATCCTCTTAAACACATATGATAAAAAAACTGCATTTTGCTACTGATTATACACACAACTGATTGTTTGAATAACATCCACCAAACTTTTCATAATACGTCAGAGAACTCATGTTTTATCTCATGACCTAAACAGAAGAAATCTATATTCTTACTTATCACTCAAAAATTGAGATTACCCAACTATAGTAGCAGATCCATTAATATAAAAAGAAATAAAAGAAGCCACATCTCATCTTGTATTTGTTTTTGAGACCTTGGAAAGCAAATCGTCTCTCTTCTATTCAAAACTCAGGTATTTTTTAACAAACCTATTCAAAGCTAACAAAATGCCCTCAGAACATCCACACGTATATACAGTACAAAAATATTGAAGTGTATGTGTAGAATTTGGCAACTACAAAGACATAAAAGAACTTTAAGACTGCAAATATTGAGAAAGCTTTTCAAAGACACTACTTTCCATTTTTTGCCAGCTCCTATCCAGCCACTTGAGAATGAACAAGCTTTAAAATGTGGAAGGTTCTCAAAACAACATGACAGCAAAATGAGGGGCGTCCCTCCTTTCAGCTGTCCTAAACATTTCCTTTTTTATACATACCCAATCTGCGAATCTTGCAACTAATAATGATCAAAATGCAACTTTTATTCGGATTTTAACCAAAATAAACATCATATGCTTATAGTATAACTGACAAAAGGACTGGGGAGGAGAAGAGATAAAACACGTACATATAAAACCAGGAAGGACTGATACATAAATTCTGGTTAAATAGAAACCTGCACACTGAATTACTTACAGGTTTGAACTATCCTATAGCTTGCACACAAATGAAATGCCAGCTAGTATGGATCAAAGAACATTGGTATACAACTGCAAAAATACCACTCAAAAATGGATAGTGGCATTCTACACTGCATGTTAACAGCAGTCAATAACTGAGGTGAAGTCCTGTCAATTTTGATCAAGTAAAAAAAAAAACCAAGGAAAAAAAAAAAAACAACTACTTGAAGACTTAAACTAATAGCCAGAATACTTGTGGATTGGGAAAGAAAAGATTGCGTCTAATGACAAAGATTAAATTGTCCCCATTGTTTTTTCCTGACTTCAACATAGGTGCTGGTCTATTTTTCCATCTGCACCTGACTACTTCTAACCTGTTTCCTTCCAGGTGCTTATTCATAACACTATTTTGAACCAAGAGCAACACGCATTCTAATTCAGGATAGAATACTTAGAAAATTAAGATACCAGCAAGTAAAAAGCATTTAATCTTCGGATCAGATCCAAATCCAGCTCATACTATAATCCCACAAATCCTAAATCCAGTATAAAGAAAGAGACAGAAGTTTACAGGTGATACTGATGAATGAGAAAGTCTGGGGAAGAGCAAACAGGTTCATTCTTTTGCACTTGCCATTAGATCGGCCCCAGCACAACATTAAATTGCACCAAAGAGCTTAACAGTAACTCAGAAAGAGATAAAAGAGATACTACATGCAGAAAGCAGCACAGAAAAAAAAATCCCACTGTTTGTAGGATCAAGGGGCAAAAGACTGCCTAAAAGATCATTTCTCATCCCCCACAGGTTTAGCTCAGGCAGAAATATTTTACTGAAATAAAGAAAAAAGAAATGGTTGACAAACAAGGTAGCAATTCTGAAAGCAGGAGAATTTTTATAGGAAATGGCAAATTACTGCAAACCTATTCCAGTAACCATAAATAGAATGTAGTTTATACTGAAAACAAAATTCAGCCATTTTGGAGCAATTTCTCCATAAACAAAGCACCTTTTATGGTTTACAATGAGATGGAGTACATGAAAAATGAAATTTCTACTTCACATCTTAGTTTTCAAATACACATTGAATGCAAAATGTCTTCACGGTTTAAATTAATATAAAGGCATAACAGCTTCAAGCACCCTCCCTACCCCTCATATAACAGAAGACAACAAACCCGGCTAAGGATCCTTCCAGACTGGTCTCCCATTTCTTGCACAAGGTCAAAAATTTGGAAATTCCAATTGTTCATTTTTTCCATCAGTGAATCGTGTTCTGTTATCATCGTTTCTAATTTAGGACTCTGCACCACCTGCATAAGAGCAAGAGACTTAATCACCTCTAAAATAATAACGAAAACTAATTTGCCAACAATATTGACCAAAAAACCCTGTGAGAATCATAAACCATTCTTGAATTTATTGAATGGTGCCATATCTGTGGCTACGAGAAAATAATAAATCAGCAGTACTAAAAAACACTGGACTTTTCGTATATGTGGGAGGCTTCGTGAGATGGTGATAATTATTTTATCATTATCATAATCTTTAAAGCAAACTGAGTTAACAAAACAAAGCAAAAATGCATGGGTACCAAAACGTATACTGAGCTTTGAGAATTCCTTAGCTGAACTAGCTTTTAAAAAGCGTTGTGAAGACTCAAAATATCAGTAAAGCTTAAGCAACACTTTGTCTTCTTGCACTTCCAATATACTATGTTGTGTGAACATTGATAGTTTCTGTGAAACTGCCACATACTTCATAAACTTCCAGGAAAAATACTAGTCAATTAGTATTTAAATGTACTATCTACATTAACTCTACACAAATTAATTTTAATGAACAAAAATTCATGCAGTTCACTACCTTGTCATTTGCTAGTGAAATTTATGCAACATAGAAATATATCATTAATTGTAAACTTTAATTAAAAAAAAAAAAAAGGTGATGCACCATTTCCCTTCAGACATGACTGTTATTAGGAATGTAAAAACCTCTTTACAGCATGTTGTAACTGATACAGAAATAATCTACTGATATGTTACTTCAAGTTCTTTTGCAATTGCATACTTACAAGTGATTTATTTTGTGTTTGAGTAATTATTTCTTTCTTTTCGTCTTTTGTCTCCTCTGTATGGTGGAAAGACTCTGTTGAGAGATTAGTGCTTCCAACTTCACCTTAAAGAAAATGATTAGATAATTACTATATCAATAATTTATTTGTAAATACTAATGCCTAATAATACTTTATCTCTTCACAAAAGAGATCTCTTCACAAAAGAAATAGCTTGTTTCTAAACCAATTATTTAAGAATTTAAAAACAAGAAGTTGTAAGGGAGTAAATCTATTACAAAATACATTTGAAGATACAGAAAAGGTAGCATGACTTTTTACTTGCACAAATGGTTTCACTGTTAAGTTTAGCTGAGATGGTAGACACGTTCTGAAATAGTGAGCACAAGTCTATGAAGGTACAACTGGGAGTCTATTATTCTTATTCTGAAATAGTCAATATTTTAGATTACATCAACCATATCAAGTGAAATAAAATATATGGATAGACATTACTTTAAAATTATAGTACAATTCAATCTAGAAATAGAAAAATATTAATTATATTGGCTTTGGAAAAAAAAAAAAAACAAAGCACAATTATTTACACATTTTCAAAATCCCACCTGATTTTTCGTCTTTATATTCCACAAATTCTTCCTCTAGCGATGGAATAGGCTTGAGTATCTGTCGTCCACAGCTTACAGAATACATGAAATATATTTAAAACATTCAGTATCTTTCTTCCTTTGCTATTTCTGTATTCTATTGAAAAATATCTGCAAATTACTTCCCCTTAAAAGGTATGCTTGTCAAGGATCCTCCACCACATGACCATGACTACTTTCTCTATTTAGACATACAAATTTAACATGTACTTTGAAAATAATCAGCTATCACCTCCTCTGGACTCACCTACACAAAGTAAGGCTAATTGCTTAGAAAGTGTATAGACATACTGAATTAAGATCCCAAGCAGGAAATAATTCTCTAAATTTGTTAAATACTGTTATTCTACAGTAACTGCTGCTTTTCCTACCACTTCAGTTCAATTGCACACATGCAGCGCTCTTCAGTTCCCTGGGCAACACAGTTACAAATTATTACAATATGTCTTTTTTTCCATACTAATAAACAGCAGAGATTGTTATTTTTCTTTTTTCTTTTTTTTTTAAATATAATTAGTATTTTCAGCACACTGAGTTAGTGGAAACGTAACAGTTTACAGTACCTGCTACACACATAACCCACGGGTGTTTTAACTTGCTGCTGATAATCTGAAGAACTAAATGTGTGTGTCGGAGGCTTACTGATATTAATGCTTGGTTTTGTAAGAAAGTCAGCAGTATCAGGAAATTCTACAGGAGACCAGCTGCCACTGGAGACAGATCCATGAGTAGGTGAACCCACCGGACTCAGGCCAGGAGAAGCACCTTCCAAAACAAACATAACATTGGGATCAGCCTACAGTAAAACACTTCTGTTTAGAAAGACTGGAATTGAACAAGAACTTTTATAAATTGTAAAGAACGTGGAAGTAAATATACATAGATCAGCAATTTATTCCAAGTTTTGAGAGTTACTAATATTCTGCACACTCTAGGTCACACATCTGAACCAGCAGTCTACACAAGGTGGTACAACATCTGGCTTGTTTTTAACTTTGTTAAGCAACTGCAGAATGTTTCCATTTCCTTTTCTGATTCAGAATTTTATATTCAAATTTTCCAAAACAAATGAGCAAAAAAAAAAAAATTCATTATTGGTAATTGGCCTGAGGAAAATCTTTTTCCTCGTTGTTTTGCGATTAAGGAAAAAAAAGGCTCGAGATGCTTTTCAAAACATAGCAAGAAAAAAAGTTGTAATCATGTCTTTGAAGCTAGTGATTAAAGTGGGCAGATGTTGGCCATTATTAATAGTGATGTGCCTTTTCATTAATTCTATGACAGTCCATTCAAATCTGCCTAATATTGCACTTTAAACAAACAGAAATGAAACAGAACAAAAATAAAACACAACCCTAAAGTTTGTTCATGGGTAATTAAAATTTATAAAACAAAACAACAAAATCAATCTTGCTTACATACATGAAATTCCCCATTCTTGTGGAAAAAACTAAGCTAAAGCTTACTTCAGGAAATCCAGGAAAGAAAGCCTGTCAAATCATACTTTGATTACCATATATCTGATGTGAATTTAAAACAAAATTTTGTGTTGAACCAACATATCAGTTCTCCCCTTTGCAAAAATTTACAAAAGAAGGGTTATCTATGAGTGCACAAAGTGAATTATAGCCATTGTAAACAAACTTTTATCAAAGAGAAAAAATTGCCCTTTGCCAAAGGCTCAAAGAGCAAAATAAGTGTGCTGTGGGTGTCCCATAGCTGAATTACTTATTCTGCAAATTGCAAAACAAAAATTTGATCATAATTATTGTGATTACGTACTGCACGTTAACAAATTACTAAAAGTGTATGCAGTAGGCACCATTTGCCCTTAAATAAGGGATGTGTATGTTATACATCTCAAACAGTATCACAGGCCACCCTGAATCAACTCACAAGCCTTAAGAGTAGAAATTAAGTTTTGGTGCTCTAAAGGACAATGTTTAAGTCCACAGTGTCTAAATAACATTGTTCTATTACAAAAAGCTGTAGTAAAAGAAAAAAATAAAGGGTTCCTTATTAAGGTATGTGAACTTTGCAGTTTTTAACAATTACCAACCAGGTCAAATACAACATTTTGCAAATTCATAGTGTTGGACAAATATTTGAACTTTATACAAAGTTGATGTTAACTTTTTAGTATACTTAGAAGGAGATGAGAAAAATACATAAAGTACATTTTTAGAAGATAAAGAACACGTTGATGTAATGCTAGTGTTACATTTGCATGAAAAATAACTTCAAAAAACATTGCAATGCATGATGCACTTACTACCCTGTGCAGTTTATACAGCCTGATGGCAGGATGTCAATCTTACCTGCTCGTCTGGGACCCATATGGTGAGCCAGTGTCAAAGATGATGATCTCGATTTTGGTATCGTCAACAGGTTTGCACCAAAAGATCCATTTGAATGAGATCCTTGGCTGAATTACAAAGAAACAAGGAAATCAAAACCCAAAGTCAAACTATAAGAATTTTCCTTCTTTCCTACCTTGTATTCTGCCATTATCAAATAAAATGCTTGCAAGACGTACAGACTGCTCTGGTATGGTTCCACTACCATTCAAAACAAGAAAGTACTAGAAAGAATCCAACTTCAAGATCACATAGACAATGTACCACACAGAATAGTGAAAAACTTATACATACTGTGCAAAAGCAATAGAAAATATTATGTAGTACTAAAATGGCACAGCGAGTGCATTCAGACAACTTGACACATCATTTATTTCCTAAAATTGTATTTACTTTTTTTGAACATTGTCTAGAAAGGGTCCAATATCCATCTGAGCAATTGTATTTGTTTATATGTTAGACTTCACTGCAGGGCACTGAACAATATTTTCATGGCCACTTGTCTTTTAAGGAATACTATGGAAAGTAATTGGAATTTGCTGAATCATTATGTTTTGCATAACTCCTCAAAATCCCTCTGCTAAATATTACACAGTGATTGTGAATTTATTTGTTAGTGATAATATCAGATACAACATTGTGTGCTTTAACAAAGCCAGCTACATTCTAATAAGTCTAAAAGCTTTTAAAATACTGTTTACATTGCAAATGCAATCTTATACAGCTGCAGCCTGCTTCTCAAATTAGTTTTATATAATAAATGAAATAATTAAATATCTTAAAAACAATGCTGCTTTTAACTGTCAACTCCAATAGCTGTATTGTTAACCTGATTGATAAGTTATGCCATCTGCTGTTGTAGGCCTGGAATTACACTCCTAAATTCCAATTAAACATTTCCTCTAGTAAACAAAAATGTGATGTGCAATTAAAAGCAACTGTACGCAGGTAATCTCCAGTGAAAATAATTTATGTGATATAATTATTTTGTTTTAGAATGGGAAAATAGTATTTATTCAAACATCTTTAGTCTTATTTTGTCAGATTTCCAAGAAAAGTCAAACAATTATTTACCCAATCTCCTATTTATTTTTTTAATAGATAGATATAAAAAAAAAGTGAGTTAGAGAATAAAGACAGATTTATTATTTTGAAATTTAATGCTGACTTATTAGGAAAACTTTAAAAGTTGTTCAAGTTGATTCAATTTTGACAGTGAATTTTTTTTGCCATTTGCAAACAGTTCAGCTTTCATAACATGTACCCTTCTAAAGCACATAAAATTTTTACATCAGTACTTAGTGTAGGAATACTAACAAGCAAGGTCAGTTCACCTCAAATTAGTTTAAATGACAAATCAAATCAAGAGAACAGGTCTTGAGAGTTGTTTTTGTGCACTGCCTTGATAGATGAAGAAAATTTTTCAACATTTAATCAGTTTTTAGATCAATAGGTTATAGTATCATTGTGTAATGTATTATCTTTGTGAACTCAGCTAAAATTCAGTTGAAAGCAGCCACTGTATGTAAAAAAAAAATTCTGTTTTTTCATAAGCTTTCCTCCTAGCAAAATTTCCTACTTCATTCTCCCTTTTTACTATTAGCCTGTTTCTCTTCTACTGGTAATTGGGCTCTTCTTTGGGATGAATCCTGTTATAAGACAGAAAAAAATATTGCCTTTTCTTTTGCTGAATTATTTTTCTGACCACTTAAAGAACTGGCTCATGAGCCAGAGCCAATGGGACAAAGAGCCAGGAGGAATGCAGTATTGCCTCTCTTGGCTACTTGCAGTAAATATGATCCTTTCAAATGCTGATAAGCAAATCAGCATAAACCTAAAATCTTTAACCTACCATCATAATCAAGTAGTGAGAATTTGTGATATGCTTTCAGCTTGATTTGAGAAACCAATAGAACTGTTGTCTACAGATGAGCTGTATAAATAGTATAATAACTAGTTAAACTTTCACTGATGTCAAATTCATCTGGACAGCCATACCTGTGAAAAGCTATTCATAACAACATAAGTATCAGCAATCATATTTTGTATTAAACTATATAGTTCATAAAAAATTGAAGAATGTATGTTATTTGAAGGGGAAAAAACAACTGACAATTGCCAAATTGTTTAAATGGTTCACTTTAAAATTAAATATTATCTTGATAAATAAACTTCTGGGCATGTGTATATAATCTTTCACTTACTATTAGTAATTATCAAATATCACTCTAACTCACATTTTCTTTTAAGAAGTCATGTATTTACTTTCCTTATCATCTACGCAAAAACAATTCTTAACAGGTGCAACTACAAAATAAAATCTTTTTAAAAATTATTTTTAAATGATTTTAATGAGTTGCATGACAATTTCAAACATCTATTGCACTTTTCTCAAGACCTCGAGCAAAATCACAAGTTAAACAAAAAGAAAACAGATTAACTTTATTTCTAATTCAAAATATAATGTTGATTTTAGAGACAAGTTTGTTTTTTGTTGCTTTTTTTTTTTTTTTTTTGCATTATACTGATGAGAAAGCTTTCTTAGTATGCTTTAATGTCTGCTTGATAAGTGTATGAATAATAAATGCTGCAATACACGCATGCAACAGTAGCTACCAAATGCGAGAATGTCACGTAATTCTTTTAATTAGGGAACAAATTTTCAGTATGTTTAAAATATGTACCACTTTCAAATTTCAACTGAAAGGAGGAAGTCAGTAATAACTTACAGGTTATACAATTGCAAAACAAAGTAATTTATTTTTGACTAATTTTTTGGTTCCTTCTAAAACCAATATTCAGTCCCAGTCGCTATGATGGTGCAAACCATTCAGCCTCAAAATGACTTAATTTCTACTTGAGGCTAGAGTTACAGAAGTATTGCATATTATTAAGCTGTCAGAATTTGAAGACATAATTTAAGTACAAGATTATACAATAGATACTTACACCATTACAGATATGAACATTTTTGAAAGGCAACGTTTATTATTCTACCTTTAAAATCCTGTCAGGTGCTTACCTTGACACATTATAGTCCTGATGAGTTCTCTTACTGTTACTCCGTTCCCATTTAGAAGATGGTGACTCTATAGGTGGAATACCAGAAACTCCTGAAGATCGTCTCAGCTGTGGTGTTGGCAGGCTATTCCTGCTAATTAATCCCTGTTGAATAATTTCATTATGGTTGAAATTGATGTAATTGAAATTAGATAGTAAGACTTGATTTTTTTCTTACTGTAGATAGGATATGTCACTATTGTTGTTTATGGTAAAATAAGAAGCAGAGTGTTTCATCTTCATTCTTACTGATCAAGAAAATAAAAAAGATATATTTAAAAATTATTTAGCTTATTACAAATAGTTATGTTTTGTTGGTGGTGGTGGTTTTGTTGTTTTATTTTTCTTCTTTTGTTTGGTTGAAATTCACATGGTTCAACAATTACTCCTCAATTGCTTCCAGAAATTGAGATATTGTGTTCTACCCAAATTTAAGAAATCTGACTCCTTTCAGTCTACAATCTACTTGGTTAACCTGACCTCTGATGTGTCCTTTCAACCTGGGGAGGAAGGTACTGTTCCACATAATTGAGATAAATGGAATCAAACCTTGCTAAAAAACAACAACAACAACAACAACAAAAAATGCCAAGAAAAAAACGTTTTGAACAAAGAATTTAAAAGGAACATTTGCAGTACTGAGTAAGGTCTGCAGGATCACGTATGAGGACAAGTGACCCTCAGATACTAACTTCAAAAAGTCTAGCAGAAATTATGACTTCAAAATTTTAAGTTTCACCAAGAGGTCAAAGATCTTACCTCACTCACTACCATGCACTTCACATAATAGAAAAGTGCTAACACAAAAAATTAGTTTCTGACCCCAAAACGTCAGACTGCTCTGAGTCCTTGATATAAGATGTACTTCGACCCTGTTTGCTTTGCTGCAAAAAGCAATAGTCACAGCCAGAAAGGTGAAACTGTACAAGCAGAACAAGACCACTATCTCCACAGAAACCTGCAGTAGCCCTTAACCAGCCCTACTAGAATGAGAACCAGAGGAATGTATTCTGTCAGATTGGACAAACCGGCTACAGCAATGCTGCACTAGAGCAACAAAATATTCAGATGGGCAGGCAGTGAAGGTGTTAATTAAGCCACTTGCAGAGTGATTTGCTATGCACAAGTTAAGCAAACAAAAGCAAAGGCAGAGCTGAAGTCAGTCAAACATGTGCTGGAAAAGCTACATGCTGGAAGCAGTTAGATGGGAAGCAAGGGTATGCAGCACCTGTAAATTGTCTAACAAAAATAGAATGGACTGATGCCTTAAGATAACCTTCAATAAAGCAAGACTCAAAAATTCCTCTATGTTGGGCATTTAGCCCAGAAAAGGCAGCAAGTTTTCTGAGCCGAGACTTTGGTCACAACACAACATTGAGCACTATGCACTGTCAGGCTTAGAAAGGACATCTGTGTCAGAAGACTCTCTTGGAATATGGGGAGCGCAGTTGAAAATCCCTGACAGTAGAGCAGACAAGTCTACTCCCTGAAACAAGCACACATGTCAGCATAATACTGAAAGAAGGCTCCAGCACGTGCACTGAATCTGGCTTGTGATCCAGTTTATCCGACCCCAAGCTGCTAAGCCAGCAATCTGGCCAGTTTGGGACAACCTGCCAAATGTCTGAAAATGGAAGTGACACAATGCAATGATTATTTTTTCTAGATATATGTATGAACACACACAACAGTGACAATGAAAAAGTAATTTGACCTTGAGTGGCTTTCGATCTCCTTTTTCAGCAGGATCGTCTACTTCAGGACAGGGGAAGAAACCAGGAAATGGTGTGAATGGATTAGCCTTTGGCCTGCATGTGCCTGAGAAAGCACCAATCAAACTATTAATGCTTCGAAGGGAAGAAATCACTTGTGGTGGAAGGGATGGGTCAGTCAGGAGGTCTGTTAGCATGCTCCGAGCCTCATTTAGTACTGAAAGATCAACTCCAGTTCCACTGCCAGCATTCTAAAATAAATGGAATTGTTGCAAACTATTAACACGTCAAAACATTTAACCTTGTTATAAATTTTAAGTATCCTATCTACTGTAAAATATATATTGCAAAATATTTTTCTTTTAAAGAAAAAATATACAGAGACATACTAATAAAGAAATTTTAGTAGAATTTCTCATGCATTTAAGAAAAATTCTCAAAGTTCAACACTAGCTACCAGTTATTTTTGCTCTTTTAAAAACAAAGATCCCATCCCAGTTCTTCTTACTTCAATTTTTTATTAATTTAGAAGCAAATTTAATACTCTACTTCCTCCAATAATGGCAACAGAAACTTTGGTGACCAAGCTGTTGTAAGATTCTTGCAGAGGTAAAATTTCCACTGCATCTCTACCAGTGTTGTTTCTATTTATAATGAAACAAATCCTAAAAATTGTCTCAGAAACATCATTAGTGTCATTTGTTTTTATTTGGCACAGCTCCCTGAACAGGAGCAGGAATAGCTAATTAGATGCCAGCATTAACACAAGAGAGAGTGAGAAACAAACATTCAGGAAAAGAGGTCAGATCCTGGTAGGTCTGAGTTTTCTAACATCTGTGGGGAATCACTCCCTAATCTTATGCTAATGAACATTTAAAGGACAATCAATCAATCAATAAGCAAGCAAAACTGCTCCCATCTTAACTGGGTTTGATACTGCTCTCATGTATACCGCAGGAAGCAGAGCCCTGTCAACTTCCTCTGACTGCTACATATCAATTACTGCTACGTAGATAGAATAAACTAGAGTATTAGAACAACATAGGTAACTAAAACTTCTGTACTCAGTCACAATTCATCAGAGAATAATTAGATTCACAACACACTGACCTGGTAGTAAGGCTTGTACCACTGCTTCAAATCCCAATCCCAAAGTATCATCTGTAATAAAGAAGAGTAACAGTTGATATGTTAATGCTTAAAAACAAAAAATAGAATAAATATTGATTATGTGGTACTTTTTTTTTTTTTTTTTTTTTTTCCCCCAAATGAAACTGAGACTATTTTCTCTGTTAATGCTACAACAGCTAAAATCCTTAAGAAATGTCTGAATAAATTCCTATAAAACAGGGATCTTTTGACGAAGGACAAAACTATATGGATTTACTTCAATATTTCTAGGTTTTTGATAAAACATGAAGATCTAAGATAAAGCATCTAAGTCTATTCATCTAGACTTGTAAAAGTCAATCTATTCTAAAATCCAATATATTTTATAAATACAGTTATCACAAGAACAAGTATCCAGACTAAACTCAGGAAACAAAAAAATATACAGTTTTTTCTTCCTCAAACTATGAAATAAATACATCCCCATCCTTCAGGGTATGGGCTGCACTAGGCTTGGCAAATCTCATAATGGAACTTCCTACATGAACAGTAGAGCACAGAGTAAAAAAAAAAAAAATTTAAGGCAAATCTCAATGTCAAAGTAAATTTACAGCTAAATCTAATAAAATAAATTGCTGTGATTAACTCAAAACTGAAAAACACAAGTTACTGGATATGTTTTGTATTGGGTAATTTACAAATTCATATCATTTGTAGAATATTTAAAAGAGCTTGTGAACAGAAAGTTAGGAAAAAAGGAAAAAGTTTTCTTTAAATTAAAACTTATTACTGCATTAACATCCAATAAAGATCTATGGGGAAAAAAAACACACAAGAATTTGTCAAGAAAATATTCAAAAAGAAGCCACTAAAAGATTTGAAGTAGTTTTGCATACACAGAATTATGGTTGGGTAAAGCACTGTGGGACCGATCCTACTGTTCTCATTTATACTCTTTTATTATTTCAACACTAGAATCATTATGCAGTTTGTTAACACACATGAGCAAGGAATTTGCAACAGCTGATAGATGGCAACTAGGAATTCTGCAGTGGGATGCAAATTTAGACAAGATTTCCTAAATAAATTTTATATATGTATTTCATATATATATATAAATATACACACACACACACACATAAAATATTTATCTAGCAACAAAACTGCCTCTCCAGTTTCTCTATCCTCCTGCCCAATAAAATTTGGACTCAACTGACCAACTAGAGCCAACCGTGAGAGTCTACATTCTTATGAATCGTACTCTGATCATAAGTTATTTCTGTTGTAGATGAAAATTACAAAATACTGCAGATGAATCATTATTTGGGAATATTTTGTTCATTTCTGCTAAAGAAGAGTCAGACAGAATCCTGAAGGTAAGGAAGCTGAGGTATTGTGGCAGAGATACAGGATGAAAGCCATCTGTGCCACCTTGTCCACATACTCTCCCAGAACCATATCTCATTACTGAGACTTAGTACTGGCTCATTTTTATATGCTTTTTCTCCAACACTGAGATGTTCAATACAAAAAATATACTGATACACACTGATATTAGAGCAACAGCCATGTCTTGGCAATGCCCTACTTATACTTTCCAAACTTACATGCAAACCGATCAAATGCCCACCCTGAATGACATTGGCTTTATCTAAACTGATTCATACGTGTGTTCTGAGTCCTATTTTCAAAATAACAATTGCTAATCTTTTGGTAGAAATCAAATACATTGCATCAATTATTTGTCCACCATTCAGAACTTTGGTAGTAGCCCTGTGAAAAGAAATGTCCATCATATGCATCCAGCATCACTAGTCACATTAAATTACAACAGGCAACCTAAAACTGTAGGGTTTGGAGATTATTGTATTTCCCTACTCTGTGAATATAATGAAATACAGGATCTGTGGTAACAATGCCTAAAAGTTAAATTCATGTAATTGATTGATTTGCTTACTTTGGAAATGTAAATAAAATCATTATTTTTCTATTTAGTTTTATCTAATAAAACTGCATGGATTTCACAGCTCATGGCAGTCTATACCAGCTGTATTAATATTTCATTTTCTTATAAATCTGATAGAGAATACAGCTTAGAACTTCCCTTTCTTCCCAGAGCCATTCAAACAGAAAGATTTTTGTGAGCTCTGTGTAGAAAGCACTGTACTATCATCAGTTGTTTAAAAAAAAAAAAAGGCTCCTCAATACCTCGGGTTAAAAACAATATCTGTATTTTAAAAAGCACTTGCTTGCAGGAGGAGCGTTTTGTTACGTTCTGCTTGAATATGATTATGAATCTACCAGCCAAGTAGCTTCACGAAACCCACCAAAACCACAAAAGAACGTCAGCAACACAATCTGCAGATACTATCAGCTTCAAGTACGTCAACAGCGCTCACTGAATTTTTCAGTGAGCAAAAAATAAAAACAACATACAAGGAATGCAATTCAGATGTCTGCTATGTTCCACAAGTGTTCAGTTTTTCTGACTTCTTAACAGCCACTAAATTACCACAGTACAGCAAGATTCTAATTATTCTCTGATAAATTAATTTGTGTGCACAACAAAAGTGGCACTCACAAAGACAACATCTTTTTTCCCTTTCTTCCACCTATAGTTACAGAGCACAAATAGATACCAGTGCCCTCGCCTCCTAGTTCTGCAGTCCTGGAAATTTTTCTGCTTGTTTTTATAGGTGAGAGCTATGTTTGAATTTGTTCCTCCAAGACTAACAGTTCTTTCCTGGGGCAAACACAATGTTCCACGCTGGCGGTTGCCCCGCAGAAGGTGTAGAAAGCACCAGTGAAGAAATGCAGGCTGCACAGCAGCAGTACCCAGGCAAGGGCAACACCTACAGTCTCCTCTTTCTTGTTATCTTCACACAGACACTATTTTGCACCACGTTTAAAGTTATACTGACATCCACTTGCTCTGATAACTGAAAATGGCTAACTGCTTAAGCATGTGCATAGGCTGAGAACAGCCATATTACATGAAGTAAGACTGACCCAAAAATGAGGAGATTAACGGTTTGAGGTTTTTAAAATAAATCTAGCTACTGCAGCCTCGTTAATCAAATCCTTTCTAAAAACCTAACCACAGAAGATGACTCTTAGCCTGTCAGTGATGAGCAGTGCAATAGTGACAAACACCATCTAGCCATATTCATGCATCTTATTAGCACCAGAACATGTCTGTTCTGGTAAAGGTACCAAACCTTTAACTGCAGATGTTTTTACTAACACAACAGTGTTAGTAGTCTTCTGTGTGTGTGTACACAAATGTGCACACAAATAAGTACACACACTCATACATCAGCTGTCCTGGTAAGCTCTGGCGGACAGATCGATGGGACTAAAATTTCAAAGACTTCCTTTCTGCTTTAGCACCATCATAGTAGAGAAAACCTCAAAGTCTGAGAAGCATAAACTGTTCATCGCTACCACTAAATCTTGTGTCCCATACCCATCCAGTGCACACAAGGAACAACAATGCATGCTGTTCACACAAAACCTACTTCCAGTGCAAATCATGGTTTGATATTTTAAATGGGATGGCAACATTTCATACACAATTTCACTTAAATGAAAAGCTTCACAGCTCGGATTCATGATTGAAAATTTTCTATTTTCATTTAAACCAGAAGATTCAAGCTTTGCCACTGATTTCAATGTTCTCAGCAAAGGACCTAACATAGTTTTGAAGCAACAGAACACAGGTTCATCTGTGTGTTACCAACAGGTTATTAGTATTTGTTTTTGTTCACTATACATCATCATTTATTAAAAGCCTAATCTCATGAGAGAAGACAGGTGTATTGTTTTACCACAGCTCCCAGGCTACCATCATGCATGTTAACTGTAAAACTTCCATCTGGCACATTCTGAAGTAATTAAAATAACTTGATTAAAACTGTAGGCACAATCTCTTCCACTATGCACAGTGAAAAACTGCAGTTGCCCACACAGTTAATACTTTTCCTTGGTAAATATAACATGCTAGAATTCTGTTCTACCCAAATCCTCTACCAAATCTACCCAATCCAAGTTAATAACGAAAGGGAATTATCATCTTATCTTAGATGCTGAAAATAGGCCACAAGGTGGCACTCACATCCAGAAAGCTTCCCCCTCCCAAAAACTTGGAGAGAAAGGAACAGAAACTAGTACTGTTTGTCCTCTGCAGAACTGAAGTGGTTTTAGGGACAAAGAGGGGAGGAGGGCAGCTTTAAAGGTTATCATAGCTGACAAATCTTGCTTCTTCACAAACACTTCTCTGCTTTAGGAAGAATCTACTCTTTCCCATTCTAGTCAGAAACTACTTACCGGCTACACTTACTGTCTCACTACGTAGCACACTCAGTTCAATTAGCTTAAGGTCGTGCACTGCAACTGCATTTCAAAATAGTAAAAATGCAATATCTCTGGAATTATTATTTTTGAGAATTTGGTAGTCAAAATTTTAATTAATGACTGTGGATCATCAACAAAAGTTAGAAAGAATTGCACTAATCTATCTTTGAGCAGAATGAAAGTAAAAGGGAAACGGTCTATTTTAACTTAATGTGAACAGGTCTTCCAATACGTCTCAGGCAGAGCCTCAGCAAAATTTGATTTTGCAACCATTGGACCTGTTGCAGAAAGATCCATACTCTGAAATGCTAAGATTTTATAACCCACTTGCATGTAACATTGTTCTGTATTGCCTCTAACAAGAAACACCTGAAGAAGAACTTGAGTCACAGACGTTCTGATCACATACTTAAGCTTCTGAGCATCGATTTGCAGTGCCAACACTACAGAAGCCACACCACTGGATGCCAATAAGATTGCTGTGATAATGCCGACGAACTTCGGGTGAGGTGATATAAAAATTATGGCTTTCCACTCCCCATGAGCTCACACACCAGATTACCAGTCAGCCTAGAGAATGAGTTCTCATCTCAGCCTGACTACTCCTAGAGACTCTCAGTTCATCCAAAGAGCAATGATCACACAGCCTTGTTTTCATATAACTGCTTGTCAGGCTGAGTGGGGTTTTGAAGGAAAGTTACTACTACAATGAAACGGTTACAAACAAACAGCAATGAAAAAAGGTACAAATGTACAACAGCACTACATGTTCATTAACAATTGGGGTCTGTATTATGCTTAAATATAATAATTGAAATCTATGTCATCTGTATAATAAGTTTCAATACAGTTAAAATGAGATGAAGCAGCATACAAACATGTTTTATGTACAAGTGGCTGGATTTGGATTTGGGCACCATCAGCTGAGATGATGGATTTAGCTCAAACTGAAACATGCCACTCAAGTTAAGCTATGAGTCCCAAGGAGGAAATTTTTATCACAGGAAATGAAGTTAAAAAGCTAAAAAATAACTGTTAGTTCTTAACAACAGAGTAACTACTTAGAAGATTTAATTGCTACATTCAGATCTATGGATATTTAGTTGCATCTAAGGAAACCTTAAGTTACTGGAAACACGCAGCAAAATGGTCCTTGTGCTTCAGGAATTACCCTTTATTTATACTCCTGAGGAATGCCTTACAACTTGAACCAAAGAATTTTCTAACACTATTTGTAATCCATCAGTTTCTGGGGACAGTTAGGGCTAGAGAGAGAGGAAGAGGGATGGGAAATAAGTGAGCAGAACAGAAAAAGCCCTGACTGCTGAATAGCAGCCTAAGAATTATCAAAACTGAAGTATAGCCCTTTGGCAAAGCACAAGTTGTTAGCAACCCCAGACACATCTGTTAAAAAATGTACACAAAGTAACGGCTGTAAAGGTCTTTCCTAATACAATTTACAGCACACCCGGCCACAGGAACAAGCAATGTTAATTTTACAAAGAAAAAGTAAGGAAAAAATATCTTTAAAAAAAAAACAAACCCTCTAATGGATTGCAGTCTAAATAAACTAGAAGCAGATGAAAAGTAGGAGAACACAATCAATAAAAAATGGCAGTTTGTGGATTGCTTACTAAATGATTTTTCTATATAGAAAGTTATTTTTCCCATCAGGGTGCAGCCAGTATTTGCAGCACATGACCAGACATGCATTTCAGAAGAGTTGAGGATGCAAAACATGGACTTTTTTTGGATCTTCCTTGCATGAGAGCCACAGTGCCATTTGGCTAAACTCATACTGGATGAGGAATATTTTAGATTTCCAGAACTTTAAGCACAATAAATGCCTGTGAGTTTTACTTTTCTTTACTTTTCTCAACTTAGGACAATTGAAATGCTGAACTGTAAAATCCACACATGTCCAGCCATAGCGTTAAGATTTGTAACACTGCTGTTTTATTGCCTAAACCCAGGAAGTTACCTAGGAAGTTGCAGTTTCAGTGATGTCTTGGCATGCCTTCTAATGCTCATTAGGAAAACAAAACTTGCCCAACGTGATGCCACTCGTTTACATTCCACGCTCTGAATATGTCAGCAGGGACAAAGTGAGTAGTAAAATGACTTCTGACCAAGTCTTTCATTGATCAAACACAGGATTTCGAGTTGCTAGTAGCATCTAGTTGACACCACCAGGCATCAGCTCCATAAGCATTTCCATAGCAACCAAGTGTAGAATTATACAACGAAACCAACACCATAGCAACTTGATTCAGAAATCAACTCTGTAAAAAATCACTTCATTCAAAAGTAAAATATATATGATACTTAAGGTATGATGATATTTCAATACCCACTAACCTTCCCATGAAAATAAAAGGCACAGGGTATAAGTAGGATATTTTTGCAATCCTGACACTTGTAAATTCTTGTCTCTATAAAATTTATTTATCCAAGGCTGTAAAATATCTAATAGACTGTGAAGTACGGAGATAGCCACAGTCTTTGAAGAAAAACTGAATGTGCTTTCCTAGTTCTGAGCTCTGGATACATGTACTGATGGGACAAGGTCATGCCTCCATCCTAAACTAAGCTAAAGTCTTTCAAAGAATTATTTCCAATTTTGTAAGGAACCCAATATATATTTTCACTGCAAAGAGTCTTGATCCTACTTAATTAGTTTATTAAACTCCCATTTGCTACATCAAGTACTACGTGCAATGGATTTGCCTGGGCAGATAAGAACAACATGGGAACATACAGATTCTGCCTACTAACATGCTTTTACTACTCTCCAAAATACCAGGTACAAAATGCTCCTTTGAAACGCTACAGTTTCAAGTAAGTCTTCAGCAGGCTCATTCAAACTGTTAATGATAATGCTTGCAGGTGCATGAAAAAACACTTTTTTGACTGGCTGATTTGGGTTTTTTTCCCCTCCTTTTGTTTTCTTTTTATTTTTAAACAAGATGGTACTTCTGCTTTTCTAACCAGGAGTATCAGCAGGTCAGCCTCCACTTTGCCTGCTATAGAAAGTTTACACTTCTCTTTTTTTTTTCTCCCTTATATTTGCTCAGATCTTCCTTTCAAAAAGCTTTAAAAGGTGTTTTGCCTATTAAGAGAAAGTTTTTTGTGCGTGTGTGGGGTTTTTCCCCCCTCTTTATGTAGCTAAAGAAAAAAAAAAAAAAAAAAAAAAAAAACTGGCTAAAACCACACTTATGTCATTTCCTGTTCCTTCTAGGTTTTGTCAGACTTGCACGTCAGAGTAAAGGCCAACCAGTAATTTATGGCAACAGGAGGAGGGAGGGCAGAAGAAAAAAAGCCTGCTATGTGCAGATCCTTTAATTGCCAGTTACAAGCATTTTCCTTTGGAGCATGTGGTTCTAATCAGCATCAAAGAGAAGAAATAGTGCCAGGTGGATTACAGCTCTGATCCAGTAGTTGCTCCGGTGTTCTGGCATTCTGTGCCCCTCTCACTGTCATGCAAAACCTAAAGCCATTATTAAAGTTGTGTTTATTTTGTGAAAAGCAAAATCTAGAAATTGTTCCCAAAACGTCCTTTTCATGTCTGCCTATTATGTTAAAATGATGCACAGTAAAATCTAAAGCCTTTAGTGGTGTATTGACGCGCTGCTGCTTTATGTGCTGGAACAGATCAAGACAGCAACTTCAAATTTCATCTTTCTGCAACAGATGAATGTGCACAAATCTAACATTGAAGCATTTTACTGTGTGCTGATATATTCTTAACGCAGTAATTAAAAACATTTACTAGAGATGAACTGATTTTCTCTGTTACCTTCTCTTTTTTTTGATCATGTGTTTTTTCCACCTATTACCCTAGGGATGTATGAATGGAACTCTGATCTGTTTCTTGGCAGGAAACAGCAAGAAATTATTTCATACGGCCACTACTTGAGGACGCTGGTGGTGTTTCTTAAGCAGTTACTGAATTTTTCACAAGGATGTTTTATCAAAACTGTATGTTTGAAAATCTCATAAAAATACTTACATTTCTCTATTCCCCCCAACTCCCCCTCTAAAACAAGCAGCATAAAATTAAGCTGTACAATTCTTATATGCAACTTCTCAGCGCAACCTGTTCCAGTGTCTAATTATAGATTATGCAAAGCTCCCTTTCATTTCTAATCTGTCAACCTGCTTCATTTAATGCCCCCAGATTCCTATAGTAAG
This sequence comes from Lagopus muta, assembly GCF_023343835.1. Lineage (NCBI taxonomy): Eukaryota > Metazoa > Chordata > Aves > Galliformes > Phasianidae > Lagopus > Lagopus muta. Next base: position 10,474,592 of record NC_064438.1, on the reverse strand, counting down.
GAAGCAAACAATCAGCACTGCATTCAGGCAGACAACTCACTGAAAGACCTGCTTTTGCAAACTATGATAGTTCTTGTCCAGCTAAACTTTGTGAAGCTGTATTTTCAATACTCCCAAGCTACTACAGAGACACAGCATCCTCTGCATAAAAAGCAAAGGAAAAAAAAATAGACCTCAAACTTTCAATTGACTGAACGTCACCATATATGCCATATATGTGTGTGTGTACACATACAAATGATGTTGTGTGTACAGACCTATCCATAGTGCTGTGTGTATATATTTGTGCTACACACATATGTCTTAAGATACTTTTTATTTCAAACAGAATTGCCACCAATTACAAGCTTTACACAAATCAGTGACGTTACCTTTCAATAATTCATTCAATCAAGGAAGATGATGACTTAATAAGTCAGAAGAAAACAGTCAAGAAGCCAGAGGAGATACTACACCATAAAAATCATATCCACACACATATCGGTGTAAGTGCTGAGGTTAGAAGTTATATATGGGGACTGAATTAACAGAATTCTCTGTTACTGAAGCTAAAGAATTAAAAGTAATAGTTCTAAAACAGATGAGAGATTGCAATTATCAGCTTGATTACAAGAATAGTTGGGTCCGTAAATGTTAAATTAGCATTTAAAATATACTTTAATGGACAAGTTTCTGGTTGCAGTGCCAGGAAATGTGAGATCTCTTGGAAAAAATATGGAAATTCTGAACAAGGTAATAGAGATTGCTGACAGAAACAGAGAAAAATGAGGGAATGCAAATTGCAACATTTCATAAAAAGTGCCATTTTATTTCTCTGTACTGAATTCACGCTAAGTAGTACTTGAGTTGACTTCCCCGCCTAAGAGGACGGAGGAAGACATCATTATTTTAAAGCGTTAGAAAAAGACTAACTCAAATAAAACTCCCTTGTGAGATCCACTACATCCCTCAAACGTTGAGCCCCGCACACAAAACTATTTGTGCCACACTCATTTTGCAAGTGCAACACTAAGAAAGAAACGTCAGTGCAATGGGAGGGCGATGTGCCTAATTCCGCCTTGCCTCGCGGTAAACCCATGGTGACTTTTATAAGAGAAACTGATAAGCCTGCTTCCTTCCTGCCCCCCAAGAAACCAAACACTTGAAATGTATTGAAATGAGTTGATCTTAAAAATACCCAGTTAACAAAAAACTTATTTTTCATTTCGGTAGTGTGACTCAGATGGAGAAAATAATAAGAAAGAAGGAAGTCAAGACAGGTCAAGTGTCTTCCAGTGATTGTACAATAAGAAGAGTTATCCAGCCTATTCTGCACAACCAGAAAAGTATGAGGACATTCTTTTAAACTGCAAACACTTAGGAAAATCATCAGAACTGTAAAAAATCATGTAGAAACCTATGAAGTACAAATGTTACAGTAAGAACATCTGCCATTTGGGACAAGTATTATTTATAATACACTTGCAGCACAGCATACCCAATAAATCCACCAAACATTACAAATGTATGCTAAGTAACTTTTCCCTGGGGAACACCAATAATTCTTCCATTTCTCTTCTTCTACAGCTTTTTGTGTATTTGCTATGAAGTCTCATTCGGACTGAATTTCTCAAAGTAGCCATTAGTAACAGGAACCCACCAACAAGAACCTACACTGACTTGTGACCACCTCTATCCCCTTTTCAACAAATTCACCTCTCGATTAGAATTCACCTCTCCTAGAATTTCAAGTCATGAGGCTTTTTCCTTAAAGCAGATATGTTGAATTTTAAACTAACACTAACCACAGAAAAACTATGGGATGTCAAGGTTCCCAGCACTATCTGACTAGAAAAATGCTGTCTTAATGAGGTGTAAAGAAAAGCTTTTACAGAAGTATACATGTCAGAGCATTGTAAATGGCTATTCTATTAAATAAATAAAGACACCCTCATGATCTTTATGAAAAAGACAAATAGTTGTATAGTTATTCATTTCTTTATAAACCTGGAAGCTATCCAACTTCAGCTTTACGAAAAAGATTATTTTTTGTTGTTGTTACAGTAATTAAATACACAATTCTGAAATTAATAATAGCAAATATTTTCCATGGCACTAATTTAAAATTTTTAAACTCAAATGCATATGTTAATCAAATACCCTTGTGAAATGCATACGTATTATACTAGGAGGAAGACTAGCCAAAATAAATAATCAAATATTTATTCATACTTGGTCCAACGCATGAGAGATAAGATTTAATTATAGTAACCTTCTAATGAGTAAAATCTGCCCAGTGAAGTATGCCACATCACTTGTTGTGTCTTGCATCATAGGAAGAGAAAGCAGCAGTTATACCACCTTTGAAAGAGATGCAGAAAAATGTGGGGAAGCTGTCAGAGGAAATGGACAAAAATTGGAAGAAAAACAACCGCAAAATGAATTCAGAGATGAATCTTTTAAATATGTAAACGCTACCAAAAATCAACAGAACTTTCTTACGTGGATATCATATCCAAGAAACCTACTGTACCCTGAAATAGTGCACAATGATTATGAATTATGAATGAATCAGCCAATCTACTTTGATTTCCAAAAAGAAACCACGATATGGCTTCTCATTAATGCTGTAGTAGAAATCACATGGAAAGAAAGGGACAGCTCTCTTCTGGGTTCTTGATTTGTTAAAACATGTCAAATAAAGAATAACTGCAGGAATTTCATACAGAAGAAAAAATGTACCAAAAAAGATACTTCCTCAAAGATATTTATGCAGAAAAGTAGGCTGTTATTGCCAGGGAATATCAAAAATATCAGCCAGGAAAGAGATCTTGAAGTCATTTGCATCAGCACTGTGCTGAAATATTTGTAAAGAAACACCAAGCAATACAGAAAAGCCACTGTCACTACGTAACAGTCACAATAGGTGACATGGTCTTAGAGCAGTCACAGGCATGTGTTGTGGGTTGGACTAGATGATCTCACTTGTCTTTTCAACCTTAATGATTCTATTCTATGAATTTACTTTTGTCCACTGCAAATAGCACAATTTAAGGTTAAACTACTTCAATACTCACAATTAAGTTGCAATGTTTTGAAGTAACGATAACCAAAATGATCAGTATCATTTGGCATAAAAAGTAGTGCTGACTAGATACAAAGCGATTCTCTCTTCACTCCAATTTGATAACAGCAAATAAACTGTATTTAAGACAAAAGGAAATAAACCTTATAGGAAGAACTTCAAGTGGAACTGGAAATTGCTGACACATATCCTTATATATAATGGATTCTGTTGAAAATAAAGGTTATTGAACATAAAGATATTTTACAGACCAAATGTTTCAAACAAAAGCATGAGATTAAAGTAGGCCATAAACTCTGAGTTACAAAAATATGTTTACAGATCCATGTCTGAAATAAATGGAAAGAAGAAAAAATAAATAGTTAAGATAAACAAGGTAAGATAATACTGATCTTATCTTGCTTTTCATAACTATTTATTTTTTCTCTTCTTCTCTCTTGCTTCCCAATCTATCTGTTCATACTGTCTAACTTTGTTGTGCTTGTCTCTGCCAAGGACAGTCAGCTGACCTATAAGGGCAATTAGATCAGCAAGACAGGCTAATTGCCATAAGTATTACGAGAGATTCTGACCTAGAGATCAGTCAGTAGGAAGTAGACGGTAGGAAAAACAAATAAATGGACCATAAATCTCTCAAATTTTGAGGGAGAGACTAAAAAAAGACCCTGAGAAGTGATAATAGCCTTTGCTGATAGCTTTCTTCTTTCCTGCTGTCACGTTTTACAAGGGGAAAAAAAAAAAAGAGCTTGCCTCTATTTCAAAGCCCTCTTTCCTTCAGTCATGTTTCAAACCTTTCTTAGTCTACACTTTTCTGCTTAGTGACGACAGGTGTGCATGTATCAGAAACGACACTCCTTAAAGACCTGTTACTGACTCCAGCTTAATATAAATATAGGAATACTCCTGCTTTGACCTCTACAATCGCAGTTGCCCACGTTTCCATTATGCCACCAAATGATGAAAAGTATCTTTTAACACAGAAGAAGCAAAAGTAGCCGAGCTTTAAGAGCATAAGATAAATAAAGAGGGGAGACACTTGAAGCTATGAAATATTAGGCCCAAAGGACCCAAAAGAGCCTAATATTAGGTCTTGTTTTTATTCCTTTCTTATGTATGACATAGATTGTAGTAACTTCTGACCCAGCTGACAGGTTTAATTTGGAGCCTATTTTGTAGGCTGAGTCTTTTCACAGAAGCTAATTCCAGTTGAAAGAGAGTATGTGCGAATGAATGTTTGAAATATATCCTCTACATTATGTCACAGGCAGCCTAACTTGAGGGCTAATCACCCCACCTCTACACACTATGCAAATACACAGAAAGCCAGCCCCCTCAAATTACTGCAATTTGAAATATATATAAATATATACATAAATGATTTGAACACTGAAAGCAAGAGATAATTCATACCTATTTCCAGATTCCAACTTCCTTCTCGCCACCAACAGAATATATCCACATCTCCAATTTCTTTTACACATACAAAGAGGACTTATGTAACAAGTTTAGAAGAACAGAAAGATCATCGCTACTCTGAGAAGTGAAATGAGAAAAGCTGGCATCTAGAGAAAATTAAAAGTATGAAAAACAATCAAACACTTGTCATGACCACAAAACCCAAACCACTTACATGTTTAAACAACTAAAATATGTGAACAGACCAGAAGAATTCATTGAGAGCAGCCCTGCAGAGAAAAACTTGGGGATTCTGATAGACAAAAAGCTGGCTCATATGAGCCCACACTGTGTATTTGCAACCCAGAAAGGCAAACAGCATCCTGAGCTGCACTGAAAGTGGGATGGCCAGCAGGGAGTGCAAGGTGATCATCCCCCTCTGCTCTGCCCTTCTGAGGACCCAGCATCCAGGTCTGGAGCCCCCAGTACAAGAACAACGTGGAGCTGTTGAAACAAGTTCAGGGACCACAAAGATGATCAGAGAGGTGGAACACCTGTCCTATGAGAAAAGGCTGAGGGATCTAGGCTTTTTCAGCCTACAGAAGAGGAGGATCTGGGGAGATCTTATTGCTGCCTTCCAGTACCTGGAAGGGAGCTTATAAACGGATGGGAGACTCATTTTTTACATGGTCTGATAATAATAGAACAAAGGAGAATGGTTTTATTCTAAACAAAGGAGATTTAGATTAGATATTAAGAAGAAATTTGTTACTCAGAGGGCAATGAGGCACTGGCACAGCTGCCCAGAGAAGCTGTGGATGCCCCATCCCTTGAAGCGTTCAAAGCCAGGTTGGATGAGGATCTGGGCAGCCTGATCTAGTGCTTGGCAGTCTTGCCCATGGCAGGGGATTGGAATTAGATGATCTGTAAGGTCACTAACAACCCAAGTGATTATGTGATTAAAAAGTGATTTATAAACAACATGATAAAGACAGAGTTTAGTTATGTGGCCAGTTTGTGAACAGAGGTGGTTCCAAGTACTTCTTCAAGCTAGGGCAAGAAGGCAACAAAGGACAGAAACTTAACAGCAGTCCCCATACATAGGCAGAAAACAAACAAAGAAAGAAAGAAATAGAAAAAAAGAACAATTTACTCCGGATTAAAATTGCTAGGTAATTTTAAGAAATGAAGAACATAGGATAAGATTTTCTACTTATGCTGATGTGGAAATATACAGAAAGACAAGGTTTACATGCATTTTCATGGATGACATTCATGCAACGTGTTTTCCTGCCTCCAGAGCAGTGATGTGTACAACTACAGAATGAACACAGGGGTGGAGAAGCATTTTAAGGCTTGACTGCAAAGAATACTCGAAAGTCATATACCACTCTTTACAAACAGCTCTGCAGAAACACAGCTATTACTGTACATGGGATGTATGAGCACAAGAATGTGAAGCACAAGAGAAATGTCAGTACTAATTTCAGAAAAATAACACTCTACTCAACAGTTTTACATGTATTTGTATAGGATATAGTTTTCTAACGCAGACTGTTCCATTTCATCTCTTGTTACTGCCCTTAGAAATGATCTTGTTTTCAGTATAAAGGTTTCCCTCTTCCTAACATCAATTCATTTCTTTTTTCAGAATCGTCTTTAGAAAATATCATCAGTGACTCTCAGCTTAGCATTTTCACGTTGACTCCAGTGGAGTATCAATATTTCTCTAAAATTATTAAAAAGTAATTAAAGTAAACTGAAAACATACTGTTTAGACATGAAGTTTAGTAGACTATACAAGAAATCACTGTGAAACATCATCTTATTAGGTTCTCCCTCACAGAATGGTTTGAGAAAAGCAGCAATGCCCTAATTTATGGGTGCTTCTCTTACAAGCCATCTGCCTCAAGCAAAACAGCTGCCAGTGATGCAAGCTGGGAAAGTAGCCAAGCTGGCTCACATGCAACTATATACCCAAGAGAGCAATTAATAAGTCACAAAACAGTACCCAATTATGCAAGCATTTTTGAATCTTGGGGCTCAGAACAGGGCTGAGAGAGTAAGAGAGCCTAAAGGAACTCTCAGCACTCAGCTGCAGTGTATGGGTGCTGCTTTGCCGCCTGGTCTTTCCTTTCTAGCAGCTTTCGCACAAGATCAAGTGGGAAATTAATTTTCAACTAAAAGCAAAAAGGATGTATTAAAAATACTAAACCAATTATTTGAATTGTAGGAAGATAGCTTACATAATCAAGTCCCAAGACTCGAGCAATGCTACCTTTCATTCAAAATGTATGGTGTACTTGATACAAGAAAAAGAACTTAAATATTTACCTACTGGCATTATCTTGCCCTACTTATTTAAGAAAATTAAACCAACATTATTTCTATTGTCTTTTTTCAAGTATTACCATCTAGGTTTCGTAAATTTTATTCTTAAAAAAAAAAAAAAGGTAATAAGGAAATCAGCTATGAGGAAATTAAAAGCAGCTATGGTTAGTTTTAAGGTAGGTAGCAAGATTGAAGTTGAGCACATCTGAGCAAGTTCTGACAGCTGTATCAAACTGATTGTTTCCAATTCTCTCATTAACAGCAAGTTTTTTATTAATTGTCAAAATACATGAAAACACTAAGGTCTGCATCTGTAGCTATCATTATTGAAGGCAAGTTATGCCAAAACTGAAAACATCAGTACACAAAAAGCATTAGCCAACATTTTGTATTCTGACATTAACATGAACTGGATTTTAAGAAACCATCTGCACCTTTATAAAGAAGCTGAACAGTAATCCAGAAAAAAATCAAATCAGAATAGTTACTAAACATGTGAGTAAGCCTTCCAGCGGTGAATTTTATCTTGTCTCATAAAATAGCAAGATAAGTTGTTTGCCAAAACGATTCTACAGTATCATCACCTGGCAACTTTCACTACAGTGGAAGACTGTTAAAATTCCTAACCCAGCAGTATTGCCTCAAGTACGAGGGTTGCTCTGAAAGTAATGCCTCCTATTTAATTATGCTGGCCTATGACATCAGAGGTTGGATGTTGGTGGTAGGGCAGTTCAGGTTGACCCTTCCTACCACTATCCTGTTACATGTTGTTGCCGTGGAACAGATGGCAGCAAAGCAGCAGCCTGACAAGAATGGTGTCTGATATGGAAATCAAATGAAGTAAAGATGTGTCATTGAATTCCTCCTTGCAGAAAACAGGGAAAAAAAAGGCAAGCACTGACACTGATTGATGCTTACTGAACATTTCTGGGGACCAAACAGTAGATGTGAGCATAATGAGATGGTGCCTGATGTGTTCCAGCAGCAGCAACACAACATGAGAGACAAGTCCTGTGCTGGATGGCCGTGCACAGCTGTCACACCTCAAAATGAACAGCTTCTTGATCAGCTCATACATGGAATTTGGCTAATAGTGGTGACTACTGAAAAAGTTCTGTTGCTGAGAATTTGCTCCTTCAAATAGTGGTACTGTGAACTTTGTATCTATTGTAGTTTCCATGGAAATAAATGAGGCATTAAGTTGATAGTAACTTTGGCTTTAAAGCTGATAAAACTAAGGAGATTTGTAACTCAGTCATCTCTATTCCCTTCTCCCTCTCCACCAAAATACAGTGAATAAAAAAAGTTTATTACAGCTTAATAAACTGGTACATTACATAGTACTACATTAGAAATCATAAGAACAAAATTACCTTGATAAATTTCGAATTTAGAAAATATGAATAATTTGGAAGAGGTACCTAGCTGTCATACACCTATTTAGACAAGTTACATGGGTCAACAGGTCAAGCTTAGAATCGAGAAGGAGCAGCTGGGGTAAGACAGAACTATATGAAGTATTCACCTTTGGAAACCTCATTATAACAAAGCAGAAGGGAAACTCCTGCTTGATTAGTTGTTTCTGGACATGCAGCTAAAGATTTACAGAAGGGAACTCTGCTCGCTCCTAATAATTTTAGCAAAGCTTTTGGAAAGGATTTGGCTGTTAAAATCAGAAAGCTAAAAACAAAAACCATAAATGTCCTACAACCTCATTTAATAAAATACTGTATGGAGAGAAGAAAAAAGGGCAGAAGGCAACAGTAAAAAAAAATTAAAGAAAAAAAAAAAGAACAACAAAACAAACATTTTAAATTGAAAGGAATTGCCATGCATTTAAAATAGTGAGATCTCTCCCACAGGTTGTCTCTATCAAGTAGCAGAGCTACACAGAAGCCTACAATTAAATCTTTCATACCTACAACCACAAACCTTTAGGAAACTGGATCATAAGTAAAATAAGTAGTCCTGTATCAAATGCTGTGCTTTTGTTGCTGGTTTTGGTTGTTTTGTTTGTTATAAAGTGATGCAACAGGTTCAAAAGGTAGCAGGCAAGAGGGGACAGATGTGCAGGTAGATAAAGACAGCACAAATGCTCTTCTGAACCTTTCTACCTGCAAGGCAGAATTGAGGAAGGACAAAAGCATTACAACAAAAATACACTTCATTTCACAGTGCCACACTTTAAGCCTCTCTATCACAATTCTACACAAATCAGTTGAATTGATTTTATGAGTGTTTTTAATTGAGTTGCAAATATATTGAAAAAAACAGAAAAAGATGAATGCAGTTTCTCGAAGGGTAATTTAGAAGTACTTTTTCAAGATTTCTGAAGCTGTATGGTAACACAGATTTGAAATGAACTGTAACTTAAAAGGCTTTGACTTGAAGAATCATCTTCAAACAGTGTTTTGAACCTCCAGGGATGTTCCTGGGGAAACAAGGACACAGTCCTTGGCATACCATCAGCTGACAACTAGGAGTCTATGGTCTCATTCCAGAAGCTTATATTCCGTGATTTGCATTTACAGCATTGTTCTAGACTGAAGCAGCGTAATGACTGGCCAATAGAAAGTATTTCTTCAGTGAAACTGCAACACTGGTCAATGATTATAGGGAAGGTTTATGTATTCCATCAGTTTGTCACGATTGATACAGAGGAAAAATAACTGCTGTATACAAAAGATGACTACTTTAGCTGGAAGATACTTTGAGGAAAGCACTTATCACCATGTTTCCTTGGCTTTTGAATTCCTTGTGGTAATAATACAAACATTTTGTCCCTGAGTTACTATTTTATTTATGTAATTAATTTTATAATAGCATGCTCCATCTTTTTCATGCAAATCTTAAATTCCCAAGACGGTTCACTTAAAATCCAATATTAAACTGAAAAGAACCATGCAAGCAATATCCTCTTTGGAACATGCATTTTCCCCCACTCAAATGCAATTTCTGAGTTTTATTTTGTTATATTATGATGACAGAGGCTGCTTAAGTGGACAGATTGACAGATGAGATAAAATAAAAATATTTTTATTTTGAGAAGACACCAGTCTGTGCTTGAACAATACTTGAAAGCCAGTGCCAGGCAGAAACAAGTTAAGAGGTCAAAAACGAGTGCCAGTAGTGCCATCTTGAACAACGATCACTGTATCCAAAGAATGCTTCTGCTGATGCACTAATATTTCTTCTGTGATTAGGGGAAAATACAGTCTGAGCCCCAGAGGATTGCCAGATATCCTGTGTAGTCAAGACGATGTGATCTAATGGTCAAATCTGCTACTTTATGTACAGCATATGGAATACAGCTTTCCAAGTATTTCTGTGGAATCACCTTTTTTTTTTTTCTTTCTTTTTTTTTTTTCCTTCCAAACATGCAGAAATCAAGGCCGTAGGCATCTGGAAAAGTGGTTATTATGCAGATGAACTGTAGTTCCCATGCACAGTTAATTTGTGTACCTACAGTTTAGTTCCCTGCCGTTGTCCCAGATTTTAGCATCTAAACTCTGGCAACCCTAAAACGCTGCCAAATTTCTACAGACAAAGAAGGAGCTTGTTTCAGCTCCAGAGGTGATTGTGACTGAGGAGCTGCTTCTGACCTCCCTCCTCTCTCCCACTGACCTTGGCAAAATACTTGTTAAATGGGACTATTTATATTCATGAGTTGCCCTCATAACTGGTTCATTACTGCACCATCAATCTGGTGGTAAAAGATGCAAATGTGACTTTTTTTATACTATTAACATGCAAATGCTGGTGGGAAATAAAAAGAAGTTAAACTGCTGAGAAATCAGCATACTATGTCATACTGAACAGCACTTTTATGTAACAGTATAGACAATGAAAGTCTGGGAGACAGCTCAATTTAGAATAACTTGGATGACACTGGACAGAAGTTGCCTGCCAGAGCTGTGGAGACAAGTCTCCAATAAGAAATTAGTTGGACTACAGCTCAAGAGATTTTCATTGTCAGTTTAAAACTGTTGGTCAGCCTCTAAAACTATTGGGTAGAACCAAGAAAACAGAATAATGCTAATTAATCCCACACACAAACCAACAATAAATGCTGAGATTCCTAATATTATTTTTGTAATAAAATTAAGTAATTTAACATTATTCTGTCTTCTGTACAAGTAGCAGCCCAAATTTCTTTGTACTTCCTTTAAAATGCTGTGATGAAACCTTCTATATGTAGTGAATGAAGTAAGGCAAACACTACAACTATCATCTTTTGAAAATCTGATGAATTCCAAACTCTCAATATAGATGCTTCTTAACTGTAGGAAATGTCAATTAGCTGTTTTCTCACCAGGCTGAAATCAGCTGATAATCATGACTCAAGATATGAGAATTGCTGCAGTTCCACATAGAGCTCAATCCATCCTAGCAAAGAGAGATGTTTCTGCTAGCATTAGACCCTCTCAGAGCCTTCCATTAGTAAATCAATGTGGTGCAAGCTGTTGCTTGTCAGCTGCTCTACGTGAAGCCACTGTTTTTAAAAAACAAAATACTTCCAGTTATCACTCCCCAGAGAAAAACATTGGAAATGAATTATTATACAGGGAATAAAAGGAAATCCATCAGCAATTACTGCAGAATAGCTGATGTATCATAAGCTAGCCATGGCATAGCAGCATACCCACGTCTAAATGATTATAGTATAAGAGGTTATCTTAGAGCACTGTAAGGAAATGATTTTGTATTTCTATTCCACATATTTAGTGCAATCTCATACGTTCCTCAATGTAAAACTTCCAAACTGTGAATGGAATAAAGATTAATTTTTTTACAACGATAAGAAAAGACCTCCCAAGGACATTAGAGCTGCATGATAAATATTTTAAAGAGAGACCAAGTGAGAAAGGCGATTGGAGTGGACCAGTAATCAGCGTAACAGCACTGTATCAAACAAAGATGCTTTGTCATTCAGGTATTACAACTACAAAATGATCCCTTCTCATCATACTTTCAACCTTGAGATAAAATACTGCCCTTACAGTCTTATTAACTATTTAATTTATTGTATGTTTCACACTGTCTACACTGATTAATTTTCCCAAATACATCCAGCCTGCACATGGAGAAAAGGTAAATGCTGGAAAAAGAAAGGCTTCATCACAATCACAGAATCATAGATCCACCAAGGTTGGAAAAGACCTCCAAGATCATCCAGTCCAACCGTCCTCCTATCACCAATATTTCCCACAAAACCATGTCCTTCAGCACAATACCTAAGTGCTTCTTGAACACCTCCAGGGACAGCGACTCCACCACCTCCCTGGGCAGCCTGCACACTCATAGTCACTTCACAGTCATTAGTACTGCAACTTTCCTAGCGGAACTGCAAAGCATGAATGCAGCTTTCAGCATTGCAGTGCTTTCATATGCATAACATTCTGATATTTAAATTGAAATATATGCAATGTCTGGTATAATATATTTATGTATTTGTAATGGAGATGTACAATATACAAGCAGCACTCACATTGTTCTAGACATGAAAAATACTGTGGTTAGTGTTTTAGGATCACAGCACTACTGCCACATGCTGATGTATTTAAACAATAATATCAATTATTGAATGACAGAACTTGTTCCAGTGCAGAATAACAATCATTTAATTAGCTGTCACATTACTTTCTGGTGATGTGTTCATAATCACTGAATCAGGGAAACGGAATACACTTCTCAAAATTCAATGTAGGAAACATGCCTGTGAAATCCTCCATCTCATCTGCATTCTCAGGGAATCACAGGCTATTGGATGATGTTCAAACTCTGGGACAACTTAGGAGCAAGTCTGCCTGTAAGAAATTTCCAGACACGTGAAAGGCAAAGACAATGACTACAAAGAATTAGCAAGATCAAGCCATACCCATCAAACCCAATTGCTTTCCATGGAGAGATGACATTTTATGAATGAGGGTAGAGCAAAAGCTGTCATTTAGCCTGACTTCAGGCATCTTCCACTTGCAAGCCCTTATCAGTTCTAAGTAAAAAGTAAAAAAATGCACATTACCATCAGCAATTGTGTTAGCTCATTCTCAAGCATCTTGATTACCTTTGGCATGCACTATCTGGTCCTGACATTTTGCCATCCTCTGAGAAATTGCCAGTAAAATTCCAGCACAGGAATTTTCTGCAGGTTCTCCAACAGTGAACATTTTGTGAACATTTTGAACATTTTTGGAAAACTTTTGTTTTCCAGCTACAGCCTCATCTTATAAAGACTCTCCCTCTATTTCTGAGAGCCTACCAGTTCAACAGATACTCTTGGAGACTTCAAGCTTCTAACGAGTTTGAAGAAATATTATCACTGATTTTTGTGTTTTCTACAATTTGCCCTCCAAGTTCTTTTTTACCTGTCTTGAAGTATTACATTTAATGTCTCGTCTAGACACAAGCTCAACTTTTCTGAAGAATGTTTGTTTTTCCTATAAGCCTCTTTTACAATCTTGTTTTATCATGGTATGTTTCTTCTTGTCTTCATCTCTTCAATGATAAATGACACGCAGTTTCCAGTATGATGTTTTCGAAGATTTTCTAGGCTGCCTGCAGGAATTTTACTTTATTTACTTTCAATTGTTAAACTAAAAAGCTTAACAGTCCTTCTGACTGACACAATTGCTATCTGAGCACAATTGCAGTGGATCTTCTCATTTTCACTGTTCCGCTATGAATTCCTAACAACGGCTGATATCGCAATTACCTTATTTACTAAGGACTTGTAGTGGCCCAATCCATCAAACTACTGCTTTAACACTTTTAAGAGTTATTGAAGCTACTAGCAAGGTTTAAAATCAATCTCAAAAGTTGCTGCAGTATCTTAATCCAACAGAAGAGAGGGACACCTAGCAAGGCCCTGTCAGATGCCGACTTGATTAAGCACTGAAGGCTCAGCCTGCGATGTGATCCAGCACCTTTCTTACACCAGGTGCTGCATAGCTCTTCACTCATGAAACAAACAAACAAACAAATAAAAAAGCAAGCAAGAAAACCTCTAAATTGACAAAGTTTCAGTAGTAACTGAGTAAAAAAAGGATCAGATTTTTCTTCAGGAACAGATCTAAAGAGGAGTATCAGGATTATTTCTTAGCTCAAGTACTAGCAATGGTAGTAAATAAAAATGGGCTCAAATCTACCTCTAATCTGTCTATGGAAAACAAACAAACAAAAAAAAAGGATTCAGAAACCGAGAATTAAACTGTGTTTACAGAGTAAAATAATTTATTCATTAATATTAATCATAGATGCATTTTACACATTTCCACTACATACTTTGCTGACGCAATCTACTGAAAGCCAAGAACTGTATTACACCACTTCTTCCCCCAGTTTAAGAGGTAAAAATTCCTGAAGATTCTCCTGTATAGAACACGGCTATTTAAAGGATGATTCATGCTTTTAAGCAAAATACATTTAAATATTAATTCTATCTCAAAATTAGCAGCATTAAAGAAAAGCATCTAAAAATCAACAAAAGTTTTCAGGCCAGTGTGGGGACAAGAGAAATAAACAGACGATATTAAAGAGATGGGTCACTGACATGAAAGGTCATAAAGCTGCAGTCAGAGAGTACTGCAAGATAATGTTCAAGTATGTGAACATTATCCTCCCAAAGCACTTCTTAAAACTTCACTGTAAATTCAGATGTATAACATAGCAGAATTTCAATGCTACTACCACACAGTTCTTATTATTCCTGTGCTATATCCTGAGCATATTAAAGGCAGTCTAAAATGCATATTTCAGAATACTAAATATTTTGTCCACTCCCATCACTTTTGGAATGTAGATTTAATAGACCATGATAAGCTTCTATAACTCAGTAAGATAACAGATTGTTTGAAGTGCTAGATAAATTCAGCCAGGTAGATCTTTAAGTGGATTTTTCCAAGTTTAAAACCCAAGGAAAAAAAATTACGGAACACGTACAGTTGTATGGCCTATTTTGACTATGACAGAAGAGCCACGAATAGTAGCTAAAAGTACTGAGATGCCTCCAATTCATTCATACAAACTAGCAAGAACTACATTAGAAAACTCCTAGCAAACTACAAGCTAGATAGCTTAGGTAGCACTAGCTCAGTAGCCACAATGGCTGGAGTTCAACATCGACTCTATACTTAAATATTTGCTCAACTCCTTTCCCATAATTCACAGCCTGAGATGAATTATGTGCTACTGCAAACATGCCCTCAGCAGTGCCTGAACTAGGTAGGCTCTATGTCCAGGTGGAGGCCAGTAACGAGCGGCATCCCACAGGGGTCTGTCTGGGACCGATGCTCTTTAACACCTTTATCAGTGACATCGATGACAGAATCAAGTGCAGCCTCAGCAAGTTTGCTGACGATACCAAGCTGAGTGGTGTGGTTGACACAGTGGAAGGAAGGGATGCCATTCAGAGGGACCTCGACAGGCTGGAAAGGTGGACCCGGGTGAACCTGATGAGGTTCAACACAGCAAAGTGCAAGGCTTTGCACTTGGGCCGGAGGAATCCCAGGCATCCATACAGACTGGAAGAGAGAGCAGCCCTGCAGAGAGGGACCTGGGGGTCCTGATGGATGAAAAGCTTAACATGAGCCAGCAGTGCACCCTTGCGGCTCGGAAAGCAAAGGGTATCCTGGGCTCCATCAGAAGAGGGGTGGCCAGCAGGGACAGGGAGGTGATTGTCCCCCTCTACTCTGCTCTTGTGAGGCCCCATCTGGAGTACTGTGACCAGGTCTGGAGCCCCCAGTACAGGAAAGATTGGGAGCTGTTGGAGAGGGTCCAGAGGAGAGCCACAAAGATGATCAGGGGACTGGAACACCTCCCCTACAAAGACAGGTTGAGGAAGCTGGGCTTGGAGCTGAGGGAGAAAAGAAGGCTGCAGGGTGACCTCATTGCAGCCTTTCAATACCTAAAGGGAGCCTACAAACAGGAGAGGAATCAACTCTTTGAAAGGGTTGATAACTGCAGGACAAGGGGAAATGGTTTTAAGTTGAGGGAGGGAAGATTTAGGTTGGATGTCAGGGGGAAGTTCTTTACAGAGAGAGTGGTGAGGTGCTGGAACAGCTGCCCAGAGAGGTTGTGGATAACCCGTCCCTGGAGGTGTTTGAGGCCAGGCTGGATGGGGCCCTGGGCAGCCTGGTCTGGTATTAAATGGGGAGGTTGGTGGCCCTGCATGTGGCAGGGGGGTTGGAGATTCATGATCCTTGAGGTCCCTTCCAACTCTGGCCATTTTGTGATTCTGTATGCCTACACAAAATTTATACTAATTGGTTCATAGTCTTCCAGGATAACTCAATTTGAATGGAATGACTTTAAAAGGTCAATAAACGCTTTCCATAGAAGAATAAATATCCTGTGCCTCCACCTTATCTTTATATCAAAAGCAGAAGTTGCCAATTTTATTTCCCATGTTGTGATAATTTTCATTTCAAACCCAACTTCTGTCAGGGTGGGAACTACCAAGGAGTTAGGTTTTGTCCAAAAAAAAAAAAGCCAAGTTTCTAAAATAAGGCAATGAGACAATGCTACCTAAAGCAGAGAAAGAATGACTAGGATTCCTGTGCAAAATACGCTGTGGATCCAATCTAGGTACCACATTCTAAAATGGTTGCCTCCAATAAAGAGCAACTGAACAAATCACAAAACAAAACCAATGTGTTCAAATTATATCCACGTAAGACTATATTAAGGACTACTGTATTTGAGCTAAAACTAATTCTTTCAGATGTTGTGCCCAGTTTATCTACAGATCTCTATTTTTTTGACAGCCATATGTGAACATTACCTCACAGAATTGTCAACTCTGGTCTACAGACAAAAAAGCATCTTCACCACTTGCATCCAAGTATACCTCATTTATAGCTTTGTAAATGCATCTTATCAGCCAACTGTCCTATCAATTGTTGTAACACGTTAAACAAAATTAAGCTATATCTGCTGAAGAATTCTGGCTTTTCTGGACTTTACTGAAGAAACAGGCTTTATTCTTTTGTAACTGTATGCCTAGAATAAAAGCAAAAATCAAAAGGAAAAGTGGGAAGAAGAAATTTACAGAAATTTTATGGGAAGAACAATAAAAGTCCATTGTCAGTTAATCATCAGTGAAGTACTATTCTATTTCCAGTATATCTCATATTAACATCTCCTCAGTTGATTCCATTTCATTACTAAAACTTACCATTCACACATAATAAAGCAAAATGGTTCTGTAAACTCTACACCATGTTTCACAGTTTTAGAACTGCAGTTGCCAGTTTAAGATATATTGAAAAACAATGAAAAATGCCTAGTTAAGAAAGCTCAGTATGTGCACTGCACTGAAAATATCACTTCTTGAAAATTAACTGTGGAGCGTTAAAAATAATAATACAACACACTGCTTTTTGTTATTAAAAATATGTGAGCTGGTTCTTTTTAAGTCTATAGAGAAATGTGTCCTATTTTGACTACTATAAATTTCCAGAGAGAAGTTTTTGGATTTGAGCCCAGTTATAGTTTCACAAACTAACAGAACATACAGGATGGTAACTAAGAAACCTGAGAGCAGAATGGTTACAATATGTCATGCTGCAATTAGGAAAAATAATCAAGGCCTTTTGATTTGTCTCCATTTAAGTTAATTATAGTTAAAACCACAGGTGTTCTTACAGTAAAAATCATTTCAATATTTTATTCACTTAATTCAAGGAGGGATTACAATAACTTTAAAGTGTCTAGCAAGTCAAAAATGTTTATTTTAAAAACTTACAGGCATTTGATGTATTTTTAATGGTATTTCAGAGTAAATGCTTTTAAAAATTGAAATAGAATTGTTGTAAGATCATATAATAAACAAGGAGTTTTCTTTACTGTTTTTGTTTTGTTTTATTGTTTGCTTGCTTGTTTCTACTCTTAACATATGATCTAACAAGGAAAGAGTGACCTTCTCTCTGTTTATAAAGCTATATTTTGGGATCTCTGCTGTAGCTGCCTTTTGAAGTCAGTGACAATGAATGGACAGTTGTTGGCACAATCTAGTTATTCACAAAAAAGCACTAAGTTTGCTCTCCGAACAAGAGCAGAACCTAGAGAACAAACATTTGCAAAAAGCCCAAAACTTACATTCAAGATGCAGCCATTTCTCCATAATCATGCAAAGACTGTTATACTAATTCCAGCTGATCTCACACAGCACAGAACCAACAAGTTTCCTTCCTGCAAAAGGAAATCAACGTAATAGAATGGTGTAATTTCTCAGTGACCATATATTTCTGCTATTCATTCATCTCCAGGTCATTGCATAAGTCCATCTGACATCATTGGGCAGAGCTTCCAGTGGCACATCCTGCAGGAAAAACTCCTAGCAGGCAGTTATTGGCAGGAAGCAGGATACATATTACTGCAATACATTCCCTCACAAAGTATACAAAGGTCATAAACTCTGATATAAATTGGTCTCTAAGTAACATTAAAATCTCTTAACCCAACTAGTTATTTTCACTGCTATATGTTGAGCCAATTGCTATGCTGAAAACACGATTGTTGCAAATACTACCCGATGGACTGGTTGGTAGCAAGTTGAACAAAAAGACCACTTATTCATAGCACAAACATCAAAAGCCATTAGAAAAGGCTAGAATGAGCCACGTCCAAAACGGGGAAGTCTGGGCAAAACTGGAAGTTCTCTTAAGTTGAAAGGTAGGGACTTGTCACTAACTAGCTAAAACCAGCAAGTTCCCTGAATTGAGAACAGATGGAAGCATAGGAAGGCTTTATGGAAGAAAAAGAGTATCACATTTCATATTTCATATCTCCTATCAGCTTCTGATTATGGCTTTTTTTTCTCTCCATGATCTTTAATGTTCTTAATTGCACATTAGCTCTTGTAATAGGTGGGAAGATGATAAGCAGCTACTTATGATTACTGTCCATATTGATTTGCCGTTGCTGTGCTTGCTCCTGGAGACACTGCAATAACAGACAAACGCATGGGATGACTGAAAAAAGTGCTAACCCATGTTGCAGTCCTAAAAACCAACTTAGTATAAAATCCTCAAGTAAACAATACAACTTCACTAGTAAGAACATTTTAGATTTCATCTCAGACAAAAAACAGACAGAATATTAAGTTAAACAGACTCTTGATCTGAGTGATTTTTACACTTCAATAGTAGGAAAATTCACAATTTCAGTATTTGTTTTATTACTTTATCAAATTACTTTATCAAATTACTGAAGTAAACATCAATTTCAAAGTCATCCTTTGCTACTCAAAGCTGGAAAAAAGATTTTTAAATAAGGAAATACAGCTAAGAAGGATGAATATTCGATGAAGATCTAGAAGAAGCATCTCTACAGGTAAACGAGTAATAACACTTGGCAGCTGTTAATCTATTTTCTCTTAAATGTGAAAGAAAAACTATGTTCTTCTGTTTAATAATAGTTCACAAAATATGCTTACAGATGATACCAGACTGGGAGAATTGGCCTACATGTGGAAGGGGAAGGCTGCCATCCAGAGGGACCTAGGCAGGTTGGAAGAATGAGTCAACAACAGTCATGGAATTCAGTAGGAACAGGCATGAAGATCTGCACCTGGGAAGATAAAAGTAGGGGAGCTAGGGATTAAACTTAACCCAGCAGCACACCCTAGCAGCAAAGGCAGCCAACAGTATCCTGTAGTGTATTAACAGGAGCACAGCCATTAGGTGAAGACATTACTCCCATCTTCTTAGCTCTTGTGAGACCATACCCAGAAGGCTGGATCCACTCTCGGGCTCTCAAATACTGTCGTCACTGCAATGAAGCAATTTCAGCAGAGATCCACTCAATGACCAGAGGACCGGAGCCCTTCCCTGCTAGAACAAGTTGGGGAATAAGGGCATATTCACCTAGAAAATGATGGCATCCAGTTGCGCATAGTGAGAGGACAAGAACCAACACTGAACCAAGATAGGTTCAGACTAGACATAAGGATTAAGTTCCTCACTGTCAGGACAGACAAGCAGTGGGACACTGTGAAGCAAAGTGCCTGAAGAGGCTGCGCAGCCTCCATTCTCAGATTTTTAAAGTCATGTTGGCTAACAAGTTATACCAGTACAGGAAATGTTAAAACATCGAAATGGACTTTGAGACCAGTGAGGCCACAGTAACAGCTACATTCAGTCTGAACTTTACCTAGTTTTTCACTTTTATGCTTGCCAATGTTCTCCAGTGTTCTACAGGCATTTTCTTAAATTTCTGTCTAATTCAGGTTAATTTGGCATCTAATTTAATTTGGAGCAACTGTTCTCAACTTCTACCTCATTCTGAAAAATCACTGCTTCAAATCTTCCAACTGAAGAAAAAAATTCTGCAAAAAAAAAAAAAACAACAAAAAAACCCACCTTGCTATTTTTTCTTACTGCCATAATAAACCATCTTGTAATACTACTTCCTATAAGCTCTTCTTTGTACTGTTGCAACTGCAGTCTCACTGCTATGTCCTTTACTTTCATATGACAAGGACTTTTTCCTACAGGTAATTTTTATTTAGCCTGGGTGCAATGCAAGTATAACCAAGAAGAAATTAAAATTCAGAAACGTTACTAAACCAGTTACACTCAGGTTTTGTTTAATACAAAAGCAGGCAGCAAAGCAATCCAAGAGTATCATTCCAAATGTATATGCTCTAGCCAAAAATCACTAAGTAAATATGTTTCACTTGAACTGGAAACCATATGCCTGCTTTCACTTCTAACACTACTTCTAGCCTTGCAATCAAACACACAAAAGCTTTACGCTGCTTTTAAATTATTCTAGCTATACTATAGAAAAAAAACTATTTAAAGGCTACCCCTTTAAAGCAACTGCAAAGGGAACGTATACCCCTCCCAATTGTCTCCTGCAAACTAGATACCATGGCATATGTAAAAGAAGATAAAATTGCTAATCAAAATAAAATATGGAAAAAATGAAGCATGACACTGCAAACAGTATGTATGCTTATTTAAAGCAGCGACCTCTTTGACTTAATCTAGTTACATACTTTCGTATTTTCTAAGAGTCTGCCCACAGCAGATAAACACACAAACCTTCTTGTGCTGCACCAACTGACGTCAGCAGTCGCTTAGGAACAGCGTTTGGTGCAAAAGTGGTAGTACTGAAACTATGTTTACAATTGAAAAGAGAATGACAGTATGCAGGACTCACCATAGTTTCAGGAAAAGGCTCATAAACCATTTGAGAACGTGTAAAAATTTCTAAAAGCTTCATTGTATTTTCAAAGAATGTTGATCTGCATAAATACTTTGCAGTGATTATAATTCCACTAAAAGTAATAGATTTATTTTTTCATATTTTAAATGGTATAATTCCCCCTTTCCCCAGAAGTCACCGGTTTTGGAATGCAAGCTTTCAGCTTCTTTCACTTCTGTTTAATCTGTAAACAAAAATTCAAATCCAGTAACTTCATTAACTGTTTACAGGGACAAAGACCCGTTGTTCCCACAGCAAAAAAAATAAAATAAAATAAAATAAAAAATCTCACCAAACAACCTGCAGCAATAGAAATAATCATCCTACCATTATTTTAGAAATGTTTACAAAGCCTAACATTTAAGGAATTCAAAAGTGCTGTACTTTAAATAACTTCATAGGAAAACTATTTTCAAAGCTTTCAAGAATAAAACCATAAAACTGTAGAGCTGAAAAAGTGGATTGGGAAAGCTTCCCAAACTTAATTTTACAGTTATAGAATTTTAATTTAGAAACAATGTGTGTGAAAACTGCATATGCAGTTTCATTTATCAGTCCATTGCAAGTTGCACTGAACAATTTTGAACAGTCTGACACTTTCAATTCTATAACAGTAAATTGTAGTTCGAAACTACTGCTGAATTGTTATGAGCCAATACTAAATTGTTAAACGTCCAAATTGTAAAACTCTTGAGTGCAAGCTGCTCACTGTTGTCTTTAATCTGTCCCCACCAATTTATTTTTTAATTTCCACAAAACAGTGCCTTTTTTAAAACAACTATTTTAAAAGGAATTATATTTTACAGAATGGCAATGTGCTTCGTCACACACCATCTTGAAAACCGATAACAAGATACATACATGAAGTATGTGTTTGTGTTTTTGTTACACTTGTTGAAATCTACTGAAGAAAAAAAAAGTGTGGTTTGTACAAGCTTAAAAAATAGTACTGAAGTGCTAAATGTCTGTATTACACATCTAGCAGATATTCTCCAGTTTTAGTCTATGGAATGTAAGGAGTTCTCATTAGAGCTGGGCCTAATCTTGTGTATACATTTATCAGTTTTTGTCATACACACCTCCAGCTGAAAAACTGCACAGAAGTAGAATGCAATCGCCCTCTTCCTTCAAGCTAACATAAGAACTACTATGCATTTGGAAAGGATTACTGGGACAGACACTACTTGAAATGAAAGTAATCAAAATTAGGAACACTTCCCACTTATTTTCCACCAACAGAAATCCACTATCCATAGACAAAGTGGAAAAACCACATTAAGTACTGCAAATGGGGATAACCCTCATTTTTGAGATATTTAATTTCAAGGCATGCAGAGAGTCTTACACAATTTATCCCTAAATTCTCTAAAACTAAAAAAACTAAGCAAGACAGCAAGTATCATCAATTTGATCTGAAGAAAATAACTTGTGGTTTCATTCATCTCAGTTTTTTTTTCTGTTTTTTGTCAAACTGGGGCAAAGCTGCACCTGCAATTTCAACTCTTCCCTAAGCAGTACTGCCTCTGGACAATGCCCAGAAGTAACGTGGTCCAACAGTAGCTATTTGATCCCAAACTGAAGTGTTCAGACACCAGCCAAAGACCTAGGTAGAATATAGTTGAAAGTAATCCTCAAGGATCACCTGGTCCAAAAGCAGTTTATCTGAAAGTCAAGCAAAGAAGTCTGAAGAAAAATCAGCTCTACTAAATTCACATAAGCCTTCTTCATTTATTCTGTGATAGTTCAGAAATTGCTTCAGCTTGCTTTTTGGAAGCTACAGTCTACTTTTCCAGGATTCTGAATTCACTTTCCATCACATCTCCCACCATGACAGCTGAGAACTGAGTTGCCAGCTTTCAAACATCCTTGGGGAACAAAGCATCATTTTTCTGTTGCTGTGTCTGGAAACAATCAAGGGAGCAGCCAGCTGTTCCAACTGTTCCATACTTCAAGGGACTACAGGACAGTTTAACAGAGCTGCAACAGACAGTACCAGCAGGAGACTCTGTTCTCTAAGACTCACTGCTCATAAGCTTCTCATACATAAACACTCAGAAGATATTCAGATAATATTTTAAACATGACTTGCAATAGGAAGCAGAGCCAGAAGCAAGGGTCTAGATTGTTAGTGAAAATGCAGCCAATGCACTAAGCACACCTTGCAGAATCCTGAAGTTAGAACTATGTTCTCACAATGCCGACTTCATATCCAGTAAAGAGGTAAGATTTACTAGAAAGTCAATTTTGTTGTTGATTTTAGGCAACAGTCAAGATTTAAATTAGAATATTCTTTTCCCTTGTTCTTCCTCCTCTTCCTAGAAATCACCTTCCTGCTGAAATAGGCAACATTCAGAATCTAAACATACGTGTAATCTTATCAGCTACCAACGTGAAACACATCTGCTGTCTGTTTCACTACTCAGGGCTCCACAAGAATTGGTTGTGGCGTACTCAACAGCTTCTAAATGACAGAAAAACAGGGAAACAGCTTGCTTTCACATTCCAGCAATGGTGGTAAAGCATACCTCATGCTGAAGCAAAACTGTTCAAGCACTTCTTTCAAAGAACAGCCATTGTCATTCCCATCCTGCAATCTGTTACAAACAAACCAGTTGTAGTTGACTATGAGAAAGGCTCAGAGCATAAACTGGCCAATAAATGAGACAGTATTTTATTTATCATGAAGTTGTCATCGCTAGACAGCTTATTTCAGGCAACAGTTAAAGACTGAAGAATAGTAAAAATCCTATAACGTGACCAAAAATACACTTTCCTCTTGCAGTACATAGAAGATCATCTTCCCAGAACCTGAATAGAACAACTCAACAGTAAGCACGCTTTTTCCAGAAAAAAGAGTAGGTAGCTCTGTGATGAGCAGAAGTGATGAGCTCCTAAGAATTTTGCATTATGACTAGATGACCTGGCACCTTGGAGTTACAAGACTTAAATGCCTTGTTTTCCCTTATTTAGAGTACTTACTGCAGCTTCAGTATTTCTTGTAATTAAGGTATTAGTTGGCTACCAAGAATACTTGCTGGCTACTGATTGTCATGAAACATATAGGAATTATATTATTCAAGATGATTCTTCTCTGTCAAATTTAACTGAAGTAGGCCACAAAATGTTCAGGTTGTATGTCAATACAGGGTTATATTAACTGTAAATTAACTTACAGAAGCATCTCCGACTTAAAACAAAGGACAATGGCTGTGGGAGGGGAGTAAACATTTCTTTCCAAATACAGAAGTTTGACAGTATGGGACAGTGTCATTTATTTGTATTTCAGAGGAAGGTGAAACAGGAGACAGGAAATTATTTCTTGACAATGAACTCTGGAAATAATTTACATAGCTAAAGATGCTTTCTCTTCTTGGAAAGCTTAGGATTAAAGCTTTAACAAATAGAAGAACTGTTATTTGGAGGGAAATCAACATGGAGTCTACAAAAATGAATTGGCTAAGACCAGCAAAAGCTACGTAGAAAAGAAGTGATGACTAATTTACAGAATGGAACGGTTAAATTCATTAACGCTACAATGAAAAAAAAAAAAAAGAAAATTATATCAATGCTTTAAAAAAGTGATGTGGAAACTTGTTATTACAAACACCATAAGACTGACTCAGACTATTACGCTTAAACAATGTTAACTCTCGCTATCACACAAACAGCTTTAATTAATTGCCTCAGGAAATGGAAAATGAGCTGCTACTTTGAAAACTGGAAAAGTAAGTTGTTTGGTGTGTAAAAATGGTAATTAAAAAGGATTACAGCTGCTTAAGCAAAAGAAGCTTATTGTAAACTTTATGTAAGTCTTGAAACTAGTCAGAATACTGAATACACGTTTCAAAATTTGAAAAACAAAAGCTGCAATTTAAGCTTAAAGTGTTCATTTCAAGGTTTTGGACAATATTTTTGACACTGAAAATAGCTTTGTTAATATCAGAATGGGTTGTGCAGATTTATTTATTTATTTTTAAGTCTCAAGACTTCAGTGTGAAACTAAGGGACATTTTTTAATATTTAGAAACACCATAACAAGTCAGTCTTTAACTACATAGATCCAAAAATGGAGTGGGAAGAATGCTTTATCAATGATAGGCATTTTACTTTCAATACATTTTAGAATTTGGGGCTATGCTCATGTACACATTTTAACAATCATTACTGAGTAACTAGGGCAGCAAAATGCAGCAATCTTCCAATCAAATAAAACCAAAAAGCTACACAAAACCACTTAAAAAGGTTATGAAGTTAAAAAAAAAAAAAACCCACACATCCAATCAATACCCAATATTCATAATAATTTCAATACTCCTATTTTACCTACTGTACATGAAAAACGTTTTGGAACTTCTAAGAAATTTTTTTGACAAAATCTTATTTTCCAAGAATATTATCTTGAAATATTTTGGCAAAACAGGAATCCTTTGCTATATATGTGTCCCAAGAGGAGGAGGAATCAAGCTTCATTTTATTTAATGAAGTCTAATACCAATCTATTACAAATAATATCTATAACCCTCTATGTGTAACGTTATTGTTAACAGAGCTCTATTAAATACCAATACAGCAAAACACTTAAGAGCACTGTGAAATCACTTGTCCAATGCATGTTTCTGACCAAAAGATGAAAGAATTTTCCTCAAATGACACAGGGCTGAAATTCAGCTAATTAATTAACTGATTCAATCAACACATACTACATTCTCATGTAGAACAAAGCTTTTAACATACAAGGAAGAGAAATTTTTGACTGGAGAGTTCACATAGTACAGAAGATAAAGAAGGGAGATAAGATTGGAATTGCCTATTCTGGCCTTGTTTTGGATCCCTATCAGCACTGAGTACTTACAAAAAACACAGGGTAATTTTCATAAAATATTCTGTTTTTGACAGTTGATGGACTTGAAAGGGAGCACTGGCAAAATATTTAAGCATTATAGGCTACTTTTCCAAATGTTCAATTAGTCAAAAAGATTAATGGCAGAATGGAATTCAACAGAAAATATCCACCCACACTCACCTAATTTCCTCAGAGTATGCTGCAAATTGCCTGGGTTGTACTGTGAGCAGCATTAGATACGGACATCACAAACTGCAGCCGCTGTAATTCTTAAGATGGTGCAGTGTCATTATCTTTTTGTAGTCATCATAATGGATGACTGATAAAGGACATTCTGCGCTCTTCAAAAGCGGCTGCCTAACTCGTGGTCAATGAATCATTGCTCTCACCTATTTCTTGCGATACATTTCTAACAATATTCTCAGTTAAAATGTCTTTTTATTGTCCAGTATATTTCTGCTATCTGGGCACATTTATTTCAAAATCTCACAGAGCAATGACAGAGGACCTTGCAGGCTCTTCATACTTCACAGAGCATTGTGTAGAACAGATAGTGTTGCACAGACACCAACAAAATACATAAAACTCCAAGTACTGTTAAATCCTTCATGTTACGTAGTATTTTAAAAAGCATTCTAACTCCATCTTCTGGATAGGAATAAGCAGCATAGAGGATAAACTATCAAGACTTATCAAGGTCTCAGCTTGTTATTTCAACTTAAACCAAACCAAAACTTAATTAAAGAAAACAACCATTGCAAGTTTTACGCTTTTTCTACCTATAATCGTATTTCTTCTTTATGCTATTAACATTTTCTCTCCAGTTTATAGTTCCTTTCATGTTTTTTCCTCTCACTTTTCCTATACTTGAATTTAATCTTTGACAATCATTGATACAATCAACTTTTTTTTTCTATTAATATCAACTTAAGCACAAATTTCTACTTATCTTCCCTAGCATTATTAAAAAAACAAGCAAACAAGAAAACCACCATACCTTAATTGGGTGATCAGAATCAGTCCTTGAGTTAGAAAACGATTGTTAGTTGCACAGTACAAGGTGTAATATTTCAGACTTGGTAAAGATGTACAAATATAACATCTCAAAGTGGCAGAACTGCAAGTGCTTTCACAAGGTTCTCTGTTTGAGAATAAACCTTGAGCATAAGGTAGAAAAAAGACCTCAAGAAGTTCACAATGGAAGCAGATCATAGAATGGTTTCGGTCGGAAGGGACCTCAAAAAAAATCCATGGACAGAGCTGTCTCCCACCAGCTCAGGCTGCCCAGGACTCCAACCAACCTGGTTTTGAACACCACCAAGGATGGGGCATCCACAGCTTCTTTGGGCAGTTGTGCCAGCGCCTCACCACCTTCTGAATAAAGAATGTCTTCCTAACATGTAACCTAAATCTCCCCTCTTTTAGTTTGAAGCCATTACCTCTTATCCTATCACTACAAAACTATATAAAAAGTTGGTCCCCCTCCTGCTTATATGCTTCCCTCAAGTACTGGAAGGCCACATTAAGGCCTTCCCAGAGCCTCCTCTTCTTCAGACTGAACAAGCCCAACTCCCTCAACCTGTCTTCATAAGAGAGGTACTCCAGCCCTCTGATCAGGTTCATGGCCCTCCTCTGGACACAGTCCAGCAGCTCTGCACCTTTCCTGTGCTAGGAACCCCTGGCCTGGACAGAGGACTCCAGATGGAGTCATTTGCATATACTCCTTAACAGATTAATTATTCAAAAACTGAAGTCAGAAGCGCAGTGCACCTATTTGCATCTCTCCATTCCCAACCCCTCCAGTCAAAGAACGTTAACAGTAGCTAATGCCTTTTACATTAGAGATTTTACTGGGATGGTAGAAGGAACAAATATGCAAACACCTCTTTAAGGTGAACACAGCACAGATTCATAGTTATTATGAAAGGACTAAGTGACACGTTATTAGATTGCACAATTCCATACTACAGAAGATTAGAAACCTAACAGAACTCTGAAGCTGGCAGGAATGAAATCATGAGAATTATTTGTCCCATGAAGTTCAGTCCAGTCTCACAGGAGAGTTACTGTAGAGAACTGAGTTGAAGCTTTCTTACTGCATAACTTTTTCTAGAATTTCTACTACTTGAAAAACATGCAGAAAAATCATCAAAATATCTAGCAATATCAAAGTGGGAAAGCTGTATTGACTCAGGACTTCCACTTTCTGAGACAAAAGTTTTGGTTTTTTTTCCACATTACCAAGTTAATATTTAGTACTGTAGAAGGGAGCATGATGAACTGCTGAATACAAGACTCAGAAGGTGACCCAGTATTGTTCCAGTTTCATGTTTTCAATTTACTTCATTCTGAAATAGTGAAGGCCCTTCACATTAGTATGATAGCATTAAAGCACTATTCTAAAGGAGAGCTAAATTCCCAGGTATAAGAAAGAATTTGATTCCACCTGTGTCCTTTATCAGCTCATTCTGTTCTTACGTATGAATGTAGTATGATACCATCTCTTACCACAAAATCCTAAACTAATTTTCAAAGGAAGCCTCTGCCCCACTTAGTGCATAAGGCTAAATCGTACACTGACTTTTGCCCCTTTTATTTCAAGAAGATAAATGCAGAACATGCAGTGCACCCAAGAAACAGAGAACAGAGAATAGGGCCTTTGGGGGGCCGAGGGAATGCTATTCCAAATGATTTGGTGGGAAGTCCTAACACATCCATTCTTTACACAGCACTGCCATTATTTCTCTTAGACCCAGCACAAGTCAGCAGTGCCACAATAAAGGAGTAGTTCTGTCCTCCTCCAGCTGCTTATTCCCATCCCTGTGTCACTCCCTCCCTTATGCAGCAAAAGCATTCATGCAGACACGTGGCAAGGAACTACAAAAAAGAACTGATTAGTTTTAACATGGATTAGTTCCCCAATTTAGTTCACTGTGCAGTCTCATGAATGCTTGTGTCAGCACAAAGAGGGACAGAGTCAGGGCAGGAATGGCACTGGAAAGGACAGCTTCCATCACTGCAAGTGCCACAAAGCACTCAGGGAACTGAAATATTAAAGCAGAAAGGGTCAGATTAGAAAAGATATGTTTAAAGGTCAAAATTTGTTTGTTTAAAGGTTAAAATTTGTAATGACTACATAAGGATCGATCTAAATCGAACGTAGATCTTTGCATCAAGAGAATTGTCACCAACTACACTCTGACCCCAGAACTTAAAATTTTAATTACAATTTGTACTGCAATTGTACCACACCTCCCAGCTAAGAAAAAAAAAAAAAAAAAAAAAAAAAAAAAAAGGAAAAAAAGCAAGCAGACAAAAAGAAAAAAACAACCCTAGCTTTAAAATCAAAGCGTGAAGGAATGATGAGGAAGGCTGGAAAGGTGGTAGGAGGGGAAACCATATACAGAAGACATCAGAGGCATATTCGAAAGGGTTCAGCATCCCAAAATTAGAGGGAGGTATGGAAGAGTTATTAATATAATTTGATCTTAAATATCCTTGGACTCCCTGCCTCCAGAATGCATCTTAGTAAACATCTCCTCTAAACAGCTGCCGTACACAGAAGACATTTTAAATCAATTTATTTAAATAAAATTAGCATCCCCGGAGAAAATTATAGTGCAATATGATGACCCAGAAAGATCGCCTGCAACTGATACTTAAGGCAATGAGAAAAGAGCTTTCCATTCCACAGGATTTAAGTAAACTGTTAAATTGTAGTGAATAAAGGACTCAGATTCAACACGGATACCAAACAGATAGAGATAAAAATTAACATTGATAAAAATGTGAAATAATCATTTATGTGGACACAGACAATATATGAACAAGAAAATCACGCAAGGAAAGTGTGTGACGCACCTGGAAGTTTTTATAAGTGGCCAAGTCATGTCCCTCAGTAACTCCTCATAGCTTTTATCCTCAAAAACTCCAAAATAAAGAAAGCAGTCCACTCACAGCGTTACTACAGCCTAAACCTGGGGTTTCCTCAGGGTGGAGCTGTAGAGAAATTTCCTACTTAGAGTAAACAGAGATTTTAATATTAGGAGAAAGGGGCTGGTGAACAGAAGTGAATTTACATCACTAATTGTTTCAGTGCAATTTTCTATATAATACTGCACAGTGTAAGAGTTGCAAAGAACTATTTGCAGATTTGCTAACCTCAGTAAGAATCACAATCACAGGAAGATGGAAGAGACCATTTTCTCTTTCATAGCACTCCCCTAAATGACATGTTCTGAAAGTTATAGAAGGTACAGTGTGAGATGAGCTGACTTATGTACTTAGGAGACTACAACAGACATATCTATAACCTACGTACAACAAAACTTCTCCAGAAATCACATGGAACTTCACAGACTTTGCTGAAAAACACGGTCCCTTACCATACTGCCTGCAAGATTACACACCAGATACTGCCAGATACTACCAGGTACTCCTACTGCCACTACATCTGTTATTACCAACGAATCTTTCGAAGCGTGTATATACTGAACAGTCAGGTTCACAATAAGAAAGCTGGGAAAGAAAATAGCTGAGTATTGTTAGCTTACAAAGCACTTGGAAAATAACAAGTGCCGGAATGAAGATTAAATAGAGATAATCAAACAACATTAAAAATAAGAATGTGGTCATATAACTCCCACCTCCTTCACTGAAGATGATGACAAGGTTTACAGGGCAAAATGACTAAATGAGGATAAAACAAAATATTCCATATGTTTGACGCATTGCATAACTTACAGGCATTTGCCTAAACAAATGGCAAAGTTCCTAGACACACTCACAGAATCCAACCGTGATCTGTCAGCACCATAACTTCCACTTTACTGTCAGCAATAAATAAAATTAATGACAAAATTTACATGAACTTCAGCTATCCAGGTCCTGTTTTATTAACACCTCTATTAACCATTTTTTTTAACTACAGATTTAAACCCCAGCACTCACTGCTCTGAATGGTGAAACCTTCTAACTTGAGGTGGAGATACGGTGAATGCACACCAAATAAAGCACATATCAAGCAACGGCCGCACACAACAACATGTGTTAGTGAGGCTGGACAAGTCAAACTGTTTCAAACTAATAGCAAAAGCATTCATTCTTCCTTTGGAACAGCATCTCAGTGCTTCAGCCAACTCCACCCACCCCAAGTATTTTTATAATATTAACAACAAAGGTAATCCCATAGAAAGATCTCAGTCCAGGTAGGCAGCGATAGCAGCGTGCAATGCAATCCAAACGGCCAGCTAAGTACAGACAACATTTGTATAGGATGTAAAAAATGCCCCCCAAAACACAGGCTGCTAGACTTTTGTGGACAAGTTTATCTAATCTACCACAACTGTGCAGAACCACAGGTACCCACGGTAATCTTTCCATGCCTCTCATTTAAGTTCTCCTGCTTGTTTGTTTTTAAAGCAGCTTTGCCTATAGACTTCAGATACTGCTCCAGGTGATTGTCTGTCACTATTAAGAAAAGAAACCTTCCTTAAAAAAATAAATAAATAAATAAAATTGGACAGCTTCTTCCAAAGTAAATTGAAAATCCTAGTACTCAAAGATGAAAAAGATAATAACTTATTAAGCTTAATATAAACACAGGAACGTGTGTACTGTGTGCTAGACATCTGAACAGGTTTAGCCTACAACTACATACTATTAACAGCATTTTGTTTATTCACATAACAACAACAGAAAGGTAAAGACAGCAACAAGTATTCTTGGTTTAACCTGCTTCTCATTGCATGATTTTCCTCTAAAAACTAACTTCCCATAGCAGCCATAAGGCAATTCCCATATTAACAACATACATCAATATTAAACCAGCCACTGTGACTTTGTTCACAGTTTAAGCAAAAAGCAGAAGGAATGATGATTTTTTCGAGACAAAGCACATACTGTTTGCAACACTCACTGGTTTATATCGGTGATAAGGTAACACTGAATGTTGCTGAAGTTTCATCAGTACGGTAAAAATATGTATATATTAGGGAGAGAATCTTTCACTTCAGAGGTTAAGCCTCGAGTAATACGAAAACAAGTTTTCAAAATGGATATGTAACATTTCTGTACACGCCACTGCTGGACAAGGCAGGGAAACCTGAAGCACTGGTGAAACCTGTGCAGTACTTAATTTCATTAACTAGGAATGATCAGTTGCTCAGAAAAGAAAAAATATGATTGCACGTTGTCCAGAACCGAGGGCAACTCAGCCTTATGTGCAGAAGCGGGCTGGAGAGTTGAAATAACTGCAATTTATCCCAAGTTACACTAGCAAATTCTCACAAGCACCCGCCACAGCCCAGCCACAACCTAACAGTTGGAGATGAAGGCAGCCTTTTCCTTTGTAACAGTCAAGTTCAGCTTGCAACACTATCAAAAATAAAAGAACTGTAAGCTAATTGCTGGCAAGTATGACGCAAACGGTTTCCTCGGTAACAGCCCAAGTTGCTGAAGTGCCTGATCCAGCATTTCCTCATCTGTTTGCACTCACACCAGCAGTCTGACAATGTAGTCACTGCATCCTGTTTCACTCGGCAGCCAGAGAAACACACTGAGCTTAACCCTTGGTTAGCAGCTTTATGGTTAACCTATCGTATCTGGAAATCAACTTGTACAGAAATGTTTTACAAACGCATTCTTAACTTTCTCACACTTCTGCACAGGCTGCCTAAGCGGCGTTCTCTTTTTAATTGAGAAAAAAAAAAAAAAAAGACATGAAAAAGAAAACAATCTTAAATAAAAGTTCATAATTTATCTTTTAATTTGCATTTAAAACATAAATGCAGGAACGCTACTGAGAGCCCGTGCTCACTGAAACGTAAAAAGCTCAAACACCTGCAGATTCTACATAAAACATCCAATTATCTGTACCTCTGATATTAATTTTGCAACTCCAGAATTTTACTCTTCTCTCTACTCATCTCTTCCACAGGAACTGTGGATTCTGGAGCAAATTAATGATGATTGTTTTAGGATTAAATGAGAATCAAAGAGCACGTGCACTGGCCTGACAACGTATTGCACAAAACAGTGTGGACAATTTCACGAATCCCTTTTAAGCATGGATTTGGCTATTTCATGACAGGAATAAATACGCAACAAACCATTGCCAGCATAGAACTCTAACATCAGTGCTAACATCAACGTTTATCTGGTGCAAAACTTAACTATTTTTTCAGCATTATGGAATAATCACAGGGCACAAAGGAAGCAAAAAAGGAAAGATAAAGGCCATCGTTTTTGTTAAAAAACAAAACAAAACAAACAACCCTGGGCAGTGCTTCACAAAGGCAAAATGCACATGAAATTACTGATTAAAAAAAAAAAAAAAAGGTCTCTCACCTTCACCAACTGATCTACCCAGAGCAGTGTTAAGTGTGAAACCCCCTCAAAGCATTCTGGAACAGACAGATGACAGCCAGCAGAATAACCTATCAGAGCATCTAGTTCTCTGCAGTGGTCAGAAAGACACCACAAAGCTGAAGGTGCAGGAAGAAGACAATGCTAGTGATTATTTTGCCCACCTCCTCTTCCCCCCTCACCCTCCAACAAAGGCCAGGTTCATATCATGTTAGAACTGCTCACTGCTCTAAAAAGAACTCCAGCCCTGGTTTTCCAATCAAAGGATATAGCCTAAATCTTCCAAATGCATCATGGCTTTTCTGGTTTCTTGGGAGGTCTTCTTGCTCAAATCTAGTGTCACAACTTAGTCTTATTATGAAAGAAAACAAAAGCATTGGGGTAATAAAAATCCAACAAACCTCCAGGTGTGCAGGCAAATGAGTACACTAATACAAAACTCAAAAAAAAAAACAAACCCAAAAACCAACAAAAACAAACAGTATACTGGTATGCACTAGCAATAACATTACCCTGGGATCCAAAAGATTCCAGCTCTATTCAAAGAAGGCCCAGGGGCAAATGGAAAAAATCTCATCTCCAGACTGAGAAATGTTGACAGCAATTTCCTTTCCTTGGTCCTTTAAGGTATAGTTTTTGTGGCGGCTGCATGATGGCTTTCATGCATTTTATGGGATTCAAGGTTCAGGAAGATTGTACAGAATTAACTAATGGTTGCTCAGGTTAACTTTGAGAAAGTGAATTTTTAGCCATCTGAATTAGATAGCAAAGAAACATCCACAGAAAGTTCTCTCAGAGGGCATAAAAAGTTACTCATACCTAAATAGGCACCAAATAACTTAGTTGTTTCCTTCATTTAATTGCTATATAACAAGGCCATCCTGCAGGGAAGGTTGGCCTCTGTGAGCCTTGTGATACGTTTGGGAGTTTATCCAAATACTAAAGATCAAACACACTTCTGCAACAGTCAGAACCCTTACGTGCTTTATAACAGTCTCCCAGCTACAGAATGTACCGTCGTGAGATACACCCCAGCTCTGTTTCCTGCTATGCTTTGCCTGGGACACAAGAAAAAAGTATAGCTCTGTCCACCAAGCTGAATAACCTCCCAAATGACACTTGAGAGGAGGCAAACATAGGGAAGTCACAGCTATTGACTCTGGCTTTTCTTGGCTTACCCCTTTTCCTGTAATCTGCAGGGGTATCATTGCAGAGCATCTCAAAGAGTGAAGCAGAGCTGACGGGAACTAAAAGACAGACCTGAGACACAGCTGGGAGTCTAGAAGATATGCTGAGCCAAAGCATTACTCAGAAAGTAGAAATAAAGTTCAGAATTTCCTTTTAAAAAAAATTCTGCAGAAGTCTGGTTTAATTTAGTTGCCGGAGTTCTTTCTATACATGGCAAATTGAGCTCTATACATCAAGAAAGAAAATATTCCTCTTCTCTTACTAATCCTGCTACAACCCAAGTGGTAATCGGAATGAAACAGCTCAAATTCAGATACAAACATCAGTATCGGAAAGATCAGGCGAAACAGTGCAGGAAGATACTTTGAAGGATACAAACCCTCTAATTCTTTCCCCTTGTTTTTGAATGGAGGAGAAACAAAGGGTTGTTCAGCAATCATGTGTTGAGGCACAGTTCAATCCCCACCGTCACTAATCAGCCAGCTATTCTTGCTACAGCTACAGCACTAGAGCCAAAGCTACTCCTACTTTGCTTTCCTCGCTCGCTTAGAATGGACTTAAGCAAAACATTAGCAAGATGGCTAAATGCTTACTGCTCTCCAAAAGCAACTTATGGAACCTCTGTCCCCTCTACCCACAAAGTAAACGGAGGATTAATTTCAGCTTTGAAACTGCTGAAAATGTACAGTCTCTCTTTGAGCGCAAAAGAATAAGCTCGCATCTACAAAAATCTGAGTGTTAACAGCTCAGACCTGGCAAATTTGCAATTACATTTATAGAAAATGAAGCAGGTGAACAAATACTTTACATCTAATTTGCAGAAATAGAGGAACAAAAAAAAAAATCTTTGCAATATTGCAAGATATTAACATGAAGTGTGCAGTCTGTACATCAGAAATAAACACAGATGCCTTCTTAAAGGCAGGCTAAACATGCATCATTTTTCAGTTATGGACTTAACATAGTAATCCCTTCACATAAGGGATTCTGGAAATACTGTTGTAAGTGCAAGGAAATATTTAATCCTTCTGCTTAATAAATTGCATTACCAAATGTTCTACGTGATTTAAAATAAAAAAATTTGGTTGAAAGGTTTCCAAAAAAGTAAAAATATTTTCAAGTCAGGATACTTTTGTCTTTGTTGAACAGTATCTGTAATTTTGGATAAAATTATGTCACTGGTCTTCTAATACGTACAAAGTGAACAAAGAACACACACTGGTCAGAAGAGGTGTTAAAATGATTGTAAAATTAAAACAGTTGCAGACAGGGAAAGAGAAAGAAAAATGGTATTTTGAGACAGAGACAAGCAAATAAGCAATTTCTGATTGATCATTTACTTTCTAGGAAATTCTTCTCATGTATTTTCAAGCAAAATGAATTTAAAATACAGATGTACCATCTAAAGGCATACCGTGCCTGTCCAGTATCAGACAGGCAGAAGAAATGTAAGTTTTAAGAATGCATTCATTTGGGACTGCTAACATCTACTACTGGAGAGTCAAAGTTATAAATTATATTAAAGCCTGTGAATTTTCAGCAAGACTATATCTATATAATTATATGTACATATACTATTCCTTAAATGATGTAAAACACATGTTGTCTTCCACTTGAAAGAAGAAATGCTCCACTGACTCTAGGGAGCTTCCTAACAGAATAAATGTTAAGGCAAGGATAGAAGACTCAACAAACCCTTAGAAATGAAATTTTAACAGCAGTTAGTCTCATACAAGATAATGACATAAAGCTAACTTTCTGTATTACATTATATATTATTGATTATATATATTTATCATTTATATTATATCCTTTATTACTCAATAGAGAAGAGTTAGAGGTGAATTATTGAAGTTTTACTGACTCGTAGCTAGTTCTGAATTACATCACTTTATTTTATGAAACACAGCTTGAACCTTTTCCAAGGCTGCAACACTTTCCTGAGCACTAATTAAAACTGGATACCAATTTCATATTTCCAAATAACACATGAGATTCCAAATGGATTTGTCTTGAATTTTTACCCTTAATGATCTTAATAAAAGGCATAATTCATAAATTAATATGTAAACAGAGTTTTACTTGGTTTTAACAAAACAGCTTTCACTCCTGAGTATCTTAGCTTTGACTTTTATTCTCCACAAGAATTGTTATCCTTCAGAGACAGAAGTACTATTTTCTCCTTCGGACCATTCTCAGATGTCTTTGATACAAAAGCCTTTATCTCAGAGGATCTGAAAACCTAGGCTACACTCAAAAGCAATAGCCACTGCCTGCCTTCTTATTTTCAAAACTTACACACGTTTCATAAAGTTACACACAAACCCCTTATTTTCAAGCTTTTTAAAAAGTTCTTTGTCATCTAACGAAAGTGCTGCCAGTTATAGTAAATGAAATTAAAACCAACAGAAATACTGGTTGTTAACAGAACAGCTGTTCCAAAATCTTCTTTCTTAACCAAATTTGTCCAACCAGAAGCTCCAAATAGGAAGAAAAATTAGATTTTCAGTATTACCATTGCATGGAAACATTCTTCTACGATGAATAAAAAAGAAACTCGTAGATAGATTCTAATGAATACTTGTCTATAGCTACATAAAATAAGTTCACTGTCTTCAACATATCTTCAACTGTGTTTTGCCATAGCGTCACAAAGTTATCTCTTATCACATGGTGGTAATCACTCATTTTAACTTCATATCGACATACACACTGCATTCCTTTAATCACTGGAAAGATTCCAAGTAACTCAGCTCTTTTATTATTACAAAAACACCCAACAACTAGAAAACGCCTAGACAAACATCTATGCGTTCAATCAATTGGAACTCATTGCAATTCTTTTTTTTCATTTGAAATTTCCTTTCAGAGCACACCTCAGTAATTCCCAAATGGATGCTATGTAGCTAGCTAACAAAAGGACAGAAAGAGAGCGTGTAGGGAGCGGATAACAAAGTTGCTTGTGTTTACAAGCTAGGATATGAAATACAGTGCTCTATTCTACATTGATAGGTCCGAATGAACAAAGACCTTCAAATCGTTCAGGTTTGTGTGTTTGCCCCAGGCTACAAACAACTCACAGTGGATACATCTCTGTTCCATGGCATTATTGTATGGACAATCTCAACGGGAGCAGTGTAACCCACATCAACACTTTTCTTTTCCTGGAAAGTAAAGACTGCTTCTCACATGTCCCAGCTAATTAAGGGCAAAGCTGTGCTGGTGTGCCTTCACTTCCTTCAGTCCAAGCCAATTCATGCAGGGCAATGCAGAGCAGACAGTATTTCACAGGCACAGCAGGACTTTAACTTTTTTCAGTGTGCTAATCACACCTTCAGGTTCTAACACAAATTTCCTGCTCTCACACATGGGACTTGAACTGCTTGTATCTAAGAAAAAGCAGCCTAAATGAACTGAAATTGAAGCTCAGGCTATGCAATGGGAGTAATTCTTTTGGACTGGTAATACATAGGGTTACAGAACTACAAGAATAAATATAGAAAATACTGTGAGTAGACCGCACCGTTTAGATGGCAAACCAAATGAAATAGAGGCTACTGTGGCCAATACTCAAGAGAGTTATTTAAGATTTCTCAAATATATTTTTTTCTTATATAGTTAGCAGTTATAGTCTAGACGTGTGGCATTGAGTTTTATTAAATACTAATGACGTCCCATAAATACAGAGATTAGTACCTGCCC
This sequence comes from Lagopus muta, assembly GCF_023343835.1. Classification (NCBI taxonomy): domain Eukaryota; kingdom Metazoa; phylum Chordata; class Aves; order Galliformes; family Phasianidae; genus Lagopus; species Lagopus muta. Next base: position 10,436,496 of record NC_064438.1, on the reverse strand, counting down.
CAGAGAAAGCTCACAAGAAGTTCATATCCCCTCCGAGCTGCAAACCCAGCTAAAAGGCTGCCCACTTCTGTCCACTGTAAGGCACCACACAGATTATTTCCTGTTTGAAGTGAGGTCAGTGTTTATCACCAAACATTAATAAACCTTATCCATAGTAGCAGTTCACAAGAAAAGATATAAGTTCTTCCAAAGAGCCAGAAGTCCTACTGGTCAGAAATCAGAGCACTCAGTGCTAGAGTACTCAGAAATTTAGAATTCCTTTAAAGGAATCCATCAGACCAAAAATAGCCGTACTGCTGATGTGGTTAAACAAGTTTCACCCACGGGGACTTAGAAAAAGGTTTTTATAAGAATGAACATAATTTGTAATTTAATTTATAATATTAAACTAAGAAAAATAAAAAGCCCCAGAGTTCCCAAACACATATATAAGCCTTTAATTTTAGGCCACACTAGAAGAAAAATCATGCTAAAGATACAGACAGTGAGTCTAGTGAAAAATGCCTTTTTAAGGCCTTTATTTTGCCTGCCATCGTTTTAAAAGAGTTTAATCAAAAAGAAAACAAAATATGACCAACAATGAAGGTTAAAAGAGATGCTCTAATGCCATGATGCCCATGCGAGGTTTCACTGTTAAGCTGTTATTTCAGTCAAACTGATAAAAACCCTCTCCACAAAGTGACATCTCATTCACTTCCAACAACCTGATACTACACACTTCTGCAGACGAAGCTGCAATGACAATAGATGTGTCACACAGGCAGGTGTGCCACAGGATCGCAGCACAATTCTGCTGGGGTGGGAGCAGTGCTGTGTGGTCTGGGCACGCTGAAAGTGCTCATCCCAAATTAAACCACCTGCATATTTTTCCAGCTAGCACTACCAACATGGTTATAGCTATTTCGCTAATTCATGCTGCTTCTTCATAAAAGAGGGACAATTTCTCAAAAACAAATCCAAAGCAGCTTCACATGGTATATTTTCTATGGTATCTAGAATATCTTAAAGGAAGGTACGTAAAGAAAAGAATATTTTAACGATCAATGAAACAACCTTTTGTTTATCAAGTGAACAACAAACGTTTGCTGCAAATATCCCTTTAACTTAATTAAAGTATTTAGATTTGAAGACAGGAATGTTAAGGCTGGCAGATCAGAACTGGGTAACTAAACCTGACGAGATTAACATTCAAGGCTGTTTAATTGGAAGTCTGTCAGCTATTTCCACTCTTTTTGTATAAAATGAGATTAGCACTGGCACACAAAAAATGTTCTATATAGCAGCACTGCATTTCATAGATGCCAAACTACCAAATAAATGAAGGCATGTACAAAAACCATTTCTCTGGCTGTGTTTTCTTCTGTTCCTCCACCTGTGAATTTGCTCATTTCAAAGGAGGAGGCTAGACACAAAAGCTACAAAAAGTAGGGATAGTTAAAAGAAAACCAGACATATCAATGCTAACTTCTAGACAGCAGCTGCCTCTATTTGAATTATGAGGGTTTCTCTGAAAGTAATGCCTCCTATTTTATTATAGGCTGTCAGAGGCAGATGGTGGTGGTATGGCAGTAGAGGCTGAACCTTCCCACCTACATTCTGTTACATGTTGTCACTGCGTGACAGATGGCAGCAGAGGGACAGTCTGACAAAATGGCATCTGACATGGAAGCACAGATGAAGCAACGGTTTACCAGTAAATTCCTTCATGTAGAAACAATCTGCACCCACTGAGATTTGCTGAATGTTTATGGAGACCAAACAATGGATGTGTGCACAGTGAGGTGGTGAGTGATGCATTTCAGCAGTGATGGCAGTGGGTCACTTCCACTGGTACAGATTTTCATGAGCACGGTATGCAGGCTCTTGCTTATCACTGGTGAAAAAGCGTAGCTAATGGTGATGACTATGTTAAAAAAACTGATGTTTTGTAGAGAATCTGCTCTATCATATAGCGTTGTTGTGCTCTTCTTAGCTGTTGTAGTTTCCATAGAAAGAAGCAGGAGGCATTACTTTTGGATCAACTTATGGATATGCTTTCGCAAAACAACCGATTGTTTTTCAAATATTAGCCTGATCAGTAAGCTACAATTCTGTATCAGCAGTGATTCTTTTTATGGAGCACCCAGTTCTTAGGACACTTTTTTCTCTCCCTCGCCCAAACATCACTCACGTAACTCACTCCTGCTGAAGGAAGGATCGCTCCAATCTGTTTTCATCATGCTTTCCCTTGTCAAATAAGTTGATGGATCACAATATCCTATCACTTCTAATCTATCGCTATTCTTGATTCCTGTCTGTTTGGAAGACTCAAGTATTCCTTAACTTCCAATGTGTCCTCAAAGTGATCAATGCATTTAATTGTCCACTATCATTCACTCAATTATTGAAAAGTCTTCCTTATCCAGCCCAAGACTTCAATTACCCTCCAGACTTTCACTCCTACTGAGTTGCCAAAAAGTCCCATTATTCTTACTCCCCAATATAATATATTCTGTTGTGTCTTTTCATCTTGCTAAGAATTGTTTTCCCCCCAACTCTCACCTTAACAAGTCATTTCAGTTCTCTCCCCACAGTTTTTTTCTAGAAAAACAGGTGAGATTCTAATATGGAGCACCAGCTCACACTATGGACTTGCTGTATGTCACAGCATATTCCAGCAGGTCTTCCCACTCCCCTTTTTTCACAAAGCTTAGTTGAATTGCTTATCTTTGAAGCTTCTAAGGCCATAGCATTCAATCAGTTTGGTCACATTCCTTCATTAGGATGGTACTGCCAGGCACATACATGCACAAATAGGAGTGTGCAACTCAACATGAGTTGTCTTTTCCTCTGTTAAATATACCTGACACCTTGTCATTCTCACTCCTTTCATATTTAACCTCACAGAACATGCTGTTTATGACCTACAGCATGGAAGCCATCCTTTTTTTTGCCAGTCTAGAGATACTTCTGAGAACTTATTATTCTACATCTCCACCATTTTCTTGCATAATTTTAAAATAGCTTTCTTGTCAAAGCTGAAAACCAATGTTTTATCAGTGTATTCTGTTGGTTCCCTTTCACACAGTTGATAACTCAGTTCTTACAAACTTCTTGCCCACTGGCATTCTGGTCACTCCTGTAACACACCACCTGCAATACTTCCCCCACATTTCTCCAGTGTTTCCTCAGCAGATGTCTTCACTTTCATTCATTTCTCTCTTTACATCTTGTCCTCAGGAAATCACACCTGCAGAAACAGTCAAGCTCATTTGCTACACTGACAAGTTACAAACACGTTTCCCTGCTTTTAGTGTGCTACTTCTGTCCAAAGCAAACTGCCATGCAGTTCTGGATATCTGAAAACCAGCCTACCCTACAGTTAGCTAACAGAGCTCTTACCAGCCACCAGTCTTCTTATCCGCACTCCCAGCATTCTTTGTTAGTCTCTGAACCACATTACTGTTCTGGTGATCACTGCCACAGGGACAGCATCTTAAGCTTCAATCTCTCTATAGGTCTCTACAGGCAGACTGCTCAAACGATCCCTTCTTTCTGGTATGATACTTCTAGAAACTTGAAGATACTCTAAGAAACTTCAGAATGGAGAAGAAAAAAAAAGAATTAAAAAAAAAGGACGCAACTCTTACGAAGCCTTCTCATTTTGCCTGGCACAAAACATTCTGTCAAGGCCAGAAAGAACCAGACAGAAATAATCTTACTTATCCAAAGTAATAGTTGCAACAATTGTTCTCCATGACTGTCATTTCATGGAACACTCACTGTTATTGTGTATTTCCAACACACAGCTGCATTCTATTGAAGTTGATTGCATTCACAACTAAACACAGACTTATTTCTACCTTGATTTCCACCCCTCACCCCAAGAGATGACGAATAAAAACCCAAGACATACAGAGAACAACAGAAACAAAGCTTTGCCTGCAGGTACAGTTGTGGTGAGAGTCACCACAACCACCACTACAGGAAAAGATGAACATTGCAAAGAGCTCATCATCTCAGTTGCATAGAAGAAGATACATTTCATCTTTCTAGGCTGCAAACCTAGAAACTGTATCAGAACTTGAAAACTTTAAGGCAATGTAACATACCTATTAACAGGTATCTTCTGCCCTAGGAAACTAATCGCCTCAGCAGCTAATGAAAAATATAATTTGTTTTAAAAACAAGAAACAGACAGTTTATATGTGCCTAATTAAACTGTGTTAATTTAAAAAGTTAAATCTACATTTTAGACTCTCTAAATCAAGTCGTGATCTTCCTAGGGTACAAGATAAGACTGGATCCTCGGAGGGTACAAGATAAAAGGCATAAGATAGCTACAAATGGAAATTGGCAAGAATTGGTGGTCAATCTACCAGCCTAAACATGAGACAACTCTTCCTTCAGCTGACAGAGCACAGCATGGAAGTTTTTATCCATCTCAGCTTTACTTCTTGTTTGAACCTAGTCAGATAGGTAGGAAATTTTAAAAAGAAAATGAACAACAAAAAAACCCTAGCTCTATTTGCCGGTTGTTTTGGACATGTGTCCCATGCACATAATTTGAAAGGCCTATTCTCTTAGTAAAGACAAATAGACATTTTAGAATCACATGTCCTACATGTAGTTACATGCTCTCATATACACATTCACAAGGATGTAAAAAGAATGTTTTACACTACAGTATTTTTCAAGACAGAGATTATTTATAAGATCTGACCAGTCCCAGTAGTGATCTGTCACGGTTTTGTTGACATGACCTGGCTTTCAAGAAGCAGCAACAAACAAAAAAGAACATCAAGAAATGTGTAGTAAGTATTCAACAGCCAATGCAGGCAACACCTTTGATAGCAATATGCTAACATTAGCACGTCATTAAAACATTTAGTCAAAACATTGCCTGCACAGCATTTGTAATTGCAATCAATACTGCAATTGCACTGCTAAACGACTCATCAATTGGCCCAATTTGAATACTGAAAAAAAGGAAACAAAAAGGCCTGTTTACTGCTAACATCATACAAATTTGCATTAACTTTCCCTGTTAATATAGTAGAAATCAGAAGACATTGTGCTTGCATGATTTTTAGCCTTAATTTACTTCCTTCTGTTCTACACATATTACTATCTGTACGTTTGAAAATGGCATTTAAGTACAGTAGCATGACGTTTCAAGGATAAAGCCTATTCAAGACTCTTTTCCTGCACCCACCAAACTACATCTCTAGCCACACATACGGCAGAAAAAAAGCACATATGGCACAAGTTAGATTCTGACAGCAAAGCATGGATGTTCATGGAACAGGTAAGAACAAAGATAATTATCGACTGTTGCTATCTGTTGACAAACAAAAAACAGAAACCCGAATTTGAGAAGCACATTCCTCAAATCAGAAAGCACTTGTAGGATCATGCTCACAGGGCCTCTTCCTACCTCTACCCTCAGAAAATAGTGACAGCTCCACTTGACTCCACTGTGTGAACACTACTGGTTGTGCACACCTGGAATTGCCCCCTCTCCCTCTACTCTCCACGCAGAAAGATCCCTTAGAATTGTTGGTTTAAGCTTATTTGTGCAAAAAGAAAACAGAAGTCAGCACACTACACTTCTTTTCTCATGGTACTAAGACAGAGTTGGGCATAATTCCAATTCAACAAGTATCTGAAAACTTAATGTCAATACCAGCAATCCCTTTTTCCCCCGACAAAGTAACTAAAATCTACATCTGCCTTTTTTTGTTCTTATGTACACTTGCTAGTAGGGGTGCAATGTGCATAAGTAATCATATAAAATGCATCAAACTGAATGACAGCTAAACTAATATTGTCATTACAAGTACTCCTGACACAGCAAACATCCAGCAGCACGTTCCTCATACTCCACTGACCTTCCCAGCAGTCCTATTTCACTATCTTAAAATATTAATATTATTAAAATATTGAGAAAGAAGCCTTGCAGTATTGTCTAAACATCTACAAAACATGCAGTGAATCAAGAAAGTTCACACAATAAATGCTCCTCTGAAGAGCATTAAGTGCATATATTCCTTCCGTTTCAAGGAAACAACATAAAGACCTCACAGTGTTTGGTCAAACACACAGACCATAGGCTTCCTTCCTCGTGTGACCCCCAACCCCAGCAGCTGACACTTTATCAGCTCTGCAATGTCTGATATCTCTCCAAGTCAAACACGAGAGCTGAGTATTTCACCTGCATCGTCCTCATAAAAATCCCTCATAAAACACTGCCTCGAACATGTATCTCCGAATGCAATTTAAATCATAGCTAATAAAGCACAAATATTTACTGTAAGGTGTAATAGACTTTATGAGGAAAATAAAGAACTTCAGATCTCTTTGTCGTTACTGTTCACTTCTAGTGATAATGAAGATATCAAATTCTGGAAGTCTACCAAGCAGTTGCATTTTACTATGAACACGTATGATTTAAGTACTGCCAATAAATTCCAGGCATTTAGTTAGGTTGACGTTTATGATGTTACTTAAAGAATACTAAATGTCTTCACTTGAAATATATACATATTTTATGGGAAGTGAACTGAATATCAAAGGAAACACTTACTCAGTTGAATAAAAACAAATATCTTTTATCGTCTAGAAAAGTTAATGAAAGCTGTTACTGCGTTTTCTGCGTTTCTTATATTGTAGACAAACACAATACAAACGGAGAGCATTTCCTATCTAGAAGGGAAGGGAGCAGAGAAAGTAAACTATTGTACAATATTCCCCACGTATCTTAACTGCTGTTACAATATTTTAACGTTTGTCCCATTGTCTGCACTTGATAATTTCAACCTTCTGACGCCTGTTCCAGCAGACTGGCATTTGAACCTTTCACGCACAGAACAATTACTGCTGTATTGTTCTATTGCGTAAATGCAGAGAAAGAAACGCTCGCAAACTGCTGCACTGTTTCAGATTTGCCTCGTATTTCCTCCGACCTATTTCACATCACAAGCAGCGCATTATGGAACGCACGACAAAGCAAAGTTAGAACATTTCATTTGGCATTTATGAATTTCAGCCACCGCAGCAACAGATGGGGGGTTTTGTGGCAACAATCCCTTCACAGAAGCCGGGCACTTGCCATTCATTCCCAATGCCCCCACGCTCCCCCAGCACGGGGTCAACTGTCCGCTCCAGCAGAGCTGGGCCGCTTACACCCAGCTCCTTTTGCTCATGTGCCACCTACCAAATATAAATCAACTGCCCCACATGGGGGCTGCCCTGCAAAAAAGCAAAAAACAAACAAAAAAAACAAACAGGACTCATTGACAAGTTTTCCAGGAGGCAGAAACCAACAGAGTTCCATTCAAGAAAACTGAATGTTTCAGGCATCTTTCCAGACTCTACTGAACAGCTCTCTCTGAGGTTAAAAAAAAAAAAAAAAAAAAAAAAAAAAGAAGTTTCTTGAGTTCAAAGAGCTCAAACCTAATGGTAATTTATTTGGAGCGAGGGAGAGATGGTTGGAGACCAGAGAAACAGACACGGTAATCTGCGAGGCAGAAGGACCCTGCCACTCAAACACTGTCCCAAACTGGTAAATAATATCCCTCCAAACCCGAGTTCTCCTTTAGCACTTGGCAGTCTTTTTGTCGATAGAAAGCGAGAAGAAGCAGAGGGGAGAGCAGCCAGCAAGGCTTTGTCTCATGACATTTGCCAGGAGCAGAGGAGGTGGGCTTTGGGAAATAAACAAGGCTGTTGATAGCAAGAAGGGTTAGATTTTAGCGTTTAATCCGTATAAAAAGTGAGCGAAGCTTCCGTTCTGTCGCACGCATCGGTGCGACTTAGCTTCCGTGCAGCCCGCAAGGATTGCACCGATCCTGCGGAACCGAATTAAGGAGTCAACAGACGCTAAGGAGCGGCGTGACAGCAGGCACCCCGTACACACACCTACAGGAGCCGGGAGAGCGAGCGGCGCGCTCGCCGCCCTCAAACTTTCTCCCCGCGGTCCCGGAGCCACCTACCTGCTCTCTGGAGATGCAAGGCAACGAGGGTCTCCTAAACATCTTGCTGCTGCCGTAGTAGCTGCCCGAAGCTTCCCCCAGGGACACGCAGCTCGACCTCCGCCGGGGTCTGACCGCAGGCACTTTGTCCTCCACGCCAGGCAGCCGGGGCTGCGGCTGGTGCTGCCGGGGCGCCGCCCGGCCCCGGGCCGGGAAGATGCCGCGCTCGGCGCCGCGGAGAGCCAGCAGGCAGCCCGCCACCCCCACCGAGCCCGCCAGCAGCGGCCGGAGGGCCGGGGGCAGCGGCTGAAGGCCGGTCAGAGACACCAGCCACACCGCGCCGGAGAAGAGCAGGACGAGAAGGCTGCGGCGGAGCCCCGCGGAGCTCCGCAGCAGGGTGAGCGCCGCCACCGAGCCCAGCGCGGCCAGCAGCCTGCCCGCCGCCAACCGCGGCTCGCCGGGGGCGAGGGTCTCCTCGACGCGCCCCTGCGCGGGCGGCAGCCACCGCAGCGCCACCAGGTCCCCCGAGTAGCAGCAGACGGGCAGCGCCAGCAGCCACCAGCGCGTCGCGCCGCGCTCCCCGCGGGCCAGGCGGCAGGTGAGGAAGAAGAAGGCGCAGGCGATGCTGAAGAGCGGGCTGAGGCAGCGGGAGAGGCTCAGCAAGGCGTGCAACGCCCGGGGGTTCCGCCAGCCGCCGCCGTCCTGCGGGCCGGCGCCGCCCCGGCCGGGGAAGGCCAGCAGCGAGAGGGCGACGGCGGCCAGGGCACCCAGGCTGAGCAGCGCCCGGCGGGAGGAGGAGGCGGCGGCGGCGCCGGGGCAGAGCGGTGGGGTCGGGACGCTCTCCGGGAGGTCCCGGCGCGGCGGGGTCGCGCAGCCCCGCACGTAGCCGTTCCGGAGGCTCTCGGGCGGCGCCGGGGGGGGCGGCGGCGGCGGCCCCGCGCCGTCCGGCTGCGGGCGGTGCGGCGGCGGCTTGCCGGGGCCGCGGCGGGAGACGGAGGCGGCCGCTTCTCTCTCTTCCCGCATGGCGGTCGGGGGTCTCGCTAGCTCCGTCCCGCCGGCGCCTCCCGCATCGCCTCAGGAGAGGGGCGCCGGGCCGAGCCGCGGCTTCTGCCCCGCGGGCGGCGGCGTCCGGAGCATGGTGGGGAGAGCGACGGGAAAAGAGAGAAAAGGTAAAAGTCTGGCCGCTCGGTTCGCTCTCCCCGGAACGGATCCGGCGGGAGGAGCTCGCTGTCGCCTCCCAGCGCTCACCGGAGGAGCGGTCCGTCGGCGGGGCACGGCCCCAGCCCGCCTCCCCTCACGCGCTGCGCACGGCGCGCGCGGAAGCCTCTGAGGCGGCACGCGCCCCGCGAGCGGCTGCGCGCGAACTGCCACGCGGTAACGGCCGCGCGGGAAGCGGGGAGGGAGGGGGAGGCGGGGTTGAAGTGTGTGGGGTAGGGGTTGGGGGAGGGGGAGAAGTCGCGCGCGCGTGCCCGCCCCGAGCGCTTGCAGCGGCGTCCGTCCGCCACGAGGTGACGGAGCGGGCGGTGACGGCTGCCGGCTGTGCGGAGCGGCTCGGAGGCGTCGGGGCTGTGAGAGAGCCGCGCGGGACGGGGCGAGCGGCCTGAGGCAACGGGAGCTGGGCTCTGGGCGTGTGGGTTTTCCCTTCTCGTCTTTGTTTGTTTGCTTTTGAACGCTGAGGGAAAGTTGCTTGTGCGCGCTGCAAAGCGTGGCGTTGTCCTACGGACCGTTATTTTTAAGGCGTGAAGAGCAAGGTTGGATTAGAGGGAGTTTCTGCTCTTTGCTTCGGTCTCCTCCAGTGCAGAGTATGACAGAGAGAACAGCATTCCGAAAGAGAACGTGGATTTCCTGCCTTTATTCCCGTGTTATTGACATCGTTTCACCCACAGCCAGGTGGGCACATGGATACAGATGTTTTCCTTGCTGAGATATTACCACAGCCCCTTCGTTTTTTTCTATTCTATTGAATTCAGCTATAAACGTGTTCCAGAGGTAACCAGACATTGTGATCCTCTTAGGAATATCATATGCGCACATACTCAGCTGTAACAGCAGAAAGTGCCTAAAGAAGAGCACCAGATGTGACTCCATATGATCCCTTACCACCCTGAGCACAGCTCACTGTGACATTAGCGCTTTCTGAATCAGAAGTATTGCAGATGGATTTACACTGGGCCAAAAAAATTGATTTCCACGTCCCAGACTAATTCTTCCCTTATAGTTCCTATCTCCTGTTTGTCTTTTGTTTGTTTTGGTTAGAGAAAAAAGCAAGCCAACAAACTGAGCACTGTTGAACATTGTTCTGCTGAACAGTGAAGAAACATTGAACACTGATCACTGTCACTTCATAGATCACAGGACAGCCTTTAGTGTTAACATCTAAATCCTCTAGATAGTTATACAGGTAAGGATGGAATTCTTTTCCATACATGTTTCATGGTTATTTACATTAAACACAACCTGCACATGACCTCAGGGTTGTGAGCTTGTATGCAGATTTGCTCAGCTGAGTTTATTTTTCTACTCTCCATAATTTTCTATCAGCAATTCGCTTCACCACCTTATGGTTTGTTTGTTTTCAGATTACTTACCACGCAATAATTAGCTTTTAATTCAGCGGTGTGTCTGTGCAAAAACACCCTGAAGAAATGTATTCACAGCTCATTTTATGTGAGTAGTTTCTTTATCAGCTTCTCTGTTGCCTAACAGTAATCTTCCTAGCATACTCTTATAAAAGGATGTAACTATGAATAGATTCCTGAATAGTTTATAAGCTAATTGTGAAGGATTTCAATGTAAGGCAAACTTGATTTGAATAAGACAGCATCTATCATTAAGAGCGTTAACTAAACTTCTTATGACAGAATAATTTTAACAGCTGTAATGCTATAATGGGATGATAATAGTAGGGTGACAAAGTTTTTGGCTACAGCAAATGAGAACGGGAATGAGAAGTTTTGGGCTACAGCAGAACAAGCCCAAATGCAGCAGCCACAGATGCAGAAATGAAGGAAGAGAGCTGCTTACCTTTTGAAGTCCTCAGGTAGGTAGGGATCTCTAAAAATAAATGCTTTCACCTTTACTGACAGCCCTTAAATGAGAGCTGGGAAGGGGTGGATCCTGACTCCATCCCTTCCTGTCACTCAGGTGCGCTGCATACTCATGAGCTCCCCTGGGTTGGCCCTCCCTTCCCACCAGGTGCTTCATCACTGCTTCTGGCTATCACTTAGCACTTCTGCTAGAGGAGTGAAGAAGTACCTTTTCATTTGCTATTGGTAGGTCAACATTGCTTAAATACAGACAACGTTAAAGTGAAAGATAGAAAGTATTTAACTTGTAATGAAGGTAGTAATTTCATTGCAATTTTTTAATTTTTTTTTTTTTTGTCATTTTCTAGCTGCACTGATTAAAGAAAATAAGCACTTCATTGATGCCGGTTTATTCTTAAGGTATTATGTGGTATAATATTGGAATTTTTGCAACAGTGGATATTGATTCTACAGCATGTATATACAAACAAATGCCTTTATTTGCAGTTTGCTAAGTGTCCAAATGAGAACTAGTCTATAATATTTCAAAATATCAAGTTACTGTTTTCTGTTCTCTATTCCAAAACATCATAACTAGAAAGAGCAGGGACTATAACCATAATTGTCTTTACTAAGACATTAATTTTGGCCTATTTTTTCACCTGTGTAGCAGAAATGCTGAGTGATGGCCTGAAGCAGTGATGGAGCACCTGGTGGGAAGACAGGGCCGGCCCAAGGGAGCTCAGGTATATGCAGTGCACCTGAGTAACTGGAAGGGGTAGAGCCGGGGTCCACTCCTTCCCAGTCCTTACTTAATGGTTGGCAGTGGAGGCGAGGGCATCTCTTGCTGTAGGTTCCTGCCTACCTGGGGCTTTCTAAAAGTAAACTGTGCTTTTCTTTCATTTCTGTGGCTGCTGCATTTGGGTTTGTTCTCATTTCCAAAGACTTTGTTCCCTTGCTCTTATTGTAGTACTTTCTGTGTCATTAGAACATTGCAGCTTGTTCCTTCAACTCATGTCCAGAACCATCTCTAAACCTTGTCACATCCTCTGGAATATTTCTGAATTGCAATAATTCCCTTCTGTTTGCACTGCTCATTTTTTTGCCTAGACTTAAGGTCTTTAAATAAAATGTTTGAAACTGGAAACAACAAAAACTTAAGCCAGCTGCGTGGTTTGAGTAGCCTACGTTTCTAGCTGTAATCTGAGATCATCTGCTTATTAATTTTTGTACACAAATTGATGATGAAGTTGATGCCTTCAAGGAACGAGTTTCTACCGCCTGACTACTGGTGTAGTGTAGAGTGTGGGTGAAAAGAAGATGAGAAAAGATGATCTCTCTTGCTTTGGAGCTTTGAGTTAGTAAGTTCCATATGCTGTTTTTTTTTATTCATATCTGTGGGTAAGCAGCTCTCTGTTGCAGTACTCAAAAGAGGTAAACTGGGCACTTATGAAATGTTTTTTAAATTGTGAGCAACCAAAACATTTGGATGAATTCCTGCTGTTCTGTAAATGTAGTCTTGGAAGTCTTTGTGGAAATGCAGATGTTTCACTATTCATTTCTTTGAATATTACAATTTTGTTAAGAAATTGTAACACAATATAAAGACAGCTAAGTTGGTACAAGCAGTAGTTGGGGATACCTCAGTTTTATTACTGCTTTTTGTTTAAGTTAGGTGCTTAAATAAGGAAATGATATTATTACCACTATTACCATTCTAAGTTTGTACTGAACCAAGCAGTGAAAATGCTCTGTTTGGTAAACTGTAAAGATGTGTGCTTCAGCTTGCTGAGTGCTTGTGACTTGAAGGCTCAGAGATGCAACTGTGCTGCCTGGATGATCCCAAACTTACCTGCATGTAATGCGCTGCCTTTTAAAAGCAGGGTATGACATCAACTGCTAAGATGCTTGTAGTCTTGAACACTGAAGGACTAGAGAAATCTGCAGTACTTCATAGGCAGCCAATATAGTGGAAAGAAATGATTGAAGGATACTGAGATGTAGCTACTAAGTGAAGGAAAAAAATACAGGGAAAAAGTCTTCTGGAAGTATATTTACTATGCACGATGTGACTGTTCTTGCAGGGAGGAGTTATATTTGTCAAGTCCAAGGGTGAGAAGAGATCCAATTGCATTCCACGTGAAGCAAAGCAGTCAGTTTCAAAGGTAAGTCACAACATTATGATCTTTGGATGACTGCAAAGACCAAGTTACTACAAATGGCAAGTGTTTAATTTCTAAAAAAGATACACGTGGCAAGGAAAGCTAACAAGTTGTGGAAAAAAAAACTGTCTTGTAAGATGTCTCTTGTAGATACAGCAGTAGTCAGTTTAACAAGCATGGGTATAGCACTAGAAATATGCAGCTGGGGTGATATGACATTGTTAGATGAGATTTCTCATCTAACAAGCTGTAGCTCAGTAGTAACAAATCTGAGGAACAGTCAGTGAATAGAAGAAATATCACATCAGTACTCTGAGTCTTAATAAAAATTAGGACAACATAAAGCTTCATCTGGACTCAAGTTTTTTTTCTGGTGTCAATATTTCTGATTCTCTAAGAGAACCAGCAGCATGCTGGCTTCTGTTACCATATCCAGATGTTCATACTAGTTTAGATTTTTAATTTAAGCAGTCTCCTGACTGAAGAAACTCAGACGCTTCTCAAATGGACCAACATGTTCATCTCCAGATACACGTGCAATGACAAGTATCTTTACAGCTGAAATGTATTTTGATAATATCCAAACTGCTACTTTTTAAAGGTGAAACTGTCAGTAGGTGACTTTAAGTGATTTACAAGTAGAATCCTTTGAAGTTGCAGTTATTGCTGTCACGATGTATACAGTCTGTGTGTTGCTCCAAATAACACTAGAAGTCCAACATTTCATGTTAGCTTTATGAGAAAACTTACTGAGATTCTGTAACATTTTAGAACATCATTTCTGTGCAATATATAATATACAAATTGATTTTTTTCTCCCTGAAGGGACCATTTCCTAATAAATATAAAGTTATTGTGCTATCAAATTCAACAAATACTGTGCCTTAAGGACACCAGAGAACTGCATACATTTATACCGTACTGTTCTTTCACATGAGCTTATTTGGAGAATAGTGAGTTGGTTCAATTTGTTTAGAATAAGAATGCAGGATTTTTTTTTCAGTTATGAACCTTCTGCCAGGTTTTGCTTCGTCAAAATTAATTATTTAAGCACAATTTGGCATGCCATGGTATAATCAAGTTAAAGATTGATAATAAAAAGATTACTTTCTTCCTATGTAACATCTCTACAAAAAGTATAACTTAAATACCAAATCGTATTTTATCATAAAATCTGCACATCCAGTGAAATGACATAAAACTTAAGAGTACATGCTAATATTTCTTTGGCAATTCACTCCCTAATTTGCTAATTGAAATTTCTGTCTGGAATTGAAATGTAGGCATTTCATGGACTCTGCTCATTAATACTGCTAAAGATTAAACCTAACTAGGCAGCTGGTGTGGTTTTTCAGAGACGTCTGTCTTAACACATGAGCATCAGATGCATAAATACATTCTCAAAAAGATCAAAATTGGTCCAAATGCAATCATTTATTGGAGAGGAGGTTAGGGAGCTGAATTAATCAGTTTGTCTCATTTCCATGTCTTTTGGACACCCACTTTATTGACCCTAAATCACCGAGACAGGTCCTTGTTAATTAACATTCATTTGAATTCTGTTAAATTGCTGTAATTACATTATGTTGTCAGCAGGCATAATACAAACCAGTAAAGGGATTGTGTTGATTTACACCTCTTGAGGGTCTGGCCCGTGTTTCAGCACGTGTTTGAGCAGCACCTCAGCTGTTAGGTGGTGTGTTGCCATTTAGGTAAGTGTATGAAGCCTTCATAGGCATTAATTGTACTCAGAAGTTCATCATACTTAACACTGCCTTACAGCAGATACATTCTAAGAGTTTGGACTGAGACTAAAATGTTATTAACAGTCACTGTTTGTTTTGTTTGTAAATAAATAAAAATGTATCCTTTGCCTCGAACAGAGTCTGTAAAATTGTGCCTTGACAGAAAGCAAGTAATAAGATGTACTACATCTTGAATGCAAAAAGTGATCTTGACTGAATATTAAGCATTCAAAACTTATCATAAACTGTTATACTTCATTAAACTTATAAAATATTTTGAGATTAATTTGGTTTTAGTATTCAAAATAATGATAGCCTAGTAAGGCAGTCTATGTAAGTGAATCTGCAGAACAAAATATGTAAATAAAAGTTATTTTTCTACAAAACGAAGAGAAAGGTAACAGAATTCTGTAATAGTGACTGCATAACTATCTCTTCTGGAGATTGGATATGAGATCAAAAGAAAAATAAATAAGGAAGATTATGCAATTAAAATAATTACTCATCAGCATGGAGGCATTTTGTCCTTCCAGCTACAGACGGAGTTGAGATGTGTGAAGTAGCAAACAAGAGTAAATTGTCTAGTTTTACAGTGATAAATGTGTTATTTCTGCCTGTTCCTGAAAAGGTAAGCATGCCACCAGCATTGCTTAGGTCAGTTTTATTTTGATTATTTATTAAGATCCAGTTGTTTATTGAATATAACCTGCAACTTATGTACTGTCAGGAAGTGATGACAGTGTCAGTGCTCTTGTTTGAGACAACTTGTCTCAGTAATTCTTGCCTATGTATTTTTAAGCCTCCATATTTAGCTAAAAGTTACCTTTCTTCTTTGTTTAATTCAATAGGACTGTTTTGACATTCATACTCAGTACTGTGTACAGTTACAATCATTTATCAGCCTGTTCTTCGTATCTTAACTGCAGCTCCCACTCCTTTTTCAGCACTGATGTTTTGCTGAACACAGTGCCCATTACATTGGGCTTGACAAAACTCAGAGTCCAAATTTACCACATCAGAACCTCTTGAAATACTTGAAATACTTCTGTAACATTGGGTTTGCTCCTTTTTCCCCATGTGAATGGCATAACGGTGCATCATGATTATGTCTGAACATCACTGAATTGTGTTTAGTTTGCAAGGGTGAATGTATGTAGGAAACGGTTTCACAACATTAGCAGATAAACCTCTTGATTAAATTCAATGGAATTATTGCTCAAAAGCAGTGCTTATTGCCTTTAGGAGTGATGTTACATTTAGAGGAGGAAGAACAGCTGGATGTGAAAATATATTTAAATGTTTCCAAGATACTCATCTTTCTCAGGTGGAACTTTTGAAAAGAGTAAATAGAAGCCATAAGAAAACACTGCAAATCTTCATGGGGTTTTACCCAAACAACAAAGACTTTTTATATTATAAAAAATAGGCTCTCCCCTATTTGTAAAAAAACATTTGAATTCACAAGGTAAGAAAAAATGAAGGTATGCTCTGGAAATGTTACACATTTCGAATCTGTAATGAATTGGTAATGCACATGTATGAACTTCCAGTTGGTTAAACTTTATGTGCTTATTTATAGCTAAAATGTATCTGGCATACTTGGGTACAAAGTAATGATGTAGAAGTAATCAGTCATGTGCACTTGTTTGATCTTTCATGCAATGGAAGAATAATAATTGCCCTGCAAACACAAAGGCATCACATTTAGAATGGTTCTTTTGTTGCTTGGAGGTTTTTTGTTTGAATTAACAACAACCTGAGAGGAAAAGACATTGAAAGAGTGAATTGGACACAGCAGTAGTTTTACCAGAGTTGATCGATGAAACCCAGAAGTTTGCATTATGATAGCTTTGCACTAATGTTCAATTAGCAGTAACTAGTTAGCTCTAATTGATGCTTAATATACCAAACTCAGACACTTAGGTTTGTATCACTGATTTCTTATTGCCGTATCTTTTATTCCATTCCATAATGATTCCTATGGTGACTGCTTTTATAAGAGGATTTTCATGTTTAAAAGTCAAGCTCAAATGTCAGGTAGCATTAAAGACTGGATTTATGTTTTTAAAATTTGGCACGGTTTATTCAGTTACCTCCCCAGCCAGACCTCCTACATAAGTAGATCTTCACCAGATCTAATGGTGTGACTAACGTATTTCTGAATGCAACACCTTCAAATTAGTGTAAAATATATTAATTTGGCACGCAGCTTAAAATAACAAAGACATTCAGATGTTGAGGTGAGCCCTGATTCTTCATACTGCTCAAAGTAGAAGAGATTCAGAGAGGGTAGGCAGAAATGCTGCTTTAAGCAAGGTCATGCTTCTGAGAGGTCTAGCTAGAAGCATTTATATAGAAGATATGGAAATATATTAGCATGGGACGCAAACAAAATGAGTATATAATCATTTATTTCTATGTAATGTAACAGGATTCCAGTTGCCACACTAGTTTGCCTAATTAAATTTATTTTGTAAGTGGACATGACTTATTTGAGGTGTCTTTACAAGGTATTTTTGAATTTAGACTGTGCTTTAGCATTTACCTAGAAAGTTAGTCTTAAATAACAAAGTGACTTGCAGAAACTTAAGTAAGGTCAACATAGAATTAGGTACATTCTGTGTACTAGAACTACTTAATCCTTGGACACAAGGATGTATTTGTATTTCACAAATACACATCTGTTCACAAATACAAATCTGAATTGTTTAGACATGAGATGCAAACAATATGTTCCATGAGTGGCAAGCCCATCTTTTTCAGATGAGAAAACATAATATCTTTTTCCTTTTCTCCCTCCAATTCCTAATCAAGATTTTAGGGCCAGACATCTATGTGACAACTGGGGCGATTAGAGAAGCTCGTCAGACCTGCAGCATTGTGCTATCTTTACCAAACAGACCTCCAATATAGACATATTATCTCATCCTTAAGGAAGAGTTCTCCTTGTGTTCTAAATCTTTACAGCTGAAGTACCATGCAAGGCTACTATTCTGAAGATTTCTGAGTTACTTGTGCTTCAATAAAGCCTTCAGCTACACTTCAGTTCCACGTTTGGAACTACCTTGTGTTCTTTCCAAACTATTTTCATAAGATCTTTGACCATCTGTTGACCTTTATCAGATTACTGCCTAAAGATTATTGCCAGAAGCTTGACACTCCAATTATTGAGAGCGATATGTTACTTAGAACAATCCTGCAAGCCTCAATTGACGCAGCAGCAGGGACAGCTGTGCTTTCACCTACTCTTTATTTTCTTAGGCAATTTTATTGGCTTCCAAATGCTTGGCATTTCCAGAGAGAATAAAACAACTGTAAAGAATGATTGTTTAGCATCTAATCCAAGCAGGCGTCACACACTGCAAAGGGTATGAACTGGAATATCTTACCTGTAACAAGCTGAATTAGTAAGACTAGCTATTCTTCTACTGGTTGTAGACTGCAGGCTTGCAACTGAGTACAAGCAATATCATTACTGGAATGCTTCTCTAATATGCTTTAAGGTTGCCCTGACAGATGCTTGATTTCTTGGCTAGAAGTTGCCCTTTGGGTGCCTTGAGACTGGGGAGCTATGCTGTCGTCCTGAGCAGTAAAGCATCATCTATGAAATGTTTCTGCTAGCAGCCTGCTTGTGTTCTTGAATGAGCTGGGTGATAGATTCAGTATTTTGAAGTATCCATATCACGTGCAGGAACTCTGAGACTGTGCTCTAGAGTCTTTTCTTCAAGAACACAGTTAACCATACTGACTTTGCCTTTGTTGGGAATGCAACATGCCACACTTTTCATTCCAGAATGTCCAGACCTGTTTTTTCATCAGCTATTAAAAGAGATGTTTTAACCATACTTGTTTTCCAATCTTGAGAATTGTTTAGAGGATAAACCAGAATAATTATGATCACTTTAATAGCTAAAGTTGGCTGATACAACCAAGATGTATTTCAGAATCCACATTCTTGCCAAAGTCTTTCTGTACAGTGCCTCAGGCCATTGCTTTTACATCAAGATCTCTGAAGTATTAATGTAAGGCTGACTTGACATCAAGATTTCAACTTCTCTATTGAATTTTCTATTCAAGCTCATTATTGAAATTGTATTTCTAATGCCCAAAGACTGTTTATTTATCCCTTAGAGAAATACTCTGATTAATAGAACAAAAAGAGGTGAATTTATTTGTTCAGATAGACTTCATTTGCCAAGTGATACGCAGAGAAGTCAATTTCCCTTTCCTTGGCCTCATTGTCTGGAATTCTGCTGTTTCCTGAATGGAGCTGGGTTCTTCTGGCAGCTCAATCTATTTGACAGCTGTTTCAGCACTGCACGGATTCTTTGTTTTTGTTGATACAGTAGTAATTGTATATGGAAGTGCTTGTTAATATTTTTGTCTCCTTCATGAAGTAGTTTTCAAGTACGGTCTGGATGTTATGGTTGTTTCCTCTGTTTCTGAATGGTTTCTGAGTGCTCAGAAATGGTACTTAAGCTTTCATGTGCTTGTTGAATGTTTATCACAAGTCCTACACCATCTATGCTAATTGAGATCTTGGAAAGAGATATGCATTGAAAGGTAAGTATGAAAGAAGAATTTACACAAAACTAGGCAGATGTATAAAAATTAACAGCTTTTTAAAGAAAAGACTTCTAAAGTGTAGATATGTGTGTGCTGCAGTGCAACTTAAAAATGGCATTTCCTGATCTGAGAAACATTCTATAAAATTCTCATTCACTGGGTTTGGTAGCTGTATGTACTGTGTTCATCCCAGGCTGGTAACCAGAGGAACTTGGTCAGCTTGATACCAATGCTCAGAAGTCTGTTCTGGGGGAGACAGTCACTCCTAAATAATGAAGCACTGCTGTCATTTTTGCTTGTCTGCTTCAGTTGTGCAGTGTTAGATTATTCAAACTTTTATAGAAATGCAAGTGTTCTTAAAGTTAGTATTCTGCTTATCTATACAAATGCAAAGATCTTCTGATTCTTTTATCTTTATTATTTTTTTTCTAATTATTTTCTCTATTCCAAGTACCCAGCCATGTATTTGTCTGAATAATTGTTCCTGGTGCTGTAATGATGCAATAAACACATCTCAAATGTTTTGGTGCTAGGGGATCTATCATGAACAAGACATACATAGTCATACATTGCTTTGATACGTACTTCATAAAGGAAGAAACAGCTGTGCGGATGTGTTGACCATGTAGCAATTTGCTAATAACTATTGCAGAGATTTTTAGATACTCACTGGTGTGAGGCAGGGTTATAACAAGCCTGTCTGGAATTAATTTAGAGCCCTTTAGGCCTTACACTGAATCCCATAAACTGGGCTTAGAAGCTGAGGGCTGCACCCAATACTTGAGATTTAGAAAAAGCCTGACATCAATGGGATTTGTTCACAATTTAAGCATGTATGTATGATGCATTGTCTGAGCTCAGTCATGTGTCAGACCAATTGCAGACAATGGACTTCACCAGAAGCTTTCTTACGTTTGTCAGGACAGGCCTTGGTTTCTGCTTTCACTGTTGTTAGTTTTGGAATGTATGCAATAAAGATGGCAGTGCCAAATAAAATTTGTACTGTGCAAACATACTGGGATATGAGTGACAGCAAAGCTGTTAAAATCCATGTAACAAAATTAGGAACTTGGCAAATGCTTGGGGAAAAAAAGAAAAGGCTGATGACAGCAAGGCTGTCAGACTACAGTATAATCAAACGTTACTTTTTTCTTGTGTAGTAATCCTGTATTGTAGTCTTTCCTAATCAAAGACTGAATCCATACTGTGAAAAGGTTGGGTCGCTTTTTGAAAAATGTGCTGCAGAAAGACCAGAATCATTGCCTAAGTAGTAATTGAACAGAACAATAAGTTCAGTACTCACACAGCACTTAAAAATGCCTGCAAATAGAAGTGTCACACATTCTTAATGTCATGCTAGGAACGCAAAATAATTCCTAGGGTCTTCTCTTTTAAACAAAGCAAACCAAAAGCCTTAGTTTAATGGACTCTGGCAGACATGCATGTGAATGTATTTCCATTTTGAAGAAGGAAATTAGGCAATACTGGATAGGGCAAAGCCATTCTGCCAACCTTTTATTGTGTGAGCCACGTATAAGTACTCACTGTTAAATATTTATGGAACACAAATACAAAACTAAGAACATAATACTTCGTCTCGCCATTAATTTAATATGACAGCATTGTCTGCTGTAAGGAAATAGGATCCATTAATGGTCTCGTGGATTGCAAAGGCTTTCTCTCTGGGTCTGTGATTTCCAGCCTTTGCTGACAATTAAGCTTAATTCTCTCACAGGTAGAGATTTTGAAAAATCCCAGCACTAGTATACCTAATAAAAATGCTTACACTATAAAATGGCCACTAATAAAGGAGTCATTTTTTAGCTGCATTACCTCCAAATATAGACTGCTTGCATCATGTAAGACAGTTCTCAAAAAATAAAAAATACAATCCCTAAAACATCAAAAAACTAATCAAAATGTGCAATCCTGAATGTGTTATGATAATGACCAATTTTCACTTCTGTAGGATTTTTATAAAATATGTATATGAAACTGGACTGTTAGCTTCATGTGTCAATCTGAATATGGATTATTAATTCCAGCTTTATTTTAAATATGATGCCTTGAGAAGCATAAGGGCCATTTAGTGTGAAGTGATGGTCAACCATGGTGACTTGAGACTACGTTAGCTTTAAAGGGAGTTAACTAAATAGGGCCTGTAACCTGAAGGGTCTTCTGGAACAAATGTGATAGCTGTTCTGCCCACCAGAATTTGTAGACTACAGTGGATAAGATTTTGTTGTTATTGTTTTGCTTTTGTTTGTTTGTTTGTTTGTTTTCCTTTAATAGGAGTGAAAAAGACTACTTTCCAATGCCTGTCTTCTGTAGTTTGTTCTCCCAGTTGTCATTCCATAGAGAACCTTGTATTCTTTTTCAGAAGAAAATATCCTTCCCTTTCTCACTTTGACCTAAGTGATTGATCATCAAAGGAACTTGCACCTTAGGATACAAAAATAGCAAACCACATTTTTTTCTGTCTCAATGTTTTGCTATTAGTTCCATTTCAATAGAGATAACACTTGAAAAGTCACAGAAGTTTGATTTTTATTGATAATCTTAGGAAATGTGGGTGGGGTTTTTGTTGTTTGCTGACTGCCTTGTGATTTAAATTTGCAATGGCAAAACTGCAAGGCAGTGTTTCTAATACTGATATCTTGTAGCTTGTATTGATATGCAAGACAACACTATCATTATATAGCATCAATGTTATTTTATAGCCTAATTCAGCTCACTTTTTTGTCACGTGTTCTTGGCTATGCCACCTGTCCTAGGAGCAGCATACAACTGTGCCTGGCTTGTGACCTTTCAAGTCTCTTGAGGCTCATACTGACCACTTCTTTCTATTGGTTCCTTTTTAAGATAGTTTTGATGTTTTTGGGGTTTGCATGGATATTCAAAAAATTAAGCTCACTGATAAGTGTGCCTGGGTGGTACCTGGATACGATGTGGTCTAATTCAAGCACAACAGATAACATTCCAGAGAGTGATAATAATTCTATGGGTTGGAAAATACTGAACTTCATTTTTCATTACCTCTCTCTCCGTTTCCATGAACTTTTTTTGGACTGTCTGGACAATAACCACATCATCAGGTTCCCTGAATGTGATTGTCATTATTTTTAACATCTTACTCAGCCTTTATATTTTCCAAACCCAGAGGGAACCTGAACCTTTTCCAAGGCTAGAGAATAGGGGTAATAAACTCCCAGTAGTCAAATTCCCAATGCTTAAATAATGGATTTTTTTATTTGAGGACTGAAATTTGAGGACTATTTGAAGACTGAAATTAATTCATAACACTTCTATTCCTAAACATACTTACTAGAGAAAACTATAGTACATGAGTCATTCAATGAAGGCTAAAGAAGTGAACATATTTGAACATTATAAAGGTACACCAATTCCAGCTTGCTCAACAGCAACAGCACTGCTGTTTGCAGTAGTAACTTACCCACCTGACAGGGGGCACCTTCACAGAAGCTGTCCTGCTTTTCCAGGGGGATGAAGATGCTGCTTTAGTTCTCTGTATAGCACAACAGCTTTATTTTTTCTTTTGCAGTCTGCTGTGCCTACGTAGCGTGGAATATGTGGTCACTGAGAGTAATACCACTCACCACAATGGAACCGATCTTTTACCAAAAAAAAATCCATAAAACTGTCAGATTATAGTACACCAGAACACAATGGTTTCATGTAGTTTAATGAGTGGTGTTCCAAAAGTGGGCTTGGTGGAATGTCGTTTTCTCTAATGAGTCAGCAGAAGGGAAGGCGTAATGCCCTTCCCTTTTAGTTCCTGTACGTTAATCTCTTCAGAGCAAGCTTGCCATAGCTCAGGTGTCAGATGCTGTTTATAACTATGCTGGAAACATAACACAACAAAATAGTACCATCCATTTCTCTTGAGACTTTACATGCACATTTTAAGTTACCTGTTTTATCGCTGCTGCTCTTAATTCAAGCACTGTATCAGCAGTTTTGTAAGATGGCTCAAAGGTTTCTGTCTATGAATTTGCCCAGTTTCTCTTTGAATCTGTGGCCAAATGCCAGCTGTGATTTGAGAAGTGTTCATCACCTTGCCTTGTTTATCTGTTATTTAAACTGAAGACTCCTGTTCTTAATGGCCGTTCCTTACATGCAGCTATTCCCATTCACCAGTATGTCAGATAATTTTAAGATGGAAAGCAAGAACTGCACCCACTATTCAAGTCTGAATGGCTGTAGAAGCAGTGTGGATTTATGCATTGGCATAATAATGGTTTATATTTTGTTCTTTCTTAATAATTCCATATGTTTGGTTTGACCATTACTGAGAATCTAACATATGTTTTCATAGCACAGCCAATTGTGTATTTCTCTGAAGTGATCCAGATTATCAGGCTGTTAATCGTGAAACTAACAGTGAGGAAAATGCCATTTTTTGCTGAAGTGAATGTTTTATAAGTAGAGTATTTTAACTGTGAGTATAGGTTTAGTTTTATTTTGCATTCCTGTAGTATTTTATATTATATGGTTTCTTCTTGTGATATGTTGATTGCTGTTTGTCATTCACTTTTTTTCCTCTTCAGTTAAAATTGTACTTTTTGATTTTTTTTTCTACAAACTTAAGTTATTTTAGAGAACTATACAAGTATGTAATAACTGCTTTTACAACTTTTATCAAAGAAACTGTTGGACACCATTTCCTGAAGCTTTTATTATAAAACTAATATACGTGATGTGAACAACTATGGCAGTTTTCGCAAAATTAGTGTAAAGTTGTTCCATGTTCCCTTGTCAATGTATTTCATAACACAGGTTAGAGAAAACAGCTGTAGAATACCTTTGTGGCCATTCAATTCTTCTGCTGAGTCAATCAGCTCTGCCTGTGTCAATCTAGTTGTTTGCCATGTAGATTTTTATATCTCCAAAGAAGTGTCTAAAACTGTCAGATCACTTCATGAGGGCCACTGTGCACCATTACATCAAGATGTTTTCCCAGGTGTGGAGGTCAGCACAGCACTTATGCATTGCTTAAATTTCAGATACCATAATGTAAGGCCTTCGTATTCATATTTTCTTTACATGACTGAAAAACCACTAACTTCATTCATTTCAGTCATTATTTGTCATATTTGGATGAAAAAAAAGCGTGAAAATATGTAAAATTCTGGTTCGATTTTTTTTTTTTTAACTGAAAAAAAGTTATGTGATTTTTTTTCTTTGTCTCCTTTCTGTAATTTTGTATTTAACTATTGTATTTTACATCAAATATGTCACTGTTGGGTACTTTTAAAGACCAATGCACTAAGATCTGAATAGAAATAAACTGCAAAATGGTTGACATTACCTCCTACCTGCAGAGGGCTCAGACTGAGCCTAAGAGGCGGCATATAGGAGGATTCAGTAGGAAGTGAATGACTTCCTTCCATTGTAAGCTTTTCCTTGTTTGTAGAGATTATTCTTGTCTCTAATGCCCACTGTGCTGCTGCCTTGGGAGTAGGGGAGCAATTACACTGAAGCACTTGGAGAGCAGATGAAACTCCATCCAGTGCCTGCCTCGCTGCTTTTCCTAGCTTATCTTTGAAGGCCGGGGAGAAGCTTCTGTGCAACCCTTTGCACTGCTGCATTACGAGGGTATAGGACAAGGGGGAATGGTTTTAAACTAAGAGGAGAGATTTAGGTTAGATATGAGGAGGAAGTTTTTCACACAGAGAGTGGTGATGTACCGGAACAGGTTGCCTGAGGAGGCTGTGGATGCCCCATCCCTGGAGGCATTCAAGGCCAGACTGGATGTGGCTCTGGGCAGCCTGGTGATCCTGCACATAGCAGGGGGGTTGAAACTTGTTGATCGTTGTGATCCTTTTCAACCCAGGCCATTCTATGATCACTTTAATCAGTTTGGTTTAGAAGAAATTTTTAATAGCTAGACCTAAAGTCAATTTGGTTTTGATTGTAGAAAGAAAAAAGATTACTTGTCATTTAATGTGCTTGTGTAACAATTCATTTAACTTCTGGAAGTTCTTCCTGAGTGTATATTTCATCTAATTTTCTTGTATCAAGTTTTAAAGAAATCCTCCCTCCTCTTTATGGCCATAAATGTAGCTCCTAACATCACTTCCCCCACTTACCCCCCTTATACACAGAACAACAGTCTTGGCATAGTTCAGCGTCCTGCGAAACCAAATGCGCTTTTGCCAACTAGAGGAAATATCTGTCTATTGTTCTCTGACTGTAGTGGAGTCAACAGACTTGGAGGGAGTCACTTATTGCTGTAGGAAGTTATTACAGAATGGCCTCGTAGCAGGGACTACGGCAATATTTACTGAGTGCTCTGACACTGGAAAGCTGCTCAGCTTCAAGCTCACTTAATAAAGCGTTTATATATCCTGTTGCAGTGCACATCAAGCGCTGCTGAAGAAAGGAAGTTATTTCAGCTCAAGTGAATTTTTATGAATCGCAAAGCTGAAAAATAATAAGTCGGGTAACTGGAATCAGTTTGGATGTTTTTTTCCAGGTGACAGCGCAGTCCTCTCCAGTGACAAAAGGTGTATGAGAGGATGTTGTCCAGCGGTAAGAGAAATGTAATCGGACAGAGGGTGGTGGAACACGGCTCCCGTTTGAATGACTGTGACTCCAGCGGCTGCACACTGGTTTAAAAATAAAGCAGTACGGTCTGATTCTCTTCTGTCCTTGCGCTCAAGTCATGCGCTCCTGCACAGCTTTTTGTGGGATATTTGCTTTGCAGATAAGAACTACACGTAAATGCTGCTAATTATCCAAAACAAGAGCTCTGGTGACCACTTCATTTACGTTAAATCTTTTAGCTTTCTACCGTTGAGTACTTTAGAGACGTAGCTGTATTTACTCAGCAGAACAACTAGCAGAGAGCGGAAAGAACGGCGCGCGGAGGCCCGGCCAGACCGCGCATGCGCCGATCCCCGGGGCGCGCCCGCTCGATGTCTCGGCCTGCGGCTGCCGCTGTCTGACCGCTCCAGGCCGGAGCGAGTGCTGCCGGAGCGCGGCCCCCTCGCTGCCCCTCAGCCCGCGTCGCCGCCGGCAGGAAGCATGGTGAGCGGCACGGCGGGAGCGCAGCGCCGCGACCCCGCAGCACCGGGCGGGAGGAGGGGAGGGAGGAAGGAAGGTTAGAAGGGACGAGGGGAAAAAAGGAAGGAGCGGGGCCGTGAGTAAGCACTTGGCGGGGCCGGGCCTGGCGGGAGCTCCGGCAGCCCCACCGGGCCCAGCAGCCGCGGCCCCACGGGTGGGAGTGTGTGAGGGGAGGCTGGGGCCCTTTGGTGCTTTCCTTTAATGCTTTCCTTTGGTGCGG
This sequence comes from Lagopus muta, assembly GCF_023343835.1. Lineage (NCBI taxonomy): Eukaryota > Metazoa > Chordata > Aves > Galliformes > Phasianidae > Lagopus > Lagopus muta. Next base: position 10,409,742 of record NC_064438.1, on the reverse strand, counting down.
CCGCGCTGACGGCTGTTGCTCCGTATCTTCCAGTTCCGCAACCAGTACGATAACGACGTGACGGTGTGGAGCCCCCAGGTGAGCCCGGCCCGCCCGCCTTTACCTCGCTGGCTGATGCTGCGCGTTTCTCCACGGGCACAGACGTCTGTTACGTGGGACACAGGCTGGGAAATCACACAGTCGTTACCTCTGAGATCATCAAGTCCAGTCATCGGCCCAGCACCACCAGCGTGCCCACTGATCACATCCCTCGTGTTTCTCATAAGCCTCTAGGGATGGTGACACCCCCCCCACCCTCCGGGCTGCCCGTGCCGATCTGGTGCTTTTGAGCTTTGGATCTGCAGTAAACATATCCTGTGGGTTATTTCCCTGCCTTAAGAATTGCAGAGCTTTTGAAATTCCTCAGTGGCTATAGAGAACTTATATTTGGTATTTATTTTTATTCTGGTCACATGCATTTATAAGCTTCCGTGTTGTTTTTTTTTTTGTTTTTTTGTTTTTTTTTTTTCTTGTGACTTCTAGTAGCTATCATGAAGTCATCAGCAATGCTGAATTATATTTATTTTTCATAAATTGTCTTGAAAGTCTGAATAGCACCAATGACTCACCAAAGACAGATTTGCTGCAATCTACTGCACGCATTCCTACAGGTGGTTGGGTCACAGTGGCACTGGTGTGATGCTATGAAAGCTCTGGGCATCTATGCAGGAGTGATGAATAGTTACTCTAGGAGGACATTTTCAAATACTGTTTTAAATAAAATGAGATTGAGGATTAAAGGCTTGAAAGGACTTTATGCTTTTACAGTTCCACAGCTTGTTCCTGGCAGTTGATAAATACATGATTCCTTGCTGCTCTCAGGCAGGAAATAACTGTGTGTAGGGCACCCAGCAGAGTTTGTGTTCCTCTAGGTAAAGAAATCAAAAACCCTTTACATGTTAAGTGTGTATACATATGTATATTGGAATTGAAACCATCTTATTTTATATATCCTGTAGGTTGTCCCCAGAGTGTTCCCATTGTAATAATTGTAGCAGTATGTCATATTTTAAATTTATTGCAATTGGTAGGAGACAGCTGTGCTACATTTAGTATTTCCAGCTTCTGCATGGTAGCAGTGAATGTGCTGATTATTTGAAATAAGTTGCTACTTTACCCTCAGCTGTAGCACTGAAAGGATGTTGCCTTATTTTCTTGCAACGCTGCTGGCTTGCTTTTCAGAACTTGTAAGGGCTTGCTTGTCTTCAAGACCTCTACTCCTCTTTCAGACTTTACTGCAATTGACTAATAACATGTTCAGAAGTTACTGGGGGATGGATGATGAGACGCAACAATTGCTTAAGATTCATTTCTTTAGGAAACTCGATTAAAAGTTACACATCTGACTTCAGCTGGGAGTTCCTCTGAGCAGTGACAGAAATAACTTCAGTGAGTTGCTGAAGTCATCGCCACTGAGATGACTTCTGTGAGGAAGTCGTCTCTCCTATGAGGAAAGTGAAGGAACTGGGATTGTTTAGCTTGGAGAGGAGAAGGCTCTGGGGAGACCAGATTGCAGCCTTCCAGTACTTGAAGGGAGCTTATAAACAGGAGGGGGAATGGCTGTTTATTAGGGTGGATAATGATAGGACAAGGGGGAATGGTTTTAAACAGAGATAGGGGCAGTTTAGGTTAGATATTAGAAGGAAATTTTTCCCTCAGAAGGTGGTGATGCACTGGAACAGGTTGCCTGAGGAGGTTGTGGATGCCCCATCCCATTCAAGGCTGGGCTGGATGTGGCTCTGAGCAGCCTGGTCTGGTGGTTGGTGACCCTGCACATAGTAAGAGGGTTGGAACTAGAGGACCACTCGTGGTCCTTTTCAACCCAGGCCATTCTATGAGTCTATGGTTTGCAAATGATAATAGAGGAAGTCTGTTGTTGTTAGGCAGTCAGTGTGCCTGTCAGGGTGGGGGAAATCAGAAGTCTGTAAATGAAAAACTGTTGAAAAATGGTGCAGGTGATTAATTTCAGAATGGTTATCTTTGATTTTATTCTGTAGGGGCGAATTCATCAAATAGAATATGCCATGGAAGCTGTGAAGCAAGGCTCAGCCACTGTGGGGCTGAAGTCAAAAACACATGCTGTTCTGGTTGCTTTAAAGGTAAGGTTAAAACTCTGTTCTGCAAACATCAATATTAGTGGAAAAGTTTTGGTTTGGCAAATTTTTAGCACAGTCTGAACTTTTATCTGTATATAAAATAAATGTAATATCACTTTCCATTAGTGTCAGTAAAAAACTATAAACAGTTTCAGCATCCATGCTAAGCGGGTTTTCACAAATTGGTGAAGGAATATCTAAGGTGTGGTGAGACCAGACTCTTTTTAGCAATGTGTGGAGACAGGACAAGGGGAAACAGCCAGAAACTGCAGCATAGGAAGTTCCGCACAAATGTGTGCAGGAACTTCTTTACAGTGAGGTGACGGAGCACTGGAACAGGCTGCCCAGGGAGGTGGTGGAGTCTCCTTCTCTGGAGACGTTCAAGACCTGCCTGGATGCCTACCTGTACGACCTACTGTAGGGAACCTGCTTTGGCAGGGGGGTTGGACTCGATGATCTCTGGAGGTCCCTTCCAACCTCTACAATTCTGTGATTCTGTGAAATGAGTGAAAGATTTTCACTTTAAAAGATAGGAGTTCTTCTATTTTTTAATTTTTTTTTTTTTTTTTTTTTTTTTTTTTTGTTATAAAGCAGTAAAACTGTTCACTTCCTTTTCCAAAACTTGGGCATCTGTTCATTTTTTCCTGAAATGAACATTTTACAGTCTCCTACTGAAGCAGAATTATTTTTTTCTTGTCTTCTGTTGCAAGTTTACAGTTGGTCTTTGTTATCATTTGTTGTTTTGACTGTTTTGTGGTTGCATTCAGTTCTTGCAATAAATGTTAGCAGATTACTTCACAGTGCTTGACAAAGTGGTCAGTCTGCCACATAGCTCTCTCCTTTTATGTGTAGCGGGCACAGTCTGAGCTGGCAGCTCATCAGAAAAAGATCCTGTACGTTGACAACCATATTGGAATCTCAATTGCCGGGCTTACAGCTGATGCAAGACTCTTGTGGTGAGTATCCTAGCTGTTGACATACCCAGTTCTGCAATAAGTAAAAGTTCACGTGTAGACTATTGCAAATGAAATTTTATGTTCATCTAAGGACTGGTGATGGTCTCTTGTGCTTTGCCTAAGACCTCGCTGTGAAATTCTGGAAGGATTTTAAGTTGTTGGCAGAAAACTCCTTTGTTTGGCCCCAAAATTTGCTCTTTGGTTTTGTTACTTGTAAGACCAAACTGTCTGGTTTCCTCAGCGTGGTGGGGTTTCCAAGCAGTCTGAAAAAGTGCATTACCTATTTCCCTCTAGCAGCTGCTTCTGTTAGTAAAAACATGTACTGCTGAACATGTCAACTTCAGACAGATTTGCCTTTACCTGCTGACCACATAGCTTGATCAAATAAGGTAATATATACTAAAAGAGGTTGATTCCCTACTTACACAGGAAAACACAGAAAACACAGAGACAGGAAGAATTTTTAATATAAAATTTAATTGCTGTAAGGTTACAAAGATATGTTACTGTTTAACTGTGGTTTTTTTTTTTCCCGGTGACCTATTTGTGGCCTGATGCACTTTAACTTCTCTTGGTTTCTATGGATGAGATGCTCTGAGACTCTTTCAAGCCTGTGGTCAACCTCCTAAATAACAGTTATAAGTCACGATGAAATGAAATTGTGTAATGCCCTTGGCTGTTTTTCTCAACAAGCAGAGCTGGAACAAGAATACACTTAAACCTTAACAGACAAATATTGAAGAAAACTCGGTGTGACTTTCATCTCTGCACTGATTTGATTCTTCTTTCTTTTTCTTCTAGTAATTTTATGCGTCAGGAGTGTCTGGATTCTAGATTTGTGTTTGATAGACCTCTTCCAGTGTCTCGTTTGGTGTCACTAATTGGAAGCAGTATCCTTCTTAAAAAAAATAATAATAATATATCACAATTTAAAAGTAATGCTAAACTGAAGAAGTTAATTCAGAGGTGATTTTCCTTTGTTCACATTGTTTGCGTGTTCATTCTTTCAGAGAACATCCCAGAACTCTGAACTGATACAAAAGCAGTAAGGCGCTATGCACCATTTCACTTACTGATGGGGGTTTTTTTGTTACATAGCACTGTGTTTTGGGAGATGGGGGTGGAAATATGATTGCACTGCACAAAATATGATCATATGTTGGACTGCAGCCACTTGCTTACTTTTTTTTGGTGGTAATTAATGTTCTCAGTGCTTGAAGCACAGAGGAGGCCTTGTATTCTGTTATCAGGCGCCTAGGTAAAGTTAAAGGGCTAAGAAATTAAATGAGGCTGCATTAACTGAACTGTTTGTATTACTTGGTTGAATGCACTGCTCGGTTCTGAGAAAGCCAGCTCCTAAATGTTGTTTTGGTGAAAAAGAGCCAGCGCTGGCATTCCAAATAAGTCCTGAAAACTATTTCTTCAGACACAGCCTTTGATACTACAAAAGGCTTTGCAAAGACTGCACAACAATTTTGTAGCATCAGTGCATTGCTCAGGAAAATGTTGTCAGTGTGACTGATTAACACGTGCCTTTGAGATTGCTTCTTTAGCTTACTTTAGAAACGCAGATACCAACGCAGCGCTATGGCAGAAGACCATATGGTGTAGGACTGCTCATTGCAGGTTATGATGTAAGTAAGCTGTGCTAGCTGCAATTGGTCCACAAGAGAACATGCTTAAATGCAATTCTGTACAAGTACACATTAAAGAGGAGAAGGTGTAAGGAGGAGGCAGACTCACCTAAATTCTCAGAATGATACAATCATTTTCTCTATCATACTAAGACGTAACTTGTATAAATATAAATTAACAGCTAATCCACTCTATGCCTATGGGGTGTACTTATGCAAAAATGAAGAACTGATTATTTTGAGGTGCAAAATGAGATGAACAAATTATTTTTTTTTAACACTTTCTTAAATAAAAAATGGATGTGGAAAAAAATTAATAGGCTTTACTTCATGTGTTCAGAAAAACAGTTTGCCTAGTGCAACATGCAGAATGTCTGCCCTGAAGATTTTTGACACAAAGAAGGTAGAAAGAAATTAACAACTTGCCTGAAATTATTGATGGCAAGGTTAGTTCCACAGTAGGTTTTCTTGCTCGTGCAGATAACTCAGAATGTGTGTGAAACATCATTTGCAAGCCAAGAAGTCAGAAGCATGCGTAAGCACAAGGCAGTTTGTGGAACACTGGAGGAAACATTTTGGTTCTAGCTGTATTCCTTGTATGAAAAAGGCAGTGCAAAAACAAACACTGCATTTGTTTTTATTTTTTTTAAGTAGCTGTGAAAGAATTGGATAAGAATGGTGGTGTAGCAAGCAGTATAGGATACTTATGTGCATGCATACAAACTACGTAATGTTTCATGAGCAAAACTATTTTAGAAAATATCATGTGTTCCTACAGCAAGCTTGGTATGAGTTCATACGTTTGTTTTATGTCTTTCTGTAGGATATGGGCCCTCACATCTTCCAAACTTGTCCCTCAGCAAACTATTTTGACTGTAAAGCAATGTCCATTGGTGCTCGTTCGCAATCAGCACGAACTTACTTGGAAAGACACATGACTGAATTTACTGATTGTGAGTAATGAACCTGGCTATCAAATGATCTTTTTCTGTTACAAAACTTATTTTCTGCCGCTGTTCCATTCTGCATGTAGTAAGACAAGAAAATGTTGAGGGCTGAATTTGGCATAAGTGTAAATCTACATGAAGAGGAAAACTGTAGAGAAAGTATTGCAGATCTCCGTGTCTAACATCTGGGTGTTTATTAGATCTAATAAAAAGAGAAGCTGTGCTCAGAAAAGTAAAGTAAAAAGTAGCAAACCTCTGCTCCATTTAAAGAATGGGAAGAATTTTTTACATGTCAGAGCACGTACAGTATGTCATGGCAGATACTTAGGTAGTGAATTTATATGAAACAGCGATGTGAAGGGGGAAAATAACTTGATTATTGCTGCACTGAAGACAATGCAGGTGCCAAAACCAGGTGGTTTTACAACAAACGCAGGGAAGAGCTGGTTCCTCATAGTGTACTTGTTTAACAACTGTGTTTTCAGTATCAGAAATACCTAAGAGAAGACTTTTGCAAGTCAGGCTGTGCAAGTTGATTTTCTTCTTGTCACCTGAGAATGGGAAGAAGGGAAAATGAGCGTGGGGATAAGTGCTGTATTTCATAAGTACCTTTCTGTTTTCATTCTTAAGGTAATCTAAATGAGCTAGTTAAACATGGACTGCGTGCCCTGAGAGAGACTCTTCCTGCTGAACAGGATCTGACCACCAAGGTAAATGCTAGGTTTTCTTAACGAGAAATTTCACTGCCATTGTTCTCAGTAATGACAGCGACAAAGCTGATATGAAGTATGGCTGGCACTGAATCTTGAAAGCCAAAAACTTTCTGGATCTTCATCATCTTCACTTCATTTGTCTCCGATTTATGTACTGCTCCCTTCATTACCTGACATTTACTTTTCTTTATGGAAGTGATGCTTTATTTAGATGAGACATTTTTCCCTAGCTGCTTCAATATATTTTAAACTTGAATCAGTGTTTAACGTTCATTGTGTACAACTGGAATTATCAGCTTTGCATTGTAAGCACAGTCACTAATTGACTGGGTGGTAAGGGAATGTAATACACAAAGTGAGTATCCAGCATCACAGAGTTGCAGAAACCTTGGCCAGGAAATGAAGTGAACAACTGTTGAGCAAGAAGCTTCTAAGCAGCTCTGTTACCATATTCTGGTGTTCTCTTTGTAGCTGGCCTTGCCCTTATCTATGTTTAATCTACATTTTTTTTCTTAGCCTGCCTTGCTGTTTTCTAGAACTCTTACTATAACAACAGTGCAAAGTAAGATGAAAATCAGTTTTGAAAAGTCAGGTATTTATTACTAAAAAGAAAAGGGGGGAGAAGAAGGGAGGAGGAAAAAAAGAAAAAAAAGGAAATGAGAACCCTTGGATAGTGGTTTTCCTGTTAAGATGTTTGAAATGTGCTACCTTTTGTAGGGAATAAATGTCCTCTCCCTTTGAGAACAATCTGCTAAAGAGAGAGTTTATCATAATGGCTCTTCTTCCTTAAGCAGACACAAATAGCACAGTGATCCTCTCTGTTACAGTGGGAAGCTTTTGTCTGTTTGACAAGTGCAAGTGATTTTGCGGAAAAATGCTTCTCACTTCTGTCAAAACTGTGCTTAACAGAATGTTTCCATTGGGATTGTTGGCAAAGACATGGAGTTCACGATCTATGACGATGATGATGTAGCACCATTCCTAGAAGGCCTTGAGGAGAGACCGCAGAGAAAGGTGTGTGCTAAATGGAAGTAGGCTTTATTGAAAGCCAGCACTGTGTGATGTATTATTTTTATGTTTGATGTTTAATTCTGCTAATAGATTACAATTTTAGGAATTGACTTTTTTAAAGCTAGAAGTTACTACATGAAAACTGGATACACCACGTACTCTTAGCTGGAGACTGATGCGCTTATTTAAGTCAATTTAGGCTGAATGTGCCAGGCCCTTCCTGTCACTGTCAGGTTTTTTTCCCCATCTGTCATAGTGTTTTGCACGCTGTTTAACAACATATTTCTTGTGCATGTGGCAAACTGCCTCAGTCTTATGATTAGCTTTGTTCTTCGTGTTTACTCTGGATAATCCCATAACACGTCTTTTCCCTCTCTTTAAGCCTGCTCTGCCTGCTGATGAGCCTGCAGAGAAGGCAGAAGAGCCCATGGAGCACTAATTGGTGGACAGGTTCCTTTGTGCTGCCATACGTGATGCTGTACCGGAGCGTTTATCCACGGGTGGTAACTTTATCCTCAGCTCTATGCCTCTTATGCTGATACGTACTGAGGATTGCTTTTAAAAAAGAAATAAACCCACTCACCTATCCTTAAGGAGGTCAGCAGTGCTGTGTTTTTTTCTGTCGAGGAAGGGGTTTTCTTAAACAGCACAAGATACTGGTTTTTAATGGATGCCTACTGTCTTTAGCATGTAAGGACAAATGGGATTAAATCGCGTTTTTGGAACCTACCGTGGCTTTGGGAGGTGGGGAAAAAACAAAGCTCCCCCGTTTGGCGGGGCGGTGACGTCAGAGCGTCAGAGCCGGAAGGCCCGCCCCTGCTGCTCACGTGATGCCGTCCTCGTGGCGCCCCTTCGCTCCGCCCCTGTCGGCCACGCGGCAACGCTGGCGGCGGCTCCGCCTCTTTCGCGTTCTTCTGCACGGAGGAGGCGTGTCCTATCTCAGCCGCCGTAGCGCCGAGCCATCCGGGAGGGAGCGGCTCCACGTCAGCCATCGCCGAACCGCCGCGGGCAGAGCTGAGCGGGCCGAGCCGCGGCCCACTGCCTCCGATCCGAGCGGGCCGCCGCGAGCAGCACCGCCGCCTCACGGTGCGCAGCTCCGCGCCGCGGCACCTCGCGGGGAAACCTCTTCGTAGCCGTACCCGGGGCGGGGAACGGGAGCGGGAGACAGCGGGGCCGCCGCCGGCCTCCTCCTGGCCGCGGGCGTCGGGCTGAGGGCTGAAAATAGCCGGGTGCCGCGAGGCAGAATGGTGCCCGGGGGCTCTCGGCTGTGGGTTGGCCGACCGGCGGGGCGCTTCGCCGCTGCGTGAGCTCGGGCCGCGTCGCCGCGTTACGGAGAGTTGTGCCGTGGGTCTGAGGAGTTTCTGCAGTCAGGGCTGTGTGCGAGCTGCCTTTTGGACGGGCCTGCTGAGCTTCCTCACAGAGCTGAACGCTGGCTGCGCAGCGTTGAGCTCTGCTGTCTCTCCCACCCTCTTGCCTAGAAGCTGTTACCAAGGCAAGAAAACGGCTCTTTGTTTCCTTTTTCTTTCCTGCGAATGCTCAACTTGAAGAATTGAAGCCGTAGAAATACAGAAATTCTGTAACAAAAAGTAACTGGTGTTGCATTGCCATTTTTCTTTCAACTATCTTTTCCAGTACTTCTTACGTTTTGCTGTTTTCTATGTAGAAGGATGACACAGCCCAAAGCAGCACAACTTCCTGCTCAGCCTAAGGTTCTTCAGGTGCCTGTTTGATTGAAAAAAAAGGGGCTTTGGATCCACAGTTTCACTCATTCATTCCATTGCCACAGCTGCTCTCTTTCCTCTGTTGTCAGTCAGAGCTCTGTGTGGAGCAGTGCTTCTTCTCAGGCTCACTGAGCTGGAAATGAATGTTTGGTTTTTTGAATGTTGTTTGCTGAAATGACTGCTTCAAAAATAAAGTGGGATTGGAGGGTTTACAGAGTTTGCATCTCAGAAGTTGTGTCAACACAGCTGTGGAGGTGAGGTGAGATCAGAACTCAGACAGTGTCTTTCTCACTTGGCATGTCACTGACTGCTGTCTTGGATGGTGATGGAACAGCAAACAAGTGTGTGCTTTTGCACTGTTTATTAACAGACTGATGCATAACGCCATGTTTTAAAGAAGCGTCTTCTTTCAAAGATTTGTTAAACTCTGTGTAAGACTTCAAGACAATTCATTGCAGTGAGAACACAGTCATTATTCTGCACGCATTTAGAAAATGCAGTTTTGGACGTGTAACAGAAACTAACAATTTCCTGTGCTCATCAGTGTGGTATCATGGCACTAACAGAGCAAACTGAAACTGGAACATTTTTCCATTAAGAAACAGAGTAGTAAGTTTGGTTAGATCCTAGGCATCAATTACACTAGGAAGAAACAAACAGAAAAAATGAGGATTTAACTTTTTTTTAATCTGAATTGCAGCTTTGATGGGTCTGTAACCCTCAGGTAGTTTTTTCCTCTGTATGAATACTGACCTTCCTCATCAGTTTATAGGGGCAGCTAAAGAGTAGAGTTCCACAGGTCTGATTGTTCTTGGTATGTAAAAGTGTCGTCCTGCTTTCCTTTCCATCTCACTTTTTTCTGTTCTGCCATCCTCAGTTTCCACTCTTACATCTTGTGCCCATCATCATAGCTTCCTCATTGGCTGATTCAGTTTGTTAAACTGGAAGAAAACTCTTCTTTTCCCCTTTTCTTTCACTTAGATGCTTTCAGCTGGCTTTGCACTTTGGGTCAGTTCACCTGGAGAGGTGGAAGAGCACCGGGAAGATAGTGAATATAATAGGGATCAGAGGGATGAGTAGGCAAGGGAAAAGTTGCTGCATCCTTTCAGTGGCAGCCAAATATCCTCCTTCATCTGTAGCCATATTAGAAAGATTTTTCATTTCTGGGTTGTTTTTTCCTTTGGGGAATGTTATGCTCTTGATTTGTTTGTTTGTAAAATGGGAAGGTATTTCAAATGTGGCTTCTCAAGAAATCCAAGCTTCTACAAATCATTAAATCAGCTGGACAATCATTTTTATGTTATTAGTAAAATCTGTTAACTCTGGGATGGCTTTATTTGCTTGGTTTTTTTAGGTTGTCTGATACTTGTGTCAAAATAAACCTTCCACTGAGAAAACATTTGTAACCAGGAGCCATGACAGCTGCTGAGAACGTGTGCTACACGTTAATCAATGTCCCGATGGATTCAGAACCACCTTCTGAAATCAGCTTAAAAAATGACCTAGGCAAGTAATGGACCCTGATGAGAAGGATCATCCATCATTATTCTCACATGGTGTCCTTACACTTTTACTAGAATATTGTTTGCATTTCATAAACTCAGGCAAATAAGTGTTTGTTTTGTTATGTTGATGTTTGAAATGTGTGAATTCTGCTTGCTGTTTGAGAAGTTTGTGATATTTATCTTATGTGACTTTTTGTCCAAATTCTGTGCAGAACTTTTACATCACTTTCAGTCTTTGTGCAAAGCAATAGATGTTGAGGTCTGGGCAGGCTTAGTTAATGAGAACCATATCACTTACTATTCTGTGCACAGCTGTATCTTTCTTGCAGAAGTGGCATCATCAGTATTTAGTGTAACATTACAGTGCATTGGAGTATTCTGATTTGAAATGCTGTTTGAAAGCACTGGAGCAGTGATGCAATCTGTTGAATTCTTTTAATTCCAATACATTGATCCCAAAAATAAGCTTAAACTCCAGGCTTATATATTATACATACCCCTTGCTTCCTCTTTATGCTCTTAAAAGTGAGGGTGTGGATTTTATTGAAATGTTAAACTGTACTCCTTTGGGGAGGGGTTGTATCTTCTGACCAGAAAACAGCTGTTCCTACTAAACTGGGTCACGTTAGCCTTCCTAAGCATACAATTACCTTGATTCTCTTTCTTGAATTTTCTATCCACTCTAGAAAAAGGAGATGTCAAGTTGAAGACAGAGGCCTTGAAGAAAGTGATTATTATGATTCTGAATGGTGAAAAACTACCTGGGCTTCTGATGACCATTATACGTTTTGTGCTGCCTCTCCAAGATCATACCATCAAAAAGCTGCTGCTTGTTTTCTGGGAGATAGTGCCGAAGACCACTCCTGATGGCAGGCTTCTGCAGGAAATGATCCTTGTCTGTGATGCATATAGAAAGGTAGCTTCTTGTTTATTTTACTGCCTATGTTTACATACTGTGTACTTTCTAGAAAGTGCATCGTTTTCTGTTATGTGAAATATATGAAAGCGTCTCACGCTCTGCATTTCCTTGCAAACCCTTTTGTCTTAAAATGCTTCATAGCTGGCTGAAATGTAACCAGCAAACCAACTGCTAAGGAATTTTCACATTTCCTGTTACAATTAAACGTGCAGTGCTCAATCTTATGAAGTCAGAGAGCCTCAAAGATGAGGGGTGACCTCATTACCACCTCGATAGTGTCCTTGGACACACAGTGGGTCAGTAAGAGTAGATGCTCTATGTGGCATATCTTCGTTGCAGTGTGTTTGGGACGCTCCTTCACAAAGATAATCCTTCAGTTTCTGTGGGAATAGACCGCAGGCAGATAACTAACATGCAGTAGAGTCATTCCACTGTGCTGGAATGCCTGCAGGCTGAGCTTTCACAGCCTTAGGCGTCACATACAATACGTGCAGTGCAGCAGAAAAAACTTAGGACTTGCAAGTTTGATTACATGGAAATGCTTGTTTTAAATTTCATGGAACTTCAGTGTTTTAAGAAGATTCCTTTAATGAAAAGATAAAGAATTGTCTTCTTAGACTTTTGGAATTTGCTCCATCAAAAAACTTAACTTGGGAAGAGGCTAGCAAGTGCGTTCACCTGAGCTTTGCAGTTAAACTGTAGCATCTGACATTTCAAATATGCTTCTGGTTGATTGTAGGATCTTCAGCATCCAAATGAGTTTATCCGAGGCTCTACTCTTCGTTTTCTTTGCAAGCTGAAAGAAGCAGAACTGCTGGAGCCTCTGATGCCAGCCATCCGTGCGTGCCTAGAGCATCGTCACAGCTATGTGCGCAGAAATGCAGTCCTGGCAATTTACACCATCTATAGGTAAATGCCAGAATCTGTTTAAAGTACAAAAGACCAAGGCTGTATTTGGAAGGCTATGTTTGTTGGCTTGGATGGCTTGGGAGACCTCATAAATATGTATTTTGATATGTATTTATTATTATTAATTTCTGGTAGCGAGGAGGAAGAGGAGGTTGGTGTGGGATGGATTTTTTGTTTGCTTTTTCCTCTGTGAAGAACTTCTTTGGAAAAGTGGAAGGTGCTGCTTGTGCTTTTGCAGCTGCAACTGAGATCCTTATATTGCAGGTTAATTTGTAAGGGCAAATGCTTTTCTCAGTTATCTAAACTTCATGCACAGTAATCGTTGTCCACTAATATAAACAAAGAAGAACTTTACAGGAGTATAAGCGCATACATTTATTTGAAGCAAGACATCCTTCCTCTACTCCTCTACTCTGCTTACATACTGAATGCTATTGCTTGTTTTTTTCTTATCTAAACACTATAACCAACTGTTCCTATTAAGCTGAAATCATTAGTGGATTAATATTTTAGCTGTCATAACAGCAGACAATTTTTATGCTCACTGAGCTTGTCTAGTTTCGAATGACTACACAAAAGTTCTACTTTGCTGTTTCATGCTCTTTGATTTTCTGTAAACATTTGTGTAGGGTATGCAATTAAGCTGTATTTTTTCCCCCTTATCAGTAGCTTTTTAATTATGATTTTTTTAAAGAAATTTTGAACATCTTATACCTGATGCTCCCGAATTGATCCATGATTTCCTGGTGAATGAGAAGGATGCAAGTTGCAAAAGAAATGCATTTATGATGTTAATTCACGCAGATCAGGTAAGGATACTTGCCCCCAAATTTATTTAGAGTAAATATCTGAAAATGTCATAGGTAACTAGCCAGTAGTTTGTTAGAAGTGTGAACATATTCATATAAAAAAAAATGTATTTGGCAGCTGTACATCATTTGTGGAGTATTCTTTAACTGCAAATAAGTTAATATAGGTTTTTAGTGCTGTCTTCATTTTAAAGAACAGTTGCTGCATTTGAAGATGACTACGTTGTTGCTGAAAACTGTAATTATTTTGTTATGTGAGCCTTGCTGGATTGAGAAGACCTCCTAGATTACCAATCATTTTAATAGCTTTTATAGTTTTATGGGAAAGAAATGGCAAATTCTGTTCATTTGCTATACTGGTGATTGAATTTTGTGCCTGATTACGGTAAGGCATGTCTCATTTTTTTTCATGTGCAGACAGAGTTTATTAATTTGCTCTTCACACTTAATATTTTTTCATAAATTCTTCAAAGCTTTCAATTGAAAGGTTGACTGTGTGTAGTTTTCTTCTGATTGGTGGTATTGGTGAGAGGTGGATGGTTGACTGTATGATCTGTGAGGTCTTTTCCAACCATGGTGATTCTCTGACTCCGTGATTTTTATAATGTGCTTTGCTTTAAAATGTAGCTGAGAACTCTGAAATATCTTGGAATGATTTGCCTTTTATTTGTTTAGGATCGAGCATTGGATTATTTGAGTACCTGCATTGACCAAGTCCAGACATTTGGTGATATTCTGCAGTTGGTTATTGTTGAACTGATTTATAAGGTAAAAGGAAAATATATTGTGATGTATTTAGAAAATACAGGTTCTATTAGACCCCTTAGTAGAACAGTTAGAATACAGCTGGAAAAGGCATTTTGGCCACTTGTGCATGTCAAGACCTTCTAGTATTGCATACTATTTCCAGTTAAAGAATTTTGAGAGCTTTTCAAACTGTGAATGATGCTGCTTATGCTCAGAAAAGGTTGTCACCCTTTGCTTAATTATCTTTGTATGTAGGTCTGTCATGCCAACCCATCAGAGAGAGCTCGCTTTATTCGCTGCATCTACAACCTGCTGCAGTCATCGAGTCCTGCAGTGAAATATGAAGCAGCAGGAACATTAGTTACACTCTCCAGTGCACCGACTGCAATCAAGGTATAGAAGTGCTGTTTGCAGACATTCCAGTACCTACTGGTACACCGTAATACTGTGGGTTATGCCTTGTACTTTTGAAGTCTTAAGGCGGCAGCAAAGTGTGGTTTTTGGCACTTGATGTGTAAAACTGTCTTCAAACCTCTTCTGAAATTGGTCAGAAGATACTAGGACTATATTTTGCAGCTTTGTGGCTGGAGGACTTCATGCCACTTGATGATGGACACAGAAGCCTGTCATTGTGCATAAATACTGTGCAATTTATTGCAGTAGTTGTTATCAACTTGCAGTTTTGTTGACATTCTTAGCAAAGACGACCAGTATTGAAGATTTGCAGAGATTGAATTACTTTCTTTACTCTGAAATGTTATTCTTTCTCAAAGTGGAAACAAAGCTTTGCAGATTTGCATTGATTACTGCTTGACCTCACATTCCTATTTATCTTTGTACTGTTGATTACTTGAGAACACAAAGGAATTCTAAGTTCTATTCAAAAATAGAATATACCAGCCTAGAATAAGAGTAAAAACATTGTGAATAGTAGCTTCAAAAGCTCAGGTGTGTTAATTCTTACATTCTTACCTTAGTGCAGTCATTTTCCTTGAGTACAAATATCATACAGAGAAGCTGTCATTAAAACATCTAGATATGCTAACACTGTCAACTATTTTAAATTAATTTTTATATCCTGTCCTGTACTGAAGATTTGACTGAAAGCATGCAAGGAAATTTACGGTTTTGCTTGAATTTGAAATCAAGTCTGTGCATTGTAAGCTGTGCTTCTTCCTGTGGCGTTATTGTAACAAACTGATGGAGCCATCTTTATGGTTTATCAGAAAGTTTAAACTGTTCTCAAGTTAATTTGGGTGCCAACTCCTTGAATTGTTGTTTAGTAATAAAGTAAAAGCTGTCTTTAACTGAAGTTGTCTCCAAGATTTGCCCAGTTCCCTTCTTTGTTACTTATATAAATGTTTTTGATCCTTTCTAATTTAGGCAGCTGCCCAATGCTACATAGATTTGATTATTAAAGAAAGTGATAATAATGTGAAATTGATTGTGTTGGACCGCTTGGTTGAATTGAAGGAGCATCCCTCCCATGAGCGAGTGTTACAGGTACGTGAGCTCTCTTTTCTTGCCAGCCTATCTGAATGCTTTTCCTTTCCTATAAATTTTCAGGTGTTGCAGTGCAAAATGCCCTTCTAAAATTTAAACCTTCTGGTGATACATCTGTTGAAAATAGCTGGATGGTCTTTTATGTTTAGGCTTGCTGTTACCGTTGCCTGCAATAGCCATGGTAAATGTTGCCATGACTGTAAGGCTCAGTAGCTTGCCTGAGAAGCGTTAGAATGGATGAAATGAGCACTGAATGTCATAAGCTCTAAGATACATTGCATGTTTGTCACTGTATTATGCATTCTGTGTCCACAAGATCTTTGAAAATCACTGGGGACTGGAAATTAGAACTGGAGATGGAGTAATTTGTAGCAACAAAGCAGTTATTTATCTATTTTTTCACTGTTTCAGGATCTCGTTATGGACATCCTCAGAGTGTTGAGTACCCCAGATCTGGAAGTGCGCAAAAAAACCCTTCAGCTGGCTCTGGATCTGGTTTCTTCAAGAAATGTGGAGGAGGTAAAAGATATATTACATGTGTCTCATAACATGTTTTTATTCTCCAGAAAAATACGTGACTTTCCTCAATTTTGTTTGATCTTTCCTGCAGCTTGTGATTGTTCTGAAGAAAGAAGTGATTAAGACTAATAATGTGACAGAGCATGAAGATACTGACAAATACAGACAGCTGCTTGTTCGCACACTGCATTCCTGTAGTGTTCGGTTCCCAGATATGGCTGCAAATGTTATTCCAGTGGTATGGAAATGTTTAATTATATTGTCATTCAATTATGTCCAGCTGTCCCCAAAACCTTCCTGCCTGCCTGTGTAAAAGAATATGTGAAGCTGAGGTTTTTCTTAAAGTGGATTTACACTAAGTCGGGCCAGTTTCCATTGCTGAAGAAATATCTGCATCTGAATGTAGAAGTACAGTGATACAAAGGTAACTTTTTTGTTCTTTGTGTTAATGCTCCCCACGCTGTGCTAGCTGATGGAGTTCCTCAGTGATAATAATGAAGCTGCAGCTGCTGACGTACTGGAATTTGTGCGGGAAGCGATCCAGCGGTTCGATAACCTCAGACCTCTTATCGTTGAGAAGATGCTTGAAGTCTTTCATGCAATTAAATCTGTCAAGTGAGTCTCAGACACGGTATCAAACCAGAGCTGGAGCAGTGTGTGGCTCATTTGCATTAAATGTGTATTGTCATTAAGTATGTACCAAAAGCCTTGCAGCCCATGCGCACGGAAGGTGCAGGAGGTAGATGACCATAGGGAAATGGTTTCCATCTTGCCTTTTTGTCCATGATAGATTGGGTGCTTGTTACGTTGAACCCAGATCAGTTCAAATTCGTTTTTATGATGCTATTGTTAATTGTATTCTATTTGTTAGAGGATGATGTTATTGAAGACCAACAGCAAAGTGATATATTTGTTAAAACAGAATTACTAAGGGAGTGTTGCAGTGGGAATTTGCACTTCTAGGGAACTGGAAAAAGTTGGGCATTTGTCAGAAAAAAAGAGTCCTAAGATACGAATCTGCAAAGCATCTTCAGTACTTGCAAAGCACTCCAGGCTTGGCATTCTGATGGGTCAGTCATATGAAGGGAATTTTTCTGTTTGAAGACACCTCTTTCCGGATATCCCAAATCCTTGGCTCTGTCATTATGTTGTTAGGTGACAAATAAGCCCTGAAACCCTGAAGAACACTGCTATTCTTTAATCTTCATTCAGCCTTCTGTTTTGTCATTTCTCCTACTCGTTTGCCTGAGGTCGTTGGGGAAATTATAGCTGTCTTTGTTAGCATGCAGTGGAGTTGGTTGTGATGGTAATGAAATGTAATTTTATAAATATCAAGCTTCGCACAGATGGAATAAAAAGCAGCAGAGAAGAAATCTTATTTTATATGCTTGTTCATTAGTTTATTGAAGCTGAAAGGATGAATGTTCCAGATCAAACTTGCTTCCTGCCCATCACATCCCTTAGAATTTGTCCATGAATAGCTACCCTTGATGCTGATTTATCAGGAAAGCATGGTTAAATTCCTGTTCTTATTTTAGGATTTATCGAGGAGCTTTATGGATCCTTGGAGAGTATTGCAGCACAAAGGAGGATATACAAAGTGTAATGACAGAAGTTCGCAGATCACTTGGAGAGGTGTGTTTATTTTGTTATTCTAGCTTTTTGTGGTTTATCTTACTACATGCATTGTGCTAAGGAAAGGATTTAAAACAATTAAAATGCAGTACGGAGTTTTGAGCATTATAATCTAATGTTATACTTGCAAGAAGCCAAATGCAAAAACTAGGTTTTGCATTCAGTATTGAATTATTTTTACATAGCAACTGGCATGTACTGAGAATAAAGATTTGAATGCTTCAGACTTAGCAGGGTGGGTGAAAAATTGCTTGTTTCAGATAACTGTGGTGACTTGAACATATCCACTGACAAATGAAGAGTGCTTTCAGTCTTGGGAGCTCTAAGGCACTGCATGCAGCATTGTGAGCTTTATGCACAGCTGTCGGAGGCTTCTATATCCGTGTGAACATTTACCTGTTCGTGTTTAGATCCCAATTGTAGAATCTGAAATCAAGAAAGAAGCTGGTGAGCTAAAACCTGAAGAAGAGGTGACTGTGGGCCCAGTCCAGAAACTGGTGACAGAGATGGGTACTTATGCAACCCAGAGTGCTCTGAGTAGTTCCCGGCCCACCAAAAAGGAGGAGGACAGGTATTTAAGATTTCTTACTAGATCTAGTAAACATTTGAGTTGTTCTGTTGTTTGTTTTTTTTTTTAAGTGACATTCTCTCATGGAGAGTTGAGGGGTTGAGATGATTTACTGTTTTTAAAGTATCTTCTGAGCTAGTTTTCTGATGACTGCCTGTCCTTGTAGACCTCCACTGCGAGGATTCTTGCTTGATGGGGATTTCTTTGTCGCGGCTTCCCTTGCTACCACTTTAACCAAGATTGCTTTACGATATGTGTCACTAGTTCAGGAAAAGAAGAAGCAAAATGTAAGTCATCTATGTGCTTTCACTGTAGTTGCAAAGAGGAGCTGGTTGGTGGGTTGGGGTTTTTTTTGTTTGTTAGTGGGGTTTGCTTTTTTCTTTTTGTTCAATGGATTTTTAAGCAGATACAAAATTGATTAAGTCCTGAATCAAATTCTAGTTACAGGGTTGTGTAATAATAATTTGGGCCAGCTACAGGGTTGCGTAATAATAATTTGGGTCACAAATAGGGCTTGCTGCTTTCCAGCCACCATATCAGAAGTCTCTTAACTCTTGGTGCTTTGTCTCTTGACAGATCCAAAAAAAAAAAAAAAGTCCAGAGATTCCTATGAATTTGATTGATTTGCCCCAGAAATAAGCATTTCTTTAAAGCTTTTTAAAAGCTCAATAACTTCCTTTCATTCTGTTTCATTTGTCTTCCTTCTCAGTCCTTTATTGCTGAAGCAATGCTGCTGATGGCCACTATTCTCCATTTGGGAAAGTCTTCTCTTCCCAAGAAGCCCATTACAGATGATGATGTGGATCGTATTTCCCTGTGCCTGAAAGTTTTGTCAGAATGTTCTCCGCTCATGAATGATATTTTCAACAAAGAATGCAGGCAGTCCCTCTCTCATATGCTGTCAGCCAAGCTAGAAGAAGAGAAACTTTCCCAGAAGGTGAGATATTATGAATGTGTAATCATAAACACTTGGAATTTTTTTTTTAATGTTGTTCACATCCAAGCAGGTCCCAGAAATGTCTCCATTTGACTATGTCTGCTTCAGTCATTCTGTGTTCTGTGCTAAGTGAGGGAATTAATTATGATGTTTTTTTTTCTGCAGAAAGAATCAGAGAAAAGGAACGTGACAGTTCAGCCAGACGATCCCATTTCCTTCATGCAGCTTACTGCTAAAAATGAAATGAGCTCAAAAGAAGACCAGTTTCAGCTCAGCCTTCTCGCAGCAATGGGAAACACACAGAGGAAAGAGGCTGCTGATCCTCTCGCATCCAAACTTAATAAGGTAATCTAATAGTCAGTCTTTTAATTATATACTCTTTCTTCTGCTCATGTGCAGAATCAGCTATGGGAGTTGCATACTGGAACTAATGAATCAGGCTATGTTGTTGATTAGGAAGTCCCATATGTTTGTTGATTAGGGGGAAAGAAAGAGGAAAAAAAATTCATTGTGCTTTATTCCCTTATCATGAGGGAAGAAGAGTGGCAAGGAGGCTCAGTGCTAAGCTGGTGGCATGCAGAAATTGAAATTGTGTGGTGCTTTGAAGAGCCCAGTAAGGTTCACTATGAGAAGAGCAGGGATGTCACAAGTTAAGGACCTTTTTCTTTTCTGCCATGTCCTGTTGACAAGTGTGGTGTATCTTTTTTCAGTTTGTCTTTTTTGCTGTTGGTTATTTCAACTGACAGAGAATGTCTAAAGTGGTTCATAAAACCACAGAATATCCCAAGTTGAAAGGGACCCACAAAGGTCATCGAGCCAAACCTCTGGCTCTGCAGAGAAGCACCTGAGAATCAAACCCTGTCTCTGAGAGTGTTGTCCAAACGCTTCTTGAACTCCAGTTAGGAAAGCAGGCTTTCATTCTCAAAGTCTGTGTAAATTCTTTTTAATGTTTAAAATTACCTTTCAATTTGAAGTCACTGTTTTTCGTTCTAATCTTTTTTAAATATAACACAGCTTTTTAGTTAATGTTTTGGGATCTTAGATGAATTCAGTTCAGAAAACGTTCTATCTGTAAAAGTGTTACGAATTGCAGTATGTCTGCAAAGGGACAGCTGAGCAAAGGATGGATTTAAAAATGCATTTGTGTAAATAATACGGAGGATCACTGTGATTTAGTTGTTAAGTCTTCAGAACTTGTTAATTTTTGAAAGCTTGTGCAAGAAATACGGACTTTGGTTTTGCAGAATGTCACTTAAGCATTTTCTAGACTAAGTTTGTGGTATTTGGCTGAAGTGTTGTTTGTTTTTTTTCTCTTTCTGAGAAGATAGTTATGTGAAATTTAAACCTCCTTACACACCTTTTCTGTTTGATTTGGGGGCTCATATCAAAGAGCAGTGAATTCAATTGTAGTTTATTGTTTTGGCATTGTTTGTCATGATTTCCTATTAGAAAAGGCTTACGAGAAAAATACCTTAAATTCTTTTCCTTTACAGGTTACACAACTAACGGGTTTCTCAGACCCTGTTTATGCAGAAGCCTATGTCCATGTCAACCAGTATGACATTGTGCTGGATGTGCTCGTGGTAAATCAGACCAGTGATACTCTGCAGAACTGCACACTGGAGCTGGCCACGCTGGGTGAGAAGCATTGCTGGGCATTGGCACTGTTTGGTAGAACTAGGGAGTCTCCTACAATTTCTTGCTAGTGGAGTAGGGAAAGCAGCAGTTATATTCAAAATCAAGATGGTACTTTGACCTGTTCTGAGATAGCTCAGTGCATGCAATACTGAACGTTGAACTTTGTTTTTAAGGCACTAGACAGTCGTGTTAAGTGTTATGGTGTTGGCAGTGATTAAAATGCAAGGCAGAAGTGACAGTTTTCTGCTTGTTAAAAGTATTACCAAGCTCAATCCAAAGCCCATTTAAGTCAGTGTTCCCATGTGTTTTCAGTATCCTTTGGGTGAGTACATTTTAACTGAAGTTTTTGATGTAAAATCAACAAAGTAATGCAGTGCAGCTCTGCAGGCATTGCAATTGAATCGCACAACAGTAAATGTTCCAAAAGTGGAATTGTTGTGTACTGGTAACATTCTCTGATGCTCTCCCCCAAATTTATTTAAACAGGTGACTTGAAACTTGTAGAAAAACCATCTCCTTTGACACTTGCTCCACATGACTTTGCAAACATAAAAGCTAACGTCAAAGTTGCTTCAACAGAAAATGGGATTATTTTTGGTAATATCGGTAAGTAGGCAGTGTGTGTGTGTGTGTGTGTGTGTGCAGAATACTGTGTGGGGTATTTCTTAACTGCTCGGTGGGCTCAGAAAGGAATAAATAAAGCACTTTGTACTGGAAAAGGAAATGAAATGATTTGCAATGTATGAATATTTCGTGATGATCTTTCTGAAAGTTTGTATTTTAATTAAAAATCCTGGTGGAGCACACTGCCTTCAGAGTGATTGTCAGCGTGATTATTGAGCCCAAGTCTCTGAATTGAAAATGACCTTAGGCAGCATTGCCTGAAAAACCAATGCATCTATCTTAGAGTTCTGTGGCAACTTGGGGAAAGCACCTGAGAAGGGTAGAGATCAACATGGGGCTGAGCTGCTAGCTGACAAATGGTAACTGGGTACTCTTACTTACTGCAAAATCACTCTTGTAAGCATTAATGTGGTTTGTATTTCTTATTGCAGTGTATGATGTCTCTGGAGCTGCTAGCGACAGAAACTGCGTGGTTCTCAGTGACATTCACATTGACATTATGGATTATATCCAGCCAGCCTCTTGTACGGATGCAGAGTTCAGACAGATGTGGGCAGAATTTGAGTGGGAAAACAAAGTTAGTTTTACTTTCTGTATGTTATTTGGGGTTCTTGTGGGATGACTTGTCACTCTCTTGCCTCTTCCACACTAACTCATTATGTCAACATTATCTCATGTGGTATAAACCCCATTCAGATGCTTCTGTGATACAAGTGATTCTTCCTTATATTGTGTTTAACACCAGGTAACACTAGCTGTATTTGTCTGTGTAGAAGTAGGTGCCTCTTCAAACATATCTGGTGGCCTGGGTTTTTTAAAGATTAGATGTTTGCATTGGATGTTGGTCCTGTCTGTGTGCTTAACTGAGTACCATATGCATCTCGTATGCTTTAAAGACTATAGTAATAAAATGGGAGCTTCTACCCCTGAGTGAGTGGATGGCAGGAGGTAGTTTGTGTGTTATTCCAGTGCATAATGTGGCGTGCAGCTCGCTCTCTCAATGTGTTGCTCCTCAAAGAGAAATGTGATGGCAGTGCTTGTTACAGAGCACTGCAGAAGGGCTTTTGGAAGTGCCTGATATGCTAATTAAAGTAATTGTCCTTTTTCTCTTTGTGCAGGTTACGGTGAATACAAATATCATTGATCTAAATGAATACTTGCAGCACATACTGAAGTCAACCAATATGAAGTGCCTCACTCCAGAGAAGGTGAGCTCTTTGCCTGTAGACTCTTTTGTGGTACAGTTTTTCACTCGTGTGCTCTTTCTGTGTAATTTGTTCAGCATCTGTTAGGCATGTTGTTAGAAATGCTTGTTAGAAGTACAAAATAATATATATAACCAAAGTTCTTAACGTTCTGAAGTGACTAAAAAGCTAATTGTTAACGAATTCTGTGTCATTTCATCACTTGAGCTATTTCTTCTTCAGCAAGAAGAAAATTAGAATGTCTGTTGTAATTTGTAGCAGCTTTGATGGGACTATCTCTTTTTATACAGTTTTCTCAGTAGCTCAAAGATCCTTTCTTCTGTATCAAAATTGGCTTTTCTTTTGACAGTGTATTCTTCTTGCTGTAAAGTGAGATATATGAAGTAGCTATTAAGGTACAGTGTGTGTGTATTACAGCTAATAACTAATACATGGACTGTAGCTGAAGTAAAACTATACCTAAGATGAGCAAGAGTGTGCTTGTAGGGTTTTGGCCTTTCTCATGTGTTCACTTGTTTCTGTAGGCGCTTTCTGGTTATTGTGGCTTTATGGCAGCCAATCTTTATGCACGTTCCATATTTGGAGAAGATGCACTTGCAAATGTCAGCATTGAAAAGCCAATTCATCTTGGACCAGAGGCTCCTGTCACCGGTCACATACGAATCCGTGCAAAGAGCCAGGTAATGCAGCTTCCATTCAGAGCACCATTCCTTCTGGTTTGTAAGAAAACCTAACAGGCACTCTTTAAAAACTTGCAACTTTTTGGGGTGTTCATTAAATTAGGTAAAATTTTGAGAAAAATGTGGGGTAAGATGCACTAAAACATCTTCTCTCCCAGTGCATTGCCATAGAATAGGTGTTTGGAACAAGATTTCTGAATTTGTACCCTTAGCACTGCTAGTAGGATGTTATATTTCATTTGTGTTTAAATAAAGATCAGCTCTCCCTGAGCTTTTGTGATCTTATTCCTACTAAAGTAGATATTTCAGTTTTACAAGAAAGAAGAAGCAAAAACTGAAGTGTCCTAACTGAAGTTTTCTAAAGATATATCCATGTGTCTTAAAAGTTCTAAAGAACTTCCACCTTCTGACTAAAAACTACAAGATTTAGAATTGTTTAGTGTGGAAGCAAATACGGAAGTAGCTGCTGTAATAATAAAAGTATTTTAAACAGCATGCAGCAAAGAATTGTGTTGAAGTTACTACAGTCAAAGAAACCATTTGGTTTGTGATATCATTATGAAAATTTTGGAGTGATTTCATGTTTGTGATACACTTACAGTGACATTTTTACATAAGATAGCATTCAGTTACATTTGCCAGCTTGGTCTCACCTTGAGATCATTGTGTAGATTAGGTGGTTTTATTTGGGCAGTTTCTTTTGGCATTTCTTCTTCAGTTTCTGTGCAATAGTAACATGGTTCTGTGATAAAATTATTTTCTATAGCCTTGATGTATTGAGTACTTCTGTCAGTACTGAGATTTTCAACAGTTGAATTTCAGTAACTATATTGACAGATGTCCTTTCTCTAGTGGGCACATACTTCCAATTGGTGGAAGGTCAAAAAGCTCAAAATTAATTTTTCTTCTTATTTTGAAGGCAGGTTTATTAGCTGCTAACTCTTTGAAGTTTCACTGCTGCAGTAATATTTATCAGTGTGGCCTTTTCCTGGAGTTAAGATGGTATGCACTAGAATTTATGCAGATAGGTGAACAGTTAGATATATTTTGATTCCTATGCCACTAGCTACTTAACATCCTGTATATGGAATTTCCTTTTAGTACGGATAAAGTGGTTTTATTGAAGTACCAGTGTCATAAACATCTTTCTTTTCCTTACAGGGAATGGCCCTGAGTCTTGGAGACAAGATCAATCTGTCCCAGAAGAAAACAAGTTTATAAATTTTACGTAATATCTTTTTGGGTCTTTCACAATTTAACTTTAGATATGTGGCTTTTGGGATCCAGAACATCGTATATTCTTCAGTGTTCTGTAACTGTAGAAGCCAAGCTTTTGAGCTGAAAGCATTCCAGCAGATAACTTACAGGTTCTCCATGGTTGTTACTGAGCAAAACTTTCAATCTCCAGGCTTTTTCCTTGTCCTGGAAGTCATGTTTTCTTTGTCTCTAATATATACTGATGCTCACAGTACAATAAACAAATTATGCCTCTAGTCTTTTGTCTCTTAATGATAAATTTATCATTTGCTGTTTGCTTAGTGCTTAATTTCTGATGGATATTCTAAAGCTCTAAGAAGGTGCTTCTTGCTTTTTGCAGGTATCTGATATAATGACTAGGCCTGAATTGTGTGAATGTGTTTGTGACAATTCATAATCTGGTGTATCTATGGGAATACACATTTGACAACTGAATCAAAGTTGTTTGAATCTAGAACATCTGTGTGTTCTAGATGGCTGGTTTAATAATGTGCTCACTTCCAACATCAGAAAGGGACAGTACTGAAACTTAGCTATTTCCAGCAAGTGGTAGAATCTTAAACTTGGTCAGTTTCTCAAATTCTTTTGAAACGT